>NC_134687.1:402873993-403230868 GCF_050947455.1 Rhinoderma darwinii
TATCTCATATCTATCTATCTATCTCATATCTATCTATGTATCTATGTATCTATCTATCTATCTATCTATCTATCTATCTATCTGTCTGTCTGTCTGTCTATCTATCTATCTATCTATCTATCTATCTATCTATCTATCTATCTATCTATCTATCATCTATCTCATATCTATCTATCTATCTATCTATCTATCAATCTCTCTCTATCATCTATCTATCTATCTATCTATCTATCTATCTATCTATCTATCTATCTATCTATCTATCTATCTATCTATCAATCTCTCTCTATCATCTATCTATCTATCTCATATCTATCTATGTATTTATCTATCTATCTATCTATCTATCTATCTATCTGTCTGTCTGTCTGTCTATCTATCTATCTATCTATCTATCTATCTATCTATCTATCTATCTATCTATCTATCTATCTATCTATCATCTATCTCATATCTATCTATCTATCTATCTATCTATCTATCTATCTATCTATCTATCTATCTATCTATCTATCTATCTATCTATCTATCTATCAATCTCTCTCTATCATCTATCTATCTATCTATCTATCTATCTATCTATCTATCTATCTATCTATCTATCTATCTATCTATCTATCTATCTATCTATCTATCTATCTATCTATCTCTCTATCATCTATCTATCTATCTCATATCTATCTATGTATCTATCTATCTATCTATCTATCTATCTATCTATCTATCTATCTATCTATCTATCTATCTATCTATCTATCAATCTCTCTCTATCATCTATCTATCTATCTATCTATCTATCAATCTCTCTCTATCATCTATCTATCTATCTATCTATCTATCTATCTATCTATCTATCTATCTATCTATCTATCTATCTATCTATCTATCTATCTATCTATCTATCTATCAATCTCTCTCTATCATCTATCTATCTATCTATCTATCTAATCTATCTATCTATCTATCTATCAATCTCTCTCTATCATCTATCTATCTATCTATCTATCTATCTATCTATCTATCTATCTATCTATCTATCTATCTATCTATCAATCAATCTCTCTCTATCAATCTATCTATCTATCTATCTATCTATCTATCTATCTATCTATCTATCTATCTATCTATCTATCTATCTATCTATCTATCTATCTATCTATCTATCTATCTATCTCTCTCTATCATCTATCTAGCAATCTATCTATCTATCTATCTATCTATCTATCTATCTATCTATCTATCTATCTATCTATCTCTATCATCTATCTATCAATCTCTCTCTATCATCTATCTATCTATCTATCTGTCTATCTATCTATCTGTCTGTCTGTCTATCTATCTATCTATCTATCTATCTATCTATCTATCTATCTATCTATCTATCTATCTATCTATCTATCTATCTATCTATCTATCTATCTATCTATCTATCTATATGTTCCATTATGTTAACTATGAAAAAGCAACTGCTGCAGATAGCTTTTCATTCCAAGAGTTGTGAGAGTCACTTTCATCAGTTGTTGACTGTGAACCCCCACGGATCCTGGGTAGGTTTGAGATATAATAGAAGGAAGGGCAGGATTACATTACACATGGTCATTATCTCTGGTATTACTGTCGTCACCTATAAACATGGGTTGAAAAATGATGAAGATACCATGTGTCTTGTTTTTGTAGAGCTCTGGTAATTATCATGGAACATTTACAATCACAGTTCATTACAGATAAAAATGACAGAGCTTTCCGACTTTACATCTCTTAAGCCGTTATAGTTTTCCCACCCTACCTCTATGAAGGAATGTATTACCTTTCATACTCATCTTGGAATTGTAGAGGATTGCAGAAAGTTCCTACCAATTAAAGTACACCTTGTTTTTCCTTTGATCTATTATTGCCTGCAGTAATTTTCTCCAACACCCCCCCCCCTTTAATAATCGAGTCACTCTCTCAGTAAAATGACTATAGGAGCAATGGTGGATTAGACTGTCTTCTAGGTCTGACTTCCAGCTGCTGTACAAATATTTCATGCTGTTATGAATTGTAAAAAACCAAGTACATCCTTTGCGGTCACGACAGTGAATTTATTGAAGCATGAGACTATGTTCGGCTGTGATTTCATAGACTACTTTATCATGTACAAGTGATGGGACATGTTATCTGGAAACCCATTACAAAGAAAGTTCCAAAATTGAGAAATTATTATTTTTTCTCTACTGCTCAGCAATAATGTACTACACAGACTGACCACGCGCGACCATTAATTGTAACAAACTAAGCACACAATTTAATAGTCATGGTACTAGACACATAGATCTTTGGTCTGTAGGATTATTGAAGGTTTACTACTGCTATTTTAGCAGAAAAAGCCTGAATCATCACTATAAGATCTGTTTGTCAAGTGGCTAATATGGTACGATCAGCAGGTTTGAGTAACGAAACACTTCTTTATCCAGTAAACAGTATGGCAGGCTACACATGCATTGGTCATTATCGCAGTATAAGGAGCAAAGCTTTCCCAAGGTGACCTTGTTGCCCTATAATGCCCAACCTTACAATGCGAAGGACCATCACAGCAAAGTACAGCTATTGAAAGTTCTGATCATACAGCTATAATGGAGGTGATTGCATAGTGGTGGAATCTGGTCACCTGTGTGTGTGGCCGTAGTATAGGATTACCCTGTTTTCCAAAACTTGCCTCACGCATTGTGCTTGATCAGGTTGTGGAACTCCCAACATTTCTGAATACCATATAAACATCTGCTCTTTTTTCTTCACTTACTCCTCTATGGCTAAAAAGTTTAAAGGTACACTAAGCCTAGAAATGAATGAGCATAGAGCAAACACATACCTATGTTTTTCAGTCTGCAAGACTTCTGAATTTCTGAATGCTCCTGAAACAGTTTTGCTAAAATCTCACACAGACACCAGGTCCATCTCTTCCTAATCCCAAAGGCTAGTGACTGACAGAGAATGGGTCTTCAGGGCCTCTTACACGGCCCGTCCTGGGCCGTGTAAACGAGCGCCGATCAACAAGACAGCTCGTTGATCGGCCCTCGTTTGCGCCTTTCACATGGAGCTAGTATGGCGAGTATGTACCCCATACATTATTATCATATCGGCAGCATGTCTCCCTGTTTTTACACAGGGGGATGTGCTGCTCGCAATGATAATATTTTACTTTTTTAAAACAATACGATCAGCAGATCGTTTGCTCGTTCATCTGCTGATCGCTGCCCTATTTACACAGGGCAATTATCGGCAACGAGCATTATATGAACGCTTGTCCGCCCGATAATTGGCCTGTGTAAAATGGCCTTTAGCTTGCCAGGTCTCCCAGTGCAGACAGAGACATGGGGGAAGTTTCCTGGTGAAGCAATCTGCCTCCTAGTTAAAGACTGATTTGAGTTTGAGATTTTGTCTTTTTTGCCTTCTGGTTTGCACTAAAGGCAGAACATGATTAAGAAAAATATTTAAAAATTCTATATATAAAAGTGATGCTAGCATTTTTAAAGGGGTATTTCCATCTTAGACATTTATGGCATATCCACAGGATATGCCATAAATGTCTGATAGATGTGGTTCTCAGCTCTGGGACCTGCACCTATATCAAGAACGGGGGTTGCCCAACCAATGTTTCGCCTGGTGCGGCGACCGCAAGCTGCCAATTCCAGGTGTGAACTTTTATATGGGATTAAGAATTGTAGTCTGCACACCTTGATTGTGTTCAAAATTATATTTATTTGTTTCTCAGGATAAATGGCAGAGGCTATATGTGCAACGTCAACGTTTCGGTCGCGAGACCTTCGTCGGGCACTGAGCCGTACTGGGGACTTGATCGATCTGCGTGTACAATGCGTAGTAGCGCTGCTATAAATTATATACGGCGGCTTACCGCTCTTTATGGGCGCCCATAAAGAGCGGTAAGCCGCCGTATATAATTTATAGCTGCGCTACTACGCATTGTACACGCAGATCGATCAAGTCCCCAGTACGGCTCAGTGCCCGACGAAGGTCTCGCGACCGAAACGTTGACGTTGCACATATAGCCTCTGCCATTTATCCTGAGAAACAAATAAATATAATTTTGAACACAATCAAGGTGTGCAGACTACAATTCTTAACCTACATCCGGGTTGGGACCCTATCTCGAGCACCCGAAGATACCGGTGCTATCTGAACACAACCATAAACTTTTGTATGGGAGTTACGGAAACAGCCAAGCAGTGCTTGCTCGGCTATTTACGTAACTCCCATTGAATAGAATGGAGGGAGTTGCATGCATGCGCGCCTGTTTCGACTAGTGCGGTGCCTGCCTGGAATCTGCGACCAGCAGCCACCGCACTAGTCGAAACAGGGGTTGTGTGACCCCCGTTCTTGATAATGTTGCGGGTCCCAGAGCTGGGACACAAGATTGGCGCATTTATGGAATATTTGTGGATATGCCATAAATGTCTAAGTTGGGAAAACCTCTTTAAAGGTGTTTTCCGAGTTATTTCAAAACTTGGCCAAGGTAGGAGAAATGCAAAAAAAAAAAAAAAAAGAGCCATTATTTACCCCGCAGATCTTCGTCGTTCCAGCGCCGCAGCTCCGGTACTCCCGGCAGCTGTTTATTGACATAGCTGCAGCGATGACGTGCACCTATACCCACGTGAGCGCTGAGACCAGTGATTGGCTGCAGATCATGTGGGTATACGTGCACGTCATCGCTGCAGCTATGTCAATAAACAGCGGCCGGGAGGACCGAAGCGGTGGCGCTGGAACGACGAGGATCTGTGAGATGAGCAATGGTGTAAAACCTGGGATGGACAATCTTATACAGGCTTTAGGAACTCTCTAGTCTTCAGGAGGCAGTTTTGTTTTTTTTAGTGGCCAGGCAATAAGAACTCCCATATACATCAATAATTAACAATCTAAAAAGTAAGGCACAAGCAGCTACTTTTTCAGTGAAACCTCTATTCTAGCATTTGTACAGCCTTGTTTTACTGGTATATTTTATATAGACTATATCTTCTAAGCCTTGTAAACCTACAAACTTTGCAAGATACCAAATGCAAAGACAACACATCTAGAAAAATAGGTTTGAGATATCTGCACCTTTTATCTACCTATTGATCTAGTGAAGAAAACATTAACTTTGTGCCGAAGTAAATGTGGTACCTTATTACTTCTCAATATTTCTAAACTAGCATGAAGTGCGGCTTTGTTACAGTGTAAGAATTCTTTAATCAGCCTTGACGTGTGCGCTGGCTTGCTCCCAGCTCTTACAGTTGTACTTCATACCACTGCTCTCCAAAACCTCATGTTCCTCTGGGTGCTATTCCACATTTCAATACCTCTCCCTAGCCACATGGTGGTTTCCACAAAGTGAGATTTGATAAAGAAGTTTCAACGACAGTCTGTCCAAATATGTTTCAAAGAAATCCAATGAGATGCTGGCAAGGTTGAGTAACACATAAAGATTTTTCTCCCAACCAGACCGACATCCAAGAAATTCATTATTGGGACAAATGTCTGAGATATTTTGCTAGGATGAGAATTGTTTTTACAGGACAATCTGTAGAAGATATGCAATTTACACAGCCACACGATCTTACAATGACAAGTCCTCATTATAGGGCTGGAAGGAATCTATGCAACTTTTTCGTCATCTGGATTCTTCAGAAAACCAGGGTCTATAGATTTCCCAGGTTTAAGCAGAAAGAACAATTTTCATTGACAGTCGTGACAATTTATGACTCCCACCTTCTATAAGTATTTTTCCATGTAAGAAGAATGTGCGTGTTTCTGCTAATCTTTCCACTAACGCATTACAAAACAAAAGTGACATGGATTAAAAAGACAGTACAGATCAGTAATGTAACCGCATTATATAGCTCATCAAAAGAATACATAAACGGAGTCAAATCATAAAAATAAAACGACAAACCAGTCAGAAACGTAGAGGGCACAGACGAACGACCCAAAAAAGAAAACGATTTGTGATATATTTAAAGAAGACCTGTCAGTTCTTCTGACATGTTTGTTTTTAGTGGATACTTGTATTCCCCATGAATTAAAAATGCAGATGGACATCTTTTCATAGAACGCTGCGGTTCCCCTATTATTCCTCATTGAAATGTATAAACAAATTGACATTTGGGTGTTACTAGTCCCCTTATCAATGGGGCATGTCCCTGCACAATCTGACACTGTCAGATCAGTGCTTACATTTTCAAGACTGTGTAGGGACACACGTTATAGACAGTCCATGCATGCATGTTTACTGGCATAGGTGCCGCCTTTCACCTGGGAACCATGTTAAAAACCACAGTGGCCTATTCTTGTTTCCCCTGTTAGCAGACATCGCGGATCAGTCGAGCTGCTGACCATGATCAAATGTGCATGGCCAGCTTTACAACTGCTTTACATTAGGTAGAAGGAGGCTTGGCATGGTCTGATTGCATGGGTGCTTTTGGGCCCCTGGGTTGCTCCCTCTGCAGGAGCGGTCCTGCAACCAATAGAGTAGGGACCCACTTTGAAAGAGATTGCCGAGAAGTGGCAAGTGGGCTTATACAGTTTGATCAATCAGAACCTCATGTTCATGTTTCTAAATTATGCCTAGCGGCTCAGATCAACGTATATATTGTGGATGTGCGGTCCATGTCTAGTGGCTTTACATCAGGTATATGGCACCTATTGCTTTCAAACAATTGGTTATAGGATGCAACAACTCAAGTGCCCAACCAAATATATCTGACCATCAAGCTTTTTTAGACAGTGCATAAATGATATAGAGGTCCGTTTAAGCCACATCTTAGACAGCAGATTAGTAAATGGTGAATGGTAATATTAGTACTCATATGTACTCTGTCTATCTAGCGCTAGTCAACGTTTGAAGAAACCAGGTAAAACTGGTATACGGGTTAAAAAAAGTCAAGTCAAATAAAAGAAACTACAGGATGTGGAACGGAGACAACTGTATGAGTCGTCTGAGAAAGGAGGAAATTGTTGAGAAAGCCCTGGAGGTGAGAAAGAATGTATGACAGGGTAATGGGAGTCTAAAAGTGGAAGATTGTACAATGAAGAGGTGAGACAGATGACCGAGCGGTAAGAAATGAGGTGGTAAGTATTCAAGTGAAAGTAACACAAGAAATGGTTGACCCTCAAAGTTTGACAATTCTCGATTTTATTCTCCTGAAAATCAGACACCAAACCTATTGTTCTCCCCTACTGGAACAAGTCAGCCAACACTTTCCAAGTAGCATTATTCTGATGGGTATTCATTGTTACTGTTATATATATCACATATAGAAAACTGATTATATACAGGTAGGTGTAACAAAGCGTGGAACGGTGGTATATCTAACGAAATATATTTATTATGTATTTCATTCTTTAACATAAAATGAAACATTTCTAAAAATACCAGCACTAATATATGCTGGTAGAAGTAATCCCATGCTTCCTTCTATAATAACTGCCAACGTCTCAGACACACCCTAACTGCAGCAGCGTTGGCACTTGAGCATAGCCATGTAAGAGCGTTAACATTAGACAGGCTTTCAGAACAGCCTAAATAAAGCTGCTAGTGTCTGCTTTACATATGTAGCTCTTAACAGCCTGCCTGAGTCTGACTTCTGCACTATTCAAATGCCTCTTTAATGTCAAATCTCTTGTATACAATGTTAACATAAGCAGTGTCATTTATCATGGGTATGGGGCTGGCGCCGCTGCTGCAAGTATGGTCCAGCTGATTATTATGCCAGTTACTGTCTATCAAAGTATTAACATAAAGCACGCATGCTATGGATGCCTTGTAGTTTACTTGTTTCATTTTTAGAACAAAATGCCCCAGACAAAAGCAATAAGGCGGAATTTAAGAGCAAAAGAGTCAGAATTAATAAATTAGGCCGTAAACTAAGTAAAAAAATATGGAAACAAAGATTCACAATGCTACTACTGACAATAAAATTAGGTAATAAGCACACAATTGTTAAAGACAAGACATAAAAGACATAAATATGCCGAACGTCTAAATATTTACCCCAAATGTTCTTTTAATAATTTAAGATTCCAAATGTAATCAGCCCCTAGCCTGGGCTAGTCTTCTACCTAGCTAGGAGTTAGGGTCTTTTTATATCGGCCAATTTTGGCTGTAACAATGAGCGCCGATTAATGAGTCAGCTCGTTGATGGGCGCTCGTTTGCTCCTTTCACAATGAGCTATGATCAGTAATGTATGGGGACGAGCGATCATTAGTCCGATCGCTCGTCCCCATGCGTTACCATCATGTGTAAACAAGGAGATGTGCTGCCAACAACGATAACATTTTCTGCCGCATAAACGATACGATCAGCCGATGATTGATCGTTCGGCTGATCATCGGCTGATCGTTGCCCTGTTTACACAGGGCAATGATGAGGAACGAGCGTTCATATGAACGCTCGTTTGCCCGATCATTAGCCCGTGTAAAAGGGCCTTTGCACTTCCCCATAAACTTCAATGTGGGTAAAGCAAAGTGACCTTTCTCTGGGCACCCATTGTGTTGTCACTTTTTGGACAACCAAGTGCCTGGCGCAGTCTGTGTAGTTAAAGAGGCTCTGTCACCAGATTTTCAAACCCCTATCTCGTATTGCAGCAGATCGGCGCTGCAATGTAGATTACAGTAACGTGTTGTTTTTTTTCAAAAACGAGCATTTTTGGCCAAGTTATGACCATTTTTATATTTATGCAAATGAGCCTTTCTTAAGTACAACTGGGCGTGTATTATGTGCATACATCGGAGCGTTTTTACTTGTTTTACTAGCTGGGCGTTGTGAATAGAAGTGTATGATGCTGACGAATCAGCATCATCCACTTCTCTTCGTTAACATCCAGCTTCTGGCAGTGCACAGACACACAGCGTGTTCTCGAGAGATCACGCTGTGACGTCACTTCCTGCCCCAGGTCCTGCATCGTGTCGGACGAGCGAGGACTCATCGGCACCAGGCGACAGAGGCTACAGTTGATTCTGCAGCAGCATCAGCGTTTGCAGGTAAGTCAATGTAGCCTCTGTCGCCTGGTGCCGATGTGTCCTCGCTCGTCCGACACGATGCAGGACCTGGGGCATAAAGTGACGTCACAGCGTGATCTCTCGAGAACACGCTGTGTGTCTGTGCACTGCCAGAAGCTGGGTGTTAACAAAGAGAAGTGGATGATGCTGATTCGTCAGCATCATACACTTCTATTCACAACGCCCAGCTAGTAAAACAAGTAAAAACGCCCAGATGTACACACAATACACGCCCACTTGTACTTAACTTTAAACACGCCCAGTTGTACTTAGGAAAGCCTCATTTGCATAAATATAAAAATGCTCATAACTTGGCCAAAAATGCTCGTTTTTGAAAAAACAACACGTTACTGTAATCTACATTGCAGCGCCGATCTGTTGCAATACGAGATAGGGGTTTGAAAATCTGGTGACAGAGCCTCTTTAAGAACTTCAGTGCTGGTCACTCTATACTTTATGATCTGCACCTACACAGTGGGCCAGGTAATGCTTACTGTACACGCAGTGAATGTCTTCATTCTAAACAATTGTAAATACATACCTAAAAACTCTCACTTCCTTAACTATTTAGTGACCAGCCAATTTTGGAAATTAAGGACAGAGCAATTTTTTAAAATTTTTTTGATCGTCGTATTTCAAAAGCTCTAACTTTTTTGTGTGAGGGCTTATTTTTTGAAAGACAAGTTGGATATATAAATGCCACTATTTCGGGGGTTACATATAATTTATTGATTAATTTTTATTAACTTTTTGGGGGCGAATGGAAAAAAAAACACGTACATTTCACTATTCTTTTTGCGTCTTAAATTTAGGCCGTTTACCTTGTGGTATAAAAAACATAATAAGCTTTATTTTTCGGGTCGTTACAATTACGGCGATATCAAATTTATATCGTTTTTTTTATATTTGACACAATAAAAACACTTTTTCTGTAAAAGTATTTATTTTTGTGTCTCCATATTTTAAGAGCCATAACATTTTTATTTTTCCGCCAACGTAGCTGTATGAGGGATTATTTTTGCGGAACAACTTGTAGTTTTTATTAGTACCATTTTGGGGTGCACATGACTTTTTGATCGCTTTTTATGGCATTTTTGGCAGGTATGATGAACAGATAACAGCAATTCTGGAATTGTTTATTATTTTATTTCTTACGGTGTTCACCGTTTTGATTAGGTAACATAATAGTTTTATAGCTCAAGTCGTAACTGACACAGCAATACCAATTATGTGTAGCTTTGTAAATTTTGTTTCCGTTTTTTCATAATAAAGCATTTTGTAAGGGGAAAAAGTGATTTTTTTTTTATATTTTTACTTGGGATTGTTTATTCATTTATTATAAACTTTCTTAAATGATTTTTTACTTTTTTTTTTTAGTGCCATTCGGGGACTTTACTATGCAATCATTTGATCACTTTTATGATACACTGCAATACTACAACGCTCAGTTCGAGTTCACACGGGGCGGATACACTTCGTAAAGTTACATGCGCTGGTGGGCGCATGAAATTCCGGGTAAAAAACGCACCAAATTGTGGTGCAGTTTTTCGGCTGGAATGTTCGCTGAGAAAAACTGCAGCATTAGCCGGCCTGCTGGCAGACCGGCCTCCTGGGATGACGTTTCATCCCAGGAGACCGCTGAAGCCTGTGATTGGCTGCAGCGGCTGTCACATGGGATGAAACGTCATCCCAGAAGTGTGGCCCTCTGACGTCATCCAGGCCAGCCTCCTGGGATGACGTTTCATCAAATGTGACTTCCACTGCAGCCCGCGATTGGCTGCAGCGGTGGCACATGTGATGAAACGTCATCCCAGAAGGCCAGCCTCGAGGCAGAAACACGGTCATCTGGGTAAGTATAAGATTTTTTTTCAGAGTTGCTTTTTTTTGCGGTGAAATCACTGCTATTTGTTGCAGGTTTTAAATTCAATGGGGAAAACCTGCAACAAATAAGCAGCGTTTACGCAAATACAATTGACATGCTGCGGGATAAAATTACGCAATGCATGTCAATTTCTGATCGTTTTTTTCGCTCAGTATTTACGCAACGTGTGGATGAGATTTGTTCTATCTCATCCACTTTGCTGCTACTGCATTATGCTGCGGATTTTCCGCAACAAATTCCGTTGTGGAAATTCTGCAGTATTTACGCAACGTGTGAACTGACCCTTCTAAGGAAATATTCTCTAGAATTATTATTTCATGGGTAATATAATTATTTACTAAAACAGATATGTGTGGAGACCAGACAGGTCCTCTTCGAAACAGCAAAGATACAACAGAAACCAAACATAAATCCAATTTCCCGGTCAACTTTTTTCCAAATTCTTATGGATTGACCTACTACTGATAGTTGCTGCAGTCCATCTCGTGAACACGCCATGTTGTTTTACACATGTAATGTGTAAAATAACAAATCATCAGAATTCTCACCAATTTATAACAACCAAATGTCAAACACTGTGGAATTCAGAGATCCATGTGTGTTCTTCCCTACTAAACTTTAAAGACATGTAACAGATCTGCTGCACTGGGGTTAACAATGTATATCTACTAAAACAATATACTTTGGGAAAGGAATTATTTCTTTGTTGAGATAATGATCCCTAATAACTCCCTCTATCTACAAAAATGTAAAATGCTGACTGATTCCAAGATGGTATCTCTCAGCAGGCTGCCAGAAAGCTGCAGATAACTAATTACGTGCTGCCATAGAGTTATGATTTTTGATAACCAATGGAAATACCTAGATGTCAAAGCCTAAAGTTCCAAAGGATTCTTTTCTTCTAGATACCACATGAGAAAAAGTTTGGAAAAATTCAACCTCTGTACGTGAAATGTTATACTATATCACTTCATATTGAAAAGAAAACAATCCTTATCCAACGGGTAAGTATAGTCGGCTGGCGATCATAAAATCTTGCAGAGACAATTGTACGCTTTATACTACGTGTACAAAATTCTTAAAGTGAATGTCCAACTTTTAAAACTGATAATTTTCGGTCCAACATTCTGTGCTGAACTTTTTCATACAGAGCTCTAAATACACTACATAGGCATAGGGGGAATTTATTAACATTTCTAGGCCAGCTTTCTGTCATAGAAAAGTTGCAAAAAACAAAAACAAAAGTCGCAACTTGCGTTGACAATTGTGACTTTTGGATCTTTTACGTAGCTCTCCCCAAATTGATATTTTAAGAAAACTGGCGTAAACTATAGCGAAAATCTACGCCAGCTCCTCTCTGGCAACGATTTTACTCTGTGGGGCATAGCAAAGTAGAAGTCTGTGCCTGGCCCCATACCTTCGTACCTTGGCCCCCCCAGATCAAACTAACCCTGAATCAGACTACCCCCATCGGACAATAAAACAAAAAAGTAAACTTACCTCACTGTAGGGCTGGGCAATTATGACCTAATTCAAAATCACGATTAATTGAACATGTAACCTCGATTACGATTAATGAATGATTATTTAGGCCACCCCCTTTTAACATGCCACGCCCCCTATTTGCATGCTACGCCATTTAATTAATATTTATCCCCTGAGCCTGCTGTATACTACTGTGTATAATATACCCCCTGACACTGCCCCCACACAGTATATTGCCCCCATAGTGCTCCCCACATAGTATTTATAATGCCCCGTGGCTGCCCCCACACATCATAATGCCCCATAGCTGCCACCACACATCATAATGCCCCCATAGCTGCCCTCCATACAGTATAATGACCCTATAACTGCCCTCCACACAGTAAATGCCCCTATAGTTGCCCTCCACACAGTATAAGGACCCTCATCGCTACCCCCACACAGTATAATGCCCCTGTAAATACCCTCCACACAGTATAATTCCCCCTATAGATGCCCTCCACACAGTATAATTCCCCCTATAGATGCCCTCCACACAGTATAATGCCCCCCCATAACTGCAACAGACGCAGTTTAAGCTGGGAAAAAATAACCTTAAAAACCGAAATGTGCACGTTGAAGTCGGTTAATTGCGCTAAATTGCGGTTTCGTTTTTTTTCCCCGATTAATTGTCCAGCCCTACCTCACTGCCCTACTTCTCCCCTCTGGATCCACTTAGGCTCTGACTACTGGCCATGGTTGATACAACGTATTGACGCCGGGCAGCATCAGGACGTTGTATGTGATGTAGCACTGATGAGGTTATGTGCTGCGTCACATATATGGCCCTGACACGGTTCAGCGTCAGGACCTTGCATGAGCTGCAGCATGCTGGGGGGTCCCGGAAGGGAGAAGCAAAGGGGAGTGGTGAGGGGCACATCCATTTTATGTCTAATAAGGGGGGGAATGGATGGCGCACGGTCAACGGAAAGATGCAACAGATATATTAAGAGGCGTGAGCCTCTTAATAAATTTGTTGCCTCTTACTCCAGTTAAGAAATTAATCAATACAGAATATAACTGCTAAGTTGAGTAACCTGTATACCAACTAATATACAGGGTGGGCCATTTATATGGATACACCTAAATAAAATGGGAATGGTTGGTGATATTAACTTCCTGTTTGTGGCACATTAGTATATGGGAGGGGGGAAACTTTTCAAGCTGGGTGTTGACCATTTTGAAGTCGGCCATTTTGTATCCAACTTTAGTTTTTTCAATGGGAAGAGGGTCATGTGACACATCAGACTTATCGAGAATTTCACAAGAAAAACAATGGTGTGCTTGGTTTTAACGTTACTTTATTCTTTCATGAGTTATTTACAAGTTTCTGACCACTTATAAAATGTGTTCAAAGTGCTGCCCATTCCAGTATCCGTAGTTTCAGTTGCTGCACATCTCGTATCTTCACAGCATAGACAATTGCCTTCAGATGACCCCAAAGATAAAAGTCTAAGGGGGTTAGATCGGGAGGCATTTCTTTTGCGGTGTTGCTATCAGTGTGTGAAGAGTGGGAGAAGAGGGTTGCATTGACAATCCAACACAATGGGCAGCACTTTGAACACATTTTATAAGTGGTCAGAAACTTGTAAATAACTCATGAAAGAATAAAGTAATGTTAAAACCAAGCACACCATTGTTTTTCTTGTGAAATTCTCGATAAGTTTGATGACCCTCTTCCCATTGAAAAAACTAAAGTTGGATACAAAATGTCCGACTTCAAAATGGCTGCCATGGTCAACACCCAGCTTGAAAAGTTTCCCCCCTCCCATATACTAATGTGCCACAAACAGGAAGTTAATATCACCAACCATTCCCATTTTATTTAGGTGTATCCATATAAATGGCCCACCCTGTATATACAGTGAAGGAAATAAGTATTTGATCCCTTGCTGATTTTGTAAGTTTGCCCACTGTCAAAGACATGAACAGTCTAGAATTTTTAGGCTAGGTTAATTTTACCAGTGAGAAATAGATTATATTAAAAAAAAAAAAGAAAATCACATTGTCAAAATGATATATATTTATTTGCATTGTGCACAGAGAAATAAGTATTTGATCCCCTACCAACCATTAACCCCTTCCCTCTTTGGCCACTTTTGACCTTCCTGACAGAGCCTCATTTTTCAAATCTGACATGTTTCAATTTATGTGGTAATAACTCCGGAATGCTTTTACCTATCCAAGCGATTCTGAGATTGTTTTCTCGTGACACATTGGACTTTATGTTACTGGCAAAATTTGCCCGATACATTCAGTATTTATTGTGAAAAACACCAAAATTTAGCGAAAAATTGCAAAAATTAACATTTTTCTCAATTTAAATGCATCTGCTTGTAAGACAGGCAGTTATACCACACAAAAATGTTGCTAACTAACATCCCCCATATGTCTACTTTAGATTGGCATCGTTTTTTGATCATCATTTTATTTTTCTAGGACGTTACAAGGCTTAGAACTTTAGCAGCAATTTCTCACATTTTCAAGAAAATTTCAAAATGCTATTTTTACAGGGGCCAGTTCAGTTGTGAAGTGGCTTTGAGGTCCTTAGATATTAGAAACCGCCAATAAGTCACCCCATTTTAAAAAATGCACCCCTCAAAGTATTCAAAACAGCATTTAGAAAGTTTCTTAACCCTTTAGACATTGCGCAGGAATTAAGGCAAAGTAGAGGTGAAATTTACAAAGTTCATTATTTTTTTCCAGAAATTCATTTTGAATCCATTTTTTTTGTACCACAGAAGGTTTTACCCAAGAAATGCAACTCAATATTTATTGCCCAGGTTCTGCAGTTTTAGGAAATATCCCACATGTGGCCGTAGCGTGCTACTGGACTGAAGCACCGGCCTCAGAAGCAAAGGAGCACCTAGTGTATTTTGGGCCTCCTTTTTATTAGAATATATTTTAGGCACCATGTCAGCTTTGAACAGGTCTAGTGGAACTAAAACAGTGGAAACCCCCCAAAAGTGACCCCATTTGGGAAACTACACCCCTCGAAGAATTTATCTAGGGGTGTAGCAAGCATTTTGACCGGCCAGTTTTTTTGCAAATATTTTTGGAACTAGGCCATGAAAATGAAAATCTACATTTTTTCAAATAAAATGTAGGTTTAGCTAATTTTTTTTCATTTCCAAAAGAACTAAAGTAGAAAAAGCACCACAGCATTTGTAGAGCAATTTCTCCCGAGTAAAACAGTACCCCACATGTGGTAATAAACGGTTGTTTGGACACACGGCAGGGCTTAGAATGGAAAGTGCGCCATTTGGCTCTTGGAGCTCAAATTTAGCAGAAATGGTTTGCGGAGGCCATGTCACATTTGCAAAGCCCCTGAGGTGACAAAACAGTGGAAACCCCCAACAAGTGACCCCATTTTGGAAACTATACCCTTTGAGGAAATTATCTAGGGTATAGTGAGCATTTTGACCCCACAGGTTTTTTGCAGAAATTTTTGCAAGTAGGCTGTGAAAATGAAAATCTACATTTTTTCAAATAAAATGTAGGTTTAGCTAATTTTTTTTCATTTCCACAAGGACTAAAGGAGAAAAAGCACCATAAAATTTGTAAAGAAATTTCTCCCGAGTAAAACAATACCCCACATGTGGTAATAAACGGCTGTTTGGACACACGGCGAGGCTGAGAAGGGAAAGTGCGCCATTTGGCTTTTGGAACTCAAATTTAGCAGGAATGGTTTGCGGAGGCCATGTCGCATTTGCAAAGCTCCTGAGGGGACAAAACAGTGGAAACCCCCAACAAGTGACCCCATTTTGGAAACTACACCCCATGAGGGAATTATCTAGGGGTAGAGTGAGCAGTTTTACCCCACAGGTTTTTTACAGAACTTATTGTAACTAGGCCGTAAAAATGAAAATCTACATTTTTTCAAAGAAAATGTAGGTTTAGGTATTTTTTTTTCATTTCCACAAGGACTGAAGGAGAAAAAGCACCACAACATTTGTAAAGCAACTTCTCCCGAGTAAAATAATACCCCACATGTGGTCACAAACATCTGTTTGGACACACGGTAGGGCTCAGAATGGAAGGAGCACCATTTGGATTTTGGAATGGTTTCTGGGTGTCATGTCATATTTGCTGAGCCCCTGTAGTACTAGTACAGTGGAAACACCCCAAAAGTGACACCATTTGGGAAACTGCACCCCCTGAGGAATCATCTAGGGGTATAGTGAAAATTTTGATCCCAAAGGTTTTTTGCTGAATTAATTAGAATTAAGCCATGAAAATGAAAAATATTTTTTTTTTCCAACAAGATGTAGTTTTAGATACACATTTTTCATTTTTACAAGGAATAGAGAAGAAAAAGCACCCCAACATTTGTAAAGTAATTTCTCCCGAGTACGGTAACACCCCATATGTGGTTATAATCGACTGTTTACATATATGGGAGCATTCAGAAGAAAAGGAGCGGTATTTATCTTTTGGAGCGTAGATTTTGCTGGAATGGGTTGCGGATGCCATGTTGCATTTGCAAAACCCCTGATGTACCAAACAAAAGTGACCCCGTTTTAGAAACTACACCCCTAAAGGCATTTATCAAGGGATGTAGTGACAATTTAGACTCCACAGGTGTTTTTCAGAAATGAATACGCAGTGGATGGTGCAAAGTGAAAATTGCAATTTCTCCACTGATCTGCCCATTCACCGCACAAGATGTTGTGCCCCTAGAGAATCTTACCCCATAAATTGTTAAGCGGGTTCTCCCGGGCATGGTAATGCCTTACTTGTGGCCATAAATTGCTGTTTGGGCACACTGTAGGGCTAAGAAGGGAAAGACCGCCATTTTGAGCATGGATTTTGCTTGGTAATAGTTCTGTTTGGGGTTTTGCTGGTATTTCAGCTTATAATGTGGTGGCATATGTAATCTGTGCGGAGTATATCAGGGCATAATAGGAGGGTATAATCATGGGGTAAATAATACAATTATCCATAGATGTCTGTTACGCTGTGAAGCGATCCGTTATGCGCAGGCCGGCGTCACACTGATAAACGGTTTTCTTTCTTATCCCTCCTTTGTAACGCTCTGCACCTTTTGGGGACATTTTCTCCTTCGTAGTTTGGGAAATATTGCTGGGAAAGTTTTGCGCTGGTATAATACGGGCGCCATCGCTTCCAGCGGATGTGCTATGTCCATTCCCTTTCCTAGTTCCTAAATACTAGGGCCCTAAAACTGCAGGAATGTTCCCCTCCGGCCTGCGCATTGAGATGTTTTTTCATCACCGCATTACTAGTGCCGTAACTTTTTTATTTTTCAGTTGATTGAGCGGTGTGCGGGCTTGTTTTTTGCGAGACGGGCTGTAGATTTTATTGGTATCATTTTAGAACACATACGACTTTTTGATCATTTTTTATTTCATTTTTTGGTAAAGGAAATTACCAAAAACAAGCAATTCTGGAATAGTTTTTTACACAAGCCCTAACATTACTACAGTGTCCTGATAATGAATACACATGAAATCCAGCCTGGACGTCATGTGTACTCAGAATCCTGACACTTCTGAATCTTTTTTTGTGAGATTCCGGCAAGTGAAACCAAATCTCGTTTAGCTCCGTGATCTCGCGAGATTTCGTATCCGTTGCTGGAATCTCACAAAAAAGAGTCAGAAGTGTCAGGATTCTGAGTACACATGACGTCCAGGCTTGATTTCATGTGTATTCATTATCAGGACACTGTAGTAATATTAGGGCTTGTGTATGAGGCTGCACATAGCGATATATCTAGATCGCCAGTGCAGTGTAAATGAATGGAGAGGAGTGCATGATGCCGATTGGTCAGCGTCATGCACTCCTCTGTACAACGCCCACTTGGTCGAAAGTAAAAGTACGCCCACTTGGGCATTAAGAAAGATCATTAGCATAAACTTAAATCGCTCCTAACTTTGTGAAAAAATATCTTTTTTTTAAATAAAAAGCATTACGGTCACCTACATTACAGCGCCCATCTCCTTATGTAGGAGATAGGGCACTTATAATGTGGTGACAGAGCCTCTTTAAGAGTTCAGCCTCCTCCAGACCAGTTACACGCTCCAAATCAACTTGGTGCTTGCATTAAAGACAGCTGTCTTACATGGTCACCTGTATAAAAGACTCCTGTCCACAGACTCAATTAATCAGTCTGACTCTAACCTCTACAACATGGGCAAGACCAAAGAGC
Organism: Rhinoderma darwinii; assembly: GCF_050947455.1. Lineage (NCBI taxonomy): Eukaryota > Metazoa > Chordata > Amphibia > Anura > Rhinodermatidae > Rhinoderma > Rhinoderma darwinii. The sequence goes on from NC_134687.1 coordinate 402,892,597, forward strand.
TTTCTAAGGATGTCAGGGACAAGATCATAGACCTGCACAAGGCTGGAATGGGCTACAAAACCATAAGTAAGACGCTGGGTGAGAAGGAGACAACTGTTGGTGCAATAGTAAGAAAATGGAAGACATACAAAATGACTGTCAATCGACATCGATCTGGGGCTCCATGCAAAATCTCACCTCGTGGGGTATCCTTGATCCTGAGGAAGGTGAGAGCTCAGCCGAAAACTACACGGGGGGAACTTGTTAATGATCTCAAGGCAGCTGGGACCACAGGCACCAAGAAAACCATTGGTAACACATTACACCGTAATGGATTAAAATCCTGCAGTGCCCGCAAGGTCCCCCTGCTCAAGAAGGCACATGTACAGGCCCGTCTGAAGTTTGCAAATGAACATCTGGATGATTCTGAGAGTGATTGGGAGAAGGTGCTGTGGTCAGATGAGACTAAAATTGAGCTCTTTGGCATTAACTCAACTCGCCGTGTTTGGAGGAAGAGAAATGCTGCCTATGACCCAAAGAACACCGTCCCCAGTGTCAAGCATGGAGGTGGAAACATTATGTTTTGGGGGTGTTTCTCTGCTAAGGGCACAAGACTACTTCACCGCATCAATGGGAGAATGGATGGAGCCATGTACCGTCAAATCCTGAGTGACAACCTTCTTCCCTCCACCAGGGCATTAAAAATGGCTCGTGGCTGGGTCTTCCAGCACGACAATGACCCGAAACATACAGCCAAGGCAGCAAAGGAGTGGCTCAAAAAGAAGCTCATTAAGGTCATGGAGTGGCCTAGCCAGTCTCCAGACCTTAATCCCATCGAAAACTTATGGAGGGAGCTGAAGATCCGAGTTGCCAAGCGACAGCCTCGAAATCTTAATGATTTACAGATGATCTGCAAAGAGGAGTGGGCCAAAATTCCATCTAACATGTGTGCAAACCTCATCATCAACTACAAAAAACGTCTGACTGCTGTGCTTGCCAACAAGGGTTTTGCCACCAAGTATTAAGTCTTGTTTGCCAAAGGGATCAAATACTTATTTCTTTGTGCACAATGCAAATAAATATATATAATTTTGACAATGTGATTTTCTGTTTTTTTTTAAATATAATCTATCTCTCACTGGTAAAATTAACTTAGCCTAAAAATTCTAGACTGTTCATGTCTTTGACAGTGGGCAAACTTACAAAATCAGCAAGGGATCAAATACTTATTTCCTTCACTGTATACCTTAAAAGTGTTTAAGAATACAGAAGTCAGATTTTTAATCCTATGTGTAAAAACATTTTCAAATGTGATTTCTACATATATTAGTCTTAGGGTAGTCATAAAAAGTCAGATCCTATCAATGGACAAAATCCAATGGGCAAGTGATACCTGTCAATGAAGAAGATAATAAAACTCTTTGAGAGTAAGAACTAGTGATTGCATTTAGATCAACCATTTGTGTCCAAAATAAAAGGACTATATGGCGGTATAGAATTAAGACTGTTGTGTATACGGAGGATAAGAGAACAGAAGATTGGAATCGATAATAGACAATACAAAATTCCATTGAAACCTTAGAAGCAAGAATAATGCTGCGTAAGGGAAACAGGTGTTTTCAGGCATGAAGAACTCATAAACAGTGAACTATCCGTAATTGTCCCTGGAATACGATATACATGTAAATGACTTGTAAACTGCTGTATATAGCCAGAAAGCTTAATTACAATTTGGCAAACCACCATTTTATTCATTGTAAAAATAGGAATTGCCTGAGTCAATATTTAAACGTGATAATATTTAATCATGAATCACGTAAATCTTTTGAGCTGTCATATGTGTAATTTATGGAGTCTGGTTTATTTAAAGTTCTGTAATCTTGGCATGTTGTCTGCATTTATAAGATAAATAAATGGTGCATACAATTAATAAAAGCTTGTTTTGTCCAATGTTCTACTAAGTGTAACTACAGCACAACTGGGAATGAATGTCCAAAGGCTGCCTATGTATGAATAATCTTATTCACAGGAAGCCCAATGTAGTGGTCACTAAATCTTCAACAAACTTTGCATAAATTAATAGTACAAGCGAATATAAGAAATTTTCTATTATATCTTATTAGAGAAAAATACTTTCTCCACTTATCAGACTCCTCTCCCCCTAACTGTACACTCATTAAATTTACGTCTTTCCATCAGCTAACTGAAGGATCAGGTTACAGCTGTCCAACAAAGTCTATGGTGAGGGGAGGAGGAGGCAGAGAGACATACACAGACATGCTGCAGCTTCCTGGTAAGTGTTCTATCTCAAAAATGGATTTGAATCGTTTTAGGCAGCACATCTGCTGACTTGATAATAACGTATGGGGACAAGCGATTGGAGTAATGACCGCTTGTCCCCATCCATAGCTCCGTGTGACAGGAGAAAACGAGCGCTGATCAACGATGTCTCATTGATCGGCCCCTCTGGCAGGGGCTTATCTCCTATGGAAACAAAAGATTGAGGATTTTGAAATCCATCATGCCCGATACTTCCTTCCCCTGACATCTGCCATTTAAAGAGAGTCAGGAGACCCCCCCCCCCATACATACTAGATAGTCGGCCAGTACTGCCAAAATCGGTGGCAGCGGCTCACTTAAATCTAATGGGTATGGGCACTTTTAGAGTAATTTTTTTTATGTGAGGCAATTTCTTATCAACTAAAATGAAAAGTGTGGCATACTGTCACGTACTCTCTGCCTGCGGCTCCCTCGGTCTCCAGGACATCGATAGTTACTCGCTCGGGCGTCTCCCGGCCTGGCAGACTGAGGCAGTCTGCAGCCAATAGGAGCTCAGGAGTGTCAGGTGACTTGCTTTTTGACTTCTTGTGACCTGACCTCGGTTGGACTCCTGACTTTTCTTTGCCTTCTGACTTTTGTTTATTCCACACTCTCCCGGTTTGACCCTGCCTGCCTGCCTGACTCCGCCTTTTGACTTGTCCGTGGCGCAATTACCCTGCCTCTCCCTCCGTGTACTTCCCAGGTGACTGTCTCTGTCTTATCTGTTTGTCAGTTTCACTTGTACCAGTATAGGGAACGCCGCCCTGTTGTGCGCCGTCGTTTAGGTCGGGTCGTACAAGTAGGTAGGGACAGAGGTTTGGGAAGAACAGGGACCTCACTGTTTACTGTGTATTTGTTCATGACACATACCCTAGATTTCTGCCTACAATGAAAAAAAGGCCCAGTGAAAAACACATACAAGTGACTTCCCATAAAGATATTGGAAACTTGAGAAGAAATTAAAGAATCATCTAACACTCCATCCAAAAGCTAAATTCTTTTGACTAGAATGTTTCTTATCTTCCTAATTCCAGGGTCCACAGGTGAGCTTTAATAGTCGAATATAATTGAAACTATTTTTGAATTGTATCTTTTGAGCTAGTATTATAGAAACCACAGTAACCTCATTGACATATTTTAAAACAAGGCCACTTAGATTGTGGTTTTACATTTACACTAAAAACATTAGCGTCATATTATAAAACTATACAGCTCAGATTGATCATTTTTGTTCATCCAGTCGTCCTGCCATATTAGAAACTAATGGCTCACTATGTAGTGTAACTAATAGTCCTGGCATTCAGTATCGCAATTACGGAGGAAGGATTGCCTCATTACACATAATGGTAAATTATGCCATGAAATGAACCTTGGATAGAAAGGAATTGGTTACATTCTATACTGTACTATGTGAAGCACGCAGTATATTAGAGACATTATGCAGAAATGACCACTCTTGAGACTGGGCCATACACATTACCTAGCTGATTTACTGTGGAACTCAAGTACATTTTAGATTCATAAAAATCTCCATCTGCCCAATCAAGTATTAAAACACAAAGCTACATAAGAATACATTTCCACTGTGGACATACACTGGGACTTACAATGTACATTGCTGATGTTATATATATATATATATATATATATATATATATATATATATATATATATATATATATATGTATAAATATATACATACATATATACATACATATATATATATATATATATATATATAAATATATATATAATATTGTTAGTGGTTAAATTTGTTCTTTTTTATATGTACACACCATATAATCGTTAATTTTTGGAAAATGTACAGGTGTCTCTAGTGGACAATGAAAAGGCACAACGGTGCTGGAAGACGGGTTGATATAGGGAGTAACCCTTCAACAACTGCTGATGAACTGACAATTTGACATTCTAGCCGCCCCACACGGCACCTGGAGACTGAAGTAAAAAATGAAAATCCGCTCAATTTTTCTTTAGCCACCTAAGTACGTAATGTTCATGTTTTTCACCGAAACCATTTCCATCTGAGCAGTGAGTGACTATGTACATTTATCCATAGTGTATACAACTATATTCTGCACACTCATTCATATATTATATTTATTTTTATCTGTTAGATAAATTCTTCATTCAGCTGAGTTTTTGAGCAAATAGGAAATAGTTCAGAAACATATTTCTGAAAGAGCCGTAAAAAACCTCTACCACAAAGTTGTAGGTATATATTCCTGGAGGTTCTCGGCACTGAAGATATGTGAGATAGAGTTGTGATCATGGAGGGGAAGACATTTCTCTGGACTTCCAGTCAACCATCACATTAAAGAACACTAAAGAATGATTACTAAATTGTTTAACAAAGAAAACCGTACACAATAAAAAAAATAAAAAAAGATAATAAACGCAGCATATTCTACTAGCCTACCAAATTTCCTGCTGAAAAAGGCTCAGCTTGGATTCCGATCATGGGTTCCCCTGACGGAAGGCTCCTACAGAACCCATGAACGGAGTGCCAATGCAGATGTGAACGAAGCCTAAAAGGGGTTTTCTCATGAAGTCAACTCCGTGTCTAAAGACAGTCGCCCTAGCGATCAGCTGTATTTGCTGGGGGAAGCTCGGACTGACCACACATATTGTCTCTGCAGGGAAATGTACAATGAATGGCCAACCATGTAATACATTGATAGGTTATTTAGTGACTCCTCGCTCTGACTCATAGAGGGGGTCCTGAGAGAGGAACCTCCACTATGACATACATATGCCCTAATAGGTCATAGGGACAGGAGTGGTCTTTATAAGCCAACCTATGGAAGGCCATGTTCACATGGCATATGTTCAGCCTGAAAAATATAAGGCTGACTTCAAGAGAAAAAAGTCTCTGAAATCCAGGCGTTTTACTAGATGATTTTTAAAGTGTTTTTCAATTTTGTAAGTGTATTTGAGGCGTATTTTGGGATAGTTTTTTTGAAGAGTTAGGGCTCGTCCACGCGCTGCGGATTTGCCGCATTTTTTCTGGCCGGAAAAAACACAGCAGAATACAGTAGCAGCATCCACGTGCTGCGTAAAAATACTGTGCTACGTAAAAATACATAATAAAATTACCATTAATTGCCTCGTAACAAGCCTGGGCTGCTGTCTCTACCTTTCGACTTTGACTTCCGGACTCATGGTAGAAGGTACTTGAGATGTGCACCAGGATATCAGAGACGTGTTGTTGTCCACCCTTGTTGTGTTGAAATCCTATTAGGAAGTGGCTGGCTTGATAATATCGATGGACATTAATAATATGCCATCTTGTTTGCCCAGGCATATGTTGCTCTAGGTGTAGTCTTAATTTATTGTAGCATTTTTTCTTTCTCTGCTCCTTCACTAGTACACCTGTTATTAACATACAGTAGAGCTACATTTCCAGGAGCTGATATGTATGGGCCCTGGTGGGCAATATTTATTGATAGATTGTGATAAACACAACATACAAGGTTACTGGTATTAAAAAGGTTGTGTCACTGAGGTTCTGTTCACACTGCATCGGGAAATACTCCTGACATATACCGCCAACGAATGCCTCTGACGTATACCATTGTATAGGCATACATCAACCATAGGTTTCCAATATAAAAAGAAAGTATGTTTTTTTTCTCCCCGATCTGCGGCAATCAGCTGATCACCGGGACAGCTTCATGTCAAAAAGGGGTTGTCTTCATTCTAAAGTGTGATGGTGGCAGAAGCTGCAGGATAGGTGGCACTCTATAATCAGAGTGCACATTTCTGATGTGCCAATTTCTGTAACATCTGTTGGTAGGTGAATGCTTTTTTTATTCCGTTTAACCCTGCCAGGGAGCTATAACCTCGAGATACTCAAGCAATGTGCCGTCTTCATCTCCACTACCTAATATGGTAGGCTTTGTAGGTCTTCTCTTAGTGCCCTCACATTTAAACCTATATTTATATACCACAAGTGGTTTTCAGAAAAATGTGAAATGATGATGGGTCATTTGTCTCAATGCCAAAATGCATTCTCCAGGGGGAAGACACAGCATTTGCAAGCATCTGGCAAGCACGCAATAAAATAAATAGTATAAAGTATGTAGCACGTACAGAATTTGTCTGGAGCTTTGAGCTTCTTTGACTTGATGGTACAGCTCCAATTTAATTTGCGCTAGAACGACTGCATTATATTTGCACTATATATCAGTTATATACTAATAATTGACACTTGCCTAAAATAATTACTGTGAGTCGTATGTAATATAGCAGTGTTGAGATCCCACATTTTTTAATATGCTGACTTTTCCCCCCTTTTATGTCAGTAAATTTACTGACAACAGTCAGCATGACAGATTAAAAAAACGATAGTAACATTTTCAAAACAAATGCACGGGCTCAGAGCTTTTGTCAGTTTATTTGCTATATATCAGGGGTCAGCAACCTTCGGAACACCAGCTGTTGCGAAACTACAACTCTCAGCATGCCCTGACAGCGAAAGGCCGGTGTTGCTGACACCTGCTCTATATAATACACAATACAAATACTGCATAATTGGTGCAGATTTTTGGCTTCATTAAAAATCGGCATGAAAAATACAATGAAGGCAAGTGAATGTTTTTTTTTTAGCCCTAGTCAAATGTAGAATTTCGTAAGAAAAAGCCCATCCGAGCCTAATCCTGCATGTATATCCATTTATGTGAGAATTTCGGTAGCTTCCATATCGTGGAAACTCAGCCTTAGGCCTTATTTACACGAGCATGTTAAACATCCGTGTGACGGCTGTCCCACGGACCTATGTTATTCAATGTGGCCGTTCACACAGCGGTTGTTTCAATGGACCATGTTAAGGGTCTGTGAGAAAATAGGACATGTCCTTTCTTTTCGCGCATCACGCATCCCTCCATAGACTCTCAACTATGGGAGATGCGTGATATCGCGTCCCACAGTGCTGAGCACGGATACACCTCGGACGTGAAAAACTGTAGTTTTTCACATCCGAGATGCAGAGCGCTCGTGTAAATAAGGCCTAAGGATTGAGCTTGATATTACGGACTGACCACTCGTAACTGAAGCTCTATGCTGTATGGCCAGTGCAGATATTTTACATGGCTTGTCAAATTCACAATTGTACCGACATCCTCACCTTTAATGCAAACCATTGCTTGCCACATATCAATGATTATCTATTGTCCAAGCCTCCCCCAAAATGTTCTATTGTCTGTCTAATACAATTTCAATATACACTTGTTATACATTTAATACATACACCATGTGAAGACTTAAATATTTGTATATATAGTAAGGGAGTAAGGGCCTGTTCTCATCAGCATCAGGCTTTCGTTCTGGGGTCTCCCTTCATCGATTCCATAAGAGGAATACATGGACGGAAAGCCGAACGGAAACTATAGCTTCCGTTTGCATTACAGTTGATTTCAATGGTTAGGCCATGTTCAGACGTGGTGGAATTTTTACGCTGAAAATGTTGCTGCAGATTCGTTGTGAATTTGCAGCAACATTTTCATATTTGACAGGTAATTCAGATGTTGCAGATATCACAGCGGACTTGCCGCAGATTTCAGCCTTTACCATGCAAATGCTGAGATCCGCAGTGAAATTCCGCTTCTTCTCCGCAACATAATGAGCATGCTGCGGAGGGAAAATTCAACAGCAATTCCGCCATGTCTGAATGTGCCCTAATGCTTCCGCTTCAGTCGATTCCGTTTGTTTTTCCGTTCCGTAAAGTTTGCGTTTTTTTAAATGGAAACAATAGCATAGACGACTACACTATTGCTTCAGTGAAAAAAAAAACTGAACTTTACCGAACGGAAACAAACGGAAATCAACTGCAACCAAACTATTACCATTGAAATCAAAGGTAATGCAAACGGAAGTGATAATTTCCTTTCGGCTTTCCGTTCTTCTATTCCTCCCCAGACCGGAAGCCTGATGCTGATGTGAACAGGGCCTCTGCCAATTTTTTCCAGTAGCCATATAGTCTGATTATACACATAGATACAAATGCTTCACAAATACCTAGAAAAGTGAAAATGCTTACTTGAAAAAAGGAATATATCCAGGTAGAATTACAGCAAGGGATATTATTGTCAATTTCCTCATCCTACAAGATGCTCAACGATCGTCTAAATGTGGCTTACAGCTACTCACCCGGTCCAATCCTGGACACCACATGTTATTTTCTCCTAATGCAGGTAACAGACTAATACCAGGATTTCTCTAATTTGTATTCCAGTCACACACAGCTAAATGACGACTGCCAGATTTATCAGTCATTTTTGGCCGCAGATGAACCTTCATGAAAATCCTTCTGCAGAGGAAGAATCATCAAATTTTAACCAGGTCTAAAACGTACGTTTTCCACAGATTTATTTCACACGAAAAATGATATTGCCATTTAACAGGCAAACTGGGTGGTCTGTTATCCCTGCTATACAGAATACTGGAGGGAAGTTTTAATATTCAGTCTATCTGCTGACATAATATGTGTGTGGCAAGAGTACCAAAGGGGAATTTACTACTGAGTGTAAGATGAAATTGTGTCATTTTATAAAAATTCCATCCCTTCTAGTCTATAAAAAGAGAGAAAGGAACAAGATCAAGGTCAGATTTTTGTCAGTAGTTTAAATAAGGATATGTCACACATAGTGAACGAGAAAGACTCTTTTATAATCAGATATAGTTCTCATCAACCTTCTTCTATTCCCCTATAAAAGAGGACACAACATTTCTGGAAGGTTTACAGTTAAAAATCCCAATAATTCATTAACAGGACGATCATTCCTGTCACTAGGTCATATAAGTTGAACTGGTTTACTGACCTGAATAGAGCTGCATCCCTAAATCCAGCGCTGTTTTTTTTTTCCTGGACCCCGCTTTCCCAGTTCCACAGAAATGGCCCACTGTTGTATTAGCTCTCTATATGATAATTTCCCATAGTTAGCCAACGGGGTGGAGCTAGCTCCCTGCCTCTGATGCTGACCAATCAGTGTGAGGAAGCTTTAGGGTAATTCACACCCTGTTGGCTAACTACAACAAATTAGCATATAGGGGACAAACACAACAATGGGCCATATCTCTGGAGGGGGGGGGGGGTTCAAGAAAAAAATAAATGCAGGGTTATTAATCCAAAAAAATCTGTTCCCTAAAGTAGCTGCAGCTAATTAATGAAAACATGTTTGATTCTAGAAAGGAAGGTTTTTACAGTAATATGTGAAGGTTACTAATTCGTCAGAAAGCTTCTTTAACATATTTGGCTAAATGAGCATGTCATAGGGAGGTAAGCAGCCGCTAGGACTCCTGGCCCCTTTAATTTTTGGGGAAACAGAGGACAGTTCAATATCAGATCTGTCTGATCCCTGTTGCTCAGTGACGGCCGTTAAAACAACAGCTGTGACACAGACTCATGTATTTCAATGGGGCCGTTCACATGACTGTTGTTTCAACGGAGCGTGTGAAGGGTCCGTGAGAAAATAGGACATGTCCTATTTTTTAGCGCTTCACGCATTCCTCCATAGACTCTAGTCTATGGGGAATGTATGATAACGCGCCCCGCAGGGGTGCACCTTGGACGTCAAAAACTGACGTTTTTCACATCCGAGGTTGGCCACGTTCGTGTGAATGTAGCCTTAAGCTGTCCCCATAGACATGACATTGTCAGCAGATCCCATTGCAATTGGCAAGATCCACCAAGGTATTTGGTCAGCTTTTCATGCTACAACATTACACATAATGGTGCTTGGTTAAGCTGGCCATACACAAAAGGCTCTGGTCACATGTGTGACGGCGGCAGTAGCCTTCTTTGCAGATTCTGTCGTTTTTGACAAGGAAAAAAAACGCTGCTTGCCCATTATAAGTCAATCAGATCCAACAGGCGCTGCTGATGTCCCTCGTGCTACAGATCCGTCGCAGTTCTTTGACTTCCATTCTAAATGGAAGCCACAATGCAGATGTAAACAGAGCCTTAGATCACAGTTGGCCAAACCCATCAAATGTGGGTTCGGTCACATAAAGTATCATTGCATACTTCCATTCAGTCTATGTACATTACCTACTTATAGCATACTTCCACTCAGTCTATGTACACTACCTACTTATAGCATACTTCCATTCAGTCTATGTACATTACCTACTTATAGCATACTTCCATTCAGTCTATGTACATTACCTACTTATAGCATACATCCATTCAGTCTATGTACATTACCTACTTATAGCATACTTCCACTCAGTCTATGTACATTACCTACTTATAGCATACTTCCATTCAGTCTATGTACATTACCTACTTATAGCATACATCCATTCAGTCTATGTACATTACCTACTTATAGCATACTTCCACTCAGTCTATGTACATTACCTACTTATAGCATACTTCCATTCAGTCTATGTACATTACCTACTTATAGCATACTTCCACTCAGTCTATGTACATTACCTACTTATAGCATACTTCCACTCAGTCTATGTACATTACCTACTTATAGCATAGTTCCATTCAGTCTATGTACACTACCTACTTATAGCATACTTCCACTCAGTCTATGTACATTACCTACTTATAGCATACTTCCACTCAGTCTATGTACATTACCTACTTATAGCATACTTCCACTCAGTCTATGTACATTACCTACTTATAGTATACTTCCATTCAGTCTATGTACATTACCTACTTATAGCATACTTCCACTCAGTCTATGTACATTACCTACTTATAGCATACTTCCACTCAGTCTATGTACATTACCTACTTATAGCATACTTCCACTCAGTCTATGTACATTACCTACTTATAGCATAGTTCCATTCAGTCTATGTACACTACCTACTTATAGCATACTTCTACTCAGTCTATGTACATTACCTACTTATAGCATAGTTCCACTCAGTCTATGTACATTACCTACTTATAGCATACTTCCATTCAGTCTATGTACATTACCTACTTATAGCATACTTCCACTCAGTCTATGTAAATTACCTACTTATAGCATACTTCCATTCAGTCTATGTACACTACCTACTTATAGCATACTTCCACTCAGTCTATGTACATTACCTATTTATAGCATACTTCCATTCAGTCTATGTACATTACCTACTTATAGCATACTTCCATTCAGTCTATGTACATTACCTACTTATAGCATACTTCCATTCAGTCTATGTACATTACATACTTATAGCATACTTCCACTCAGTCTATGTACATTACCTACTTATAGCATACTTCCATTCAGTCTATGTACATTACCTACTTATAGCATACTTCCATTCAGTCTATGTACACTACCTACTTATAGCATACTTCCATTCAGTCTATGTACATTACCTACTTATAGCATACTTCCATTCAGTCTATGTACACTACCTACTTATAGCATACTTCCATTCAGTCTATGTATATTACCTACTTATAGCATACTTCGATTCAGTCTATGTACATTACCTACTTATAGCATACTTCCACTCAGTCTATGTACATTACATACTTATAGCATACTTCCACTCAGTCTATGTACATTACCTACTTATAGCATACTTCCATTCAGTCTATGTACATTACCTACTTATAGCATACTTCCATTCAGTCTATGTACACTACCTACTTATAACATACTTCCATTCAGTCTATGTACACTACCTACTTATAGCATACTTCCATTCAGTCTATGTACATTACCTACTTATAGCATACTTCCATTCAGTCTATGTACATTACCTACTTATAGCATACTTCCACTCAGTCTATGTACATTACATACTTATAGCATACTTCCACTCAGTCTATGTACATTACCTACTTATAGCATACTTCCATTCAGTCTATGTACATTACCTACTTATAGCATACTTCCATTCAGTCTATGTACATTACCTACTTATAGCATACTTCCACTCAGTCTATGTACATTACCTACTTATAGCATACTTCCATTCAGTCTATGTACATTACCTACTTATAGCATACTTCCATTCAGTCTATGTACATTACCTACTTATAGCATACTTCCACTCAGTCTATGAACATTACCTACTTATAGCATACTTCCATTCAGTCTATGTACATTACCTACTTATAGCATACTTCCATTCAGTCTATGTACACTACCTACTTATAGCATACTTCCATTCAGTCTATGTACATTACCTACTTATAGCATACTTCCATTCAGTCTATGTACACTACCTACTTATAGCATACTTCCACTCAGTCTATGTATATTACCTACTTATAGCATACTTCCATTCAGTCTATGTACATTACCTACTTATAGCATACTTCCACTCAGTCTATGTACATTACCTACTTATAGCATACTTCCATTCAGTCTATGTACATTACCTACTTATAGCATACTTCCATTCAGTCTATGTACATTACCTACTTATAGCATACTTCCACTCAGTCTATGTACATTACCTACTTATAGCATACTTCCATTCAGTCTATGTACATTACCTTCTTATAGCATACTTCCATTCAGTCTATGTACACTACCTACTTATAGCATACTTCCATTCAGTCTATGTACATTACCTACTTATAGCATACTTCCACTCAGTCTATGGACATTACCTACTTATAGCATACTTCCATTCAGTCTATGTACATTACCTACTTATAGCATACTTCCACTCAGTCTATGTATATTACCTACTTATAGTATACTTCCATTCAGTCTATGTACATTACCTACTTATAGCATACTTCCATTCAGTCTATGTACACTACCTACTTATAGCATACTTCCACTCAGTCTATGTACATTACCTACTTATAGCATACTTCCACTCAGTCTATGTACATTACCTACTTATAGCATAGTTCCATTCAGTCTATGTACACTACCTACTTATAGCATACTTCCACTCAGTCTATGTACATTACCTACTTATAGCATACTTCCACTCAGTCTATGTACATTACCTACTTATAGCATACTTCCACTCAGTCTATGTATATTACCTACTTATAGCATACTTCCATTCAGTCTATGTACATTACCTACTTATAGCATACTTCCATTCAGTCTATGTACACTACCTACTTATAGCATACTTCCACTCAGTCTATGTACATTACCTACTTATAGCATACTTCCACTCAGTCTATGTACATTACCTACTTATAGCATACTTCCACTCAGTCTATGTATATTACCTACTTATAGCATACTTCCATTCAGTCTATGTACATTACCTACTTATAGCATACTTCCATTCAGTCTATGTACACTACCTACTTATAGCATACTTCCACTCAGTCTATGTACATTACCTACTTATAGCATACTTCCACTCAGTCTATGTACATTACCTACTTATAGCATAGTTCCATTCAGTCTATGTACACTACCTACTTATAGCATACTTCCACTCAGTCTATGTACATTACCTACTTATAGCATACTTCCACTCAGTCTATGTACATTACCTACTTATAGCATACTTCCACTCAGTCTATGTACATTACCTACTTATAGCATACTTCCACTCAGTCTATGTACATTACCTACTTATAGCATACTTCCACTCAGTCTATGTACATTACCTACTTATAGCATAGTTCCATTCAGTCTATGTACACTACCTACTTATAGCATACTTCCACTCAGTCTATGTACATTACCTACTTATAGCATACTTCCACTCAGTCTATGTACATTACCTACTTATAGCATACTTCCATTCAGTCTATGTACATTACCTACTTATAGCATACTTCCACTCAGTCTATGTAAATTACCTACTTATAGCATACTTCCATTCAGTCTATGTACACTACCTACTTATAGCATACTTCCACTCAGTCTATGTACATTACCTATTTATAGCATACTTCCATTCAGTCTATGTACATTACCTACTTATAGCATACTTCCATTCAGTCTATGTACATTACCTACTTATAGCATACTTCCATTCAGTCTATGTACATTACATACTTATAGCATACTTCCACTCAGTCTATGTACATTACCTACTTATAGCATACTTCCATTCAGTCTATGTACATTACCTACTTATAGCATACTTCCATTCAGTCTATGTACACTACCTACTTATAGCATACTTCCATTCAGTCTATGTACATTACCTACTTATAGCATACTTCCATTCAGTCTATGTACACTACCTACTTATAGCATACTTCCATTCAGTCTATGTATATTACCTACTTATAGCATACTTCCATTCAGTCTATGTACATTACCTACTTATAGCATACTTCCACTCAGTCTATGTACATTACATACTTATAGCATACTTCCACTCAGTCTATGTACATTACCTACTTATAGCATACTTCCATTCAGTCTATGTACATTACCTACTTATAGCATACTTCCATTCAGTCTATGTACACTACCTACTTATAGCATACTTCCATTCAGTCTATGTACACTACCTACTTATAGCATACTTCCATTCAGTCTATGTACATTACCTACTTATAGCATACTTCCACTCAGTCTATGTACATTACATACTTATAGCATACTTCCATTCAGTCTATGTACATTACCTACTTATAGCATACTTCCACTCAGTCTATGTACATTACATACTTATAGCATACTTCCATTCAGTCTATGTACATTACCTACTTATAGAATACTTCCATTCAGTCTATGTACATTACCTACTTATAGCATACTTCCATTCAGTCTATGTACATTACCTACTTATAGCATACTTCCATTCAGTCTATGTACACTACCTACTTATAGCATACTTCCACTCAGTCTATGTACACTACCTACTTATAGCATACTTCCATTCAGTCTATGTACATTACCTACTTATAGCATACTTCCATTCAGTCTATGTACATTACCTACTTATAGCATACTTCCATTCAGTCTATGTACACTACCTACTTATAGCATACTTCCACTCAGTCTATGTACATTACATACTTATAGCATACTTCCACTCAGTCTATGTACATTACCTACTTATAGCATACTTCCATTCAGTCTATGTACATTACCTACTTATAGCATACTTCCATTCAGTCTATGTACACTACCTACTTTTCAGGAGCTTGACATGAATGGATGATTGAAGTGTTGCAGTATCGGTTTGCACTGCACTTTTCAAAGTTTATTGCACAGTTTAAAGCCGATTCCATTTTACAAGATAGCTGATCGCTTCTGAACCTTTTCCCTGAAACATAAGACAAGCTCTTTGTTTTCTCTTCAAACCAGTGACTGACCTCACATAAACCAGCAGACTACCCCCGTCTTCAGCTCATACAAAGGACAAAGATGGGACAGGTAATCTACACCATTTTTTTTCTTTGTTATTCAGCTGGGCTTAACGTGGTTAATTGTTGGTTTAAAGAAAAGGCTGAGGCGAGTTTTCTGTTTAACCATCATCCAAATATATGATGTTAAAAGAGTTTTCCACGCACGGACAACTGATGACCTATTCACAGGATCGGTGGGGATCCGTCACCAGTGCCGAGAGGCAGCCGGAGTAGCTGATCGGTGCAGGGTCTGAGTGTTGGACCCCCAGCGATCGTATATTGATGACCTATCCTGTGGATAGGTCATCAGTTGTCCGTGCGTGGACAACCCCTTTAATGAAACACAAGAGAATAGAGATATTACAGTATAACTGCATATGGTGGAATTCCTAAGAGGCAGAGCTAAAAAAATATTTTCATGTCTGTATGTCCATCTGTATGGATCAGCCTATCTGCAGGAAAATAAGCATCAAAGAGAGAGGGTGAGTCTAAGGGTATGTTCACACGGCAGCGTCCGTTACGGCTGAAATTACGGGGCTGTTTTCAGGAGAAAACAGCTCCGTAATTTCAGCCGTAATGGCATGTTGAGGCGCTTTTCACTGCGTCCATTATGGACGTAAATGGAGCTGTTTTTCCATGGAGTCAATGGAAAACGGCTCCATTTACATCTGAAAAAGTGACAGGCACTTCTTTGACGCGGGCGTCTATTTATGCGCCATCTTTTGACAGTGACGCGTAAATTTACACCTCGTGGGAACAGACCAACGTAAAACCCATTGCTTTCAATGGGCAGATGTTTGCCGACGCTATCGAGCCGCATTTTCGGACGTAAATCGAGGCGGAAAACGCCCGAATTACGTCCGTAAATAAGCCGTGTGAACATACGCTAAGAGTTGTCCCTTGTCTATATTTTTCCTTGATTCGTTTCAGGGATTTAACTTGAAGCTCCTGGATCCCAATGCAAAGTTTGTAATAGGGCCCACCACCTACCATGTGCCATTTATAATACTGGTGTCTTCTTATGGGGAGGAAGTTACTTTGGGCGCCCTCGCGCACCAGGGCCCGTGTGTGACTGCTATTATCGCATCTGCTATAGCTACTGATTGGTCAATTGCATTAAAAACTCTTCTATCATTTGACGTCATGGTTTCTCTGTTGCTGGCATCATTGCTGCTGTATTGGTGCCAAAATCTTAGTTTCTCATTAAAGGGGTTTTCCAGCCACTGAAAATTGATGGCCTATCCTCAGGACAGGCTATCAATAGCTGATGGGTCGGGGTCCGACTTTCGGGACCCCCGCCGATCAGCTGTTTTGAAGGGGCCACCGCGCCCTTCAAAACAGCTAATCGTCGGGGGTCCCGAAAGTGGGACCCCGACCCATCAACTATTGATGGCCTATCCTGAGGACAGGCCATCAATTTTTAGTGGCTGGAAAACCCCTTTAACGCATACAGTATGGGTGTCTTTATGTGCAAAGAACATACAGAGGGATTGCTTGCATCTATAAAACATGCACCATATCTGTGTCCATTAACAGACACATGAATTTCTTTATTATTGCTATAGTGCAAATATTGCTTCCCGCAGTGTTTAGACAATACCTCCCACTACTCGTATAGAATAGGCAAAGGGGGACTTTAATATGCAAAGTGCATTTTTGGTCATGCTCCAACTATATACAAACACCTTTGTAAGATCTTAGATTTAAACTCACGTGAAAGAAGCTTATCAAATCAACAAACATAGCAAAGAACTAGAAGCGAAATCAAAGGATGGCTGAGAATAGTGTAAAGAAAGGAGGACGGATGCACGAATGATCCCTGTAATTATTATTACACTGTATATATGGCAACATCTCAGTTATTTTCAGATTTCTTGCTATTAGAAGATAACGATATATCTCCCTTCTATTAATCACAATTGATATTTAAGTAATAATATTATTAAAGGGTTCCTACATATACATGCCCATTGATAATACGGCCATATCATTTAAATATGGACTATTATATCTCAAGAACACTGCATTTTCACAGAGAATATCAGAGAACTACATGCGCTCTATTACTTCGGCAAAATGTATATAAAACTATAACTATTTAATATAGTGTAATACAAAAAAAATCTTACAGTGTATTAAACATTTATATTTATGTTTTATAAGAGAAATTGTACTATATACGTTGGCAGTATTAAAGAATAATGCTTTTTCCAGAGACCATATTTTACTATGATAACAAAAAAGAACACTGTAAAGTACGAGGCTGAAAGCAGAAACTTAAAAATGTTTGCTGAAAATTTATAAGAAGATTTTCCAATTATTATCACATTGTTTCCTGTCTTCTAGTGGAAAAACTATTCAATAATTCTCAAATTAGATTCTCCCGCAGATCTCAAACTCCAGGCACCAATTCAGTTGGAAAAGATGAAAGTTATTGGTACCTACCAAGAAATTGGTACTTTGTTGAGACAATGTTGTAATTCTTATTAAAAAGATGTAGTATTACCAGTTAAAAGGGTTGTCTCCTGAAGACCCCCAAGATCAGTTGTTACCAGGGGGGAAGCCGCTTCTGGAAAGAAATTTTCGAATGAATGACCATTCATGTTATGCATGGACGGGCCGGTTCACCATAGTGGGAGCCATTATTACACAGCTGCTCTCTGCTCTAGATCATAGACGACGACCCCGAGTGGGTGACCCCTCTCTAAGATGTCCACATCCCCTAATAAGACATATGGACCGGTGTTATAGTAAATGAACACTATTAAAACAAAAAAGTCTTCACTTGTTACTTTCTTTTCGTTTGCGTAATTTCATTCCTGTGTTTCCTGCCAAAATTCTTTTTGTCAAGAACACGCATAAGTGAATACAACCTGTGAAGAAAGATCAGCTGCTTTTAAGAGGAATTTTGCTTTTTACTAACTTCTTTCCAAATTTTCTTTTAAACTGTATCCCTTAAGTCTGCACCCCTTCGTATCTAAACAGGCAGGACCACAATGTCAACAAAGTGTCCATTATATTAAGGTAGTGGATTCAAATAGGATTCTCAACAATAGACCAAGCCGGCTCTTGTGGAGAACATATGGAAAGGGTTTCTGGGAATGACATGAAGGTGTAATAAAAGCATACTTAAATATTTGTTCTTCAGACTGTTCCCTGATTGAGTTAAGAGACCCTGACTCATTGCCGAGGTAAGCGGGGGGCATTAAAACACAGAATTTTTGTCTAGGTTTTTATGTGAACCTGGCACTATTTAAAGAAGTGAGACGTGGCAATGAAAATATTTTAACATTATGTCAAATGTGATATGAAGTTAAGACAAAAGTTTACATCTGAGAATAATTTTATTAGTAATGGTGGGCATGGGCCTTCCCCATATATGTAAAGATATTTTAGAATAATTCCATAGTTTTTTCCCTGAAAATTTGTTCAAATAATTGACACTAATTTCCTTCGGTCTACCGAATATAATGCATTTGCTTAAATTATACTGAGCGGCAACACCAGACACAGCCCCTGGACAAGAGTGTCGCTGTTATTGGGGAAAAAAAAGTGTGAATTTTTATTCTAAACAACTAGAAAAATATGAGAAAAAAACGGATATTAGTGCTTGCCACTATAAAAACAATTCGGCTGCGGGTTAACCAGCGGACATGACCCGTGACCTTTACCTCATCTAAATGTAGATATAGATCCTATGGGCAAAGAACAATATAGGCATGGGCACCCTGCAGTGTTAAAAACTACAGTGTGTGTGTGACTCTTTAAGCCCTTTCTCAGCGGCCAATTATCGGGCAAACGAGTATTCACAGAACGCTTGTTCCCGATAATTGCCCTGTAAAAATGGCAATGATCAGCAAATACTCATTGATCTGCTCATCGTATCGTTTTAAATATTATCCGTGTCGGCAGCACATCTCCCAGTCTAAACCGGGAGACGTGCTGCCGACATGATAGAAATGTATAGGGACAAGCGATCGTAGTAACAAGCACTCGTCCCCATACTAGCTCCTTGTGAAAGGAGCAAACAAGCACCGATCAACTCGCTGTCTTGTGGATCGGCACTCGTTTACACGACCCACGTCAGACCGTGTAATAGTACTTTTAGGGATTAGAAACTGAAAAAATAAGCCAGGCTAGGAACACACTATATGAATCTAAATGTATGCACAAGTGTTATTAACTATACAAATGATTTGCAGCGTAAATTAAACACTCAAAGTGAATTGTAGAAGGGTGACTTCAAACGAAAACTTTGAAAGGTTGGCCATTTTGTATTCATTGGCCTTTGTTCTCCTACTTATGCTGAAATAACTTGCAAATGGGCTAAATAAGAGAAAGGTTTGGGATTGACAAACAATGTCTCTTCTTTCAGTGTGCTAATACCTCACTGTTCTGACTGAAAGCCTTGAGCCCTGCATAACCCTCAGACATACTTAGCCTAATAACAACTTCCTTTATTGAGTAACAACTCCTAAGGGACTAAACAACTAGAAATGTCTGTCTGTTTCCTGGTCCAGAGGGACACTGAAAGGACAGGACTATGATCCTAGACCATAAACTCCCACACAACAAGACTCCCTTTCCAAATATGAAAAATGTTATCGCCTCGTCCTAATCAAAACATTTTCATATTGCAAAGATTTGAGCAAAAAGGCAGAAGGAGAAGTTTATTTCAGTTCAGATTTTAGGCTCTTCAGTCTTGTCATATAATGCATACTTATAAGCATTTAAATCTGATCCCCTCTGGAATGCCCCAAAATAGTGGGAATCGCCCCCGTTTCATGCCAATGTGAACAAAACCTGCTCCTTTTGCAGTCCAGTTCTCAAGATTGTCCCACTAAAATCGGGACAACTATGTATATTGGCACATTTTGTAGGTTAACCTAAACTTTTTTTTTGAAATGTTGGAAGATATTGGAATTGCAGATAATAACATTACATACAGTACATATAAAGTATTATTGTATTTAATAAGTACAGGACATTTGCGTCATGTTACAATGTTAATCCCTTCAGGACACAGCCAATTTTTTCAAATCTGACGTGTCACTTTATGTGGTAATAACTTTGGACTGCTTTTATGTATCCAAGCGATTCTGAGAATATTTTCTCGTGACACAATGTACTTTATGTTAGTGGTAAAATGTTGTTGATATATTCAGTGTTTATTTGAGAAATGGCATTTTGATCCCACAGGTTTTTTTTTTATTAGAAATTAACGCTCAGTGGATGGTGCAAAGTGAAAATTGCAATTTCCACAGGTATATGCCATTTTAGTGCACAATATATTGTACCCAGTTCGTGCCACTTAAAACAAATACGTCAAACTGTTAAGTGGGTTCTCCTGGGTACAGCGATGCCATATATGTGGACGTAAACTGCTGTTTAGGCACGCTGCGGGGCTCAGAAGGGAGGGAGCGCCATTTGGCTTTTGGAGCGCAGATTTTGCTTGGTAATAGTTCTGTTTGGGGTTTTGCTGGTATTTCCGTTTATGATGTGGGGGCATATGTAAGCTGTGAGGAGTATATCAGGGCATAATAAGAGGGTATAATAATGGGGTAAATAAATAATAGTCCACAGATGTGGGCCAGTGTCCCACTGATAAATAAAAATCTTATCCGCATTTGGAACATTTTGCATCGCCATATTCTGAGAGCCAGAACATTTTATTGTCCCCTTTATTGTTTACACAGGTACAGTGGCTCACCCCTATTAGTGGTTGTGCCTGGTACTGCAGCTTGTCCCATTCAATGCTGCTGATCAAACATTATTGTCCCAGAGAACTCCTTTCGGCTACATGGACACGTTGCGTAATTTGATGAAGAAAATATGTATCAAAACCACAGATAAACGCAAGTTATTAAGCAGGTAAAGTCTGCACTACGTTTTTAGGTGTAGTTTTTACATTTTGATGCGGAAACCTGCAGATTTTATGAAGCGTATTTTGGTGTGTTTCAGAAGTTTCTGCGACTTAAAATCAGTTCCATTCATCTGAATGTGGTTGTTTCTGCAGCAAGTACATGGATTCTTGCACACCCCGTCCAGATGAATAGGACAGTCACAGAGCTTTCTGGAACAAATCTGCTGCATGTGAATATACACTTAAAGAGGTTCTCCTTATAAATTAAGTTAGGTGAACTAAGGCTCAATTATATACCTTCTAGAGTTATGTAGTGATCGAGCATAATTCCAAAAATAGAGTAGTCCGAAATTTCTCCTGCTTGTAAAAGGAGCAATTCTGATAATAACATTATATTAGACAATTGCTCATGCTGCAATTCCTCAGTATCATAGTTCATTCATATACAACCTGTAAAGATCACAGGTTAGCACCAGCTGCCTGTATGACTCTATATTTGTTTTCACAGACACCCGTTATAGGCCAATAATCAATAGTGTATTGAAACAGGAACTCACCCCTTAACATAATGCCAATGGAAGGCCTGCTGGTTTTGTCATAAGTAGTAAAACTAATTTCCATACAAATACAATGCTGATTAACAACACCAAAGAGCATGAGAAAGGCAGGATTCCTGCAAACAACTAGTTAAATGTGATCAATTCTCCCTGTCACCCTCTTCTTTACTGCCCTTCCCCCACAGATTAACATTCACATTACATTTACAAAAAGGCGTCGTTCACATCTGCGTCAGGACACCGTTAATGGGTTATGTCAGAGCTTTCCGTTAGGGGAACCCATGAACGGAATCTGTTTGCATCACCATGGATTTCAATGGTGATGGATCTGGTGCAAATGGTTTCCGTTTGTTTAAGGGTTCCATTGTTTTGACGGAAGCAATACCGTAGTATACTGCGCTATTCATTCCATCAAAACGATGGAACCCTTACACAAAGGTGGCAAATGGAAACCATTTGCACCAGATCCGTCACCATTGAAATCAATGGTGGTGCAAACGATAACCTATGGTTTCCGTTTGTTTTAGTTTGGATTCCGTTCATGGGTTTCCCTGCGGAAAGCTCCGAC
Organism: Rhinoderma darwinii; assembly: GCF_050947455.1. Classification (NCBI taxonomy): domain Eukaryota; kingdom Metazoa; phylum Chordata; class Amphibia; order Anura; family Rhinodermatidae; genus Rhinoderma; species Rhinoderma darwinii. The sequence continues at coordinate 402,915,159 of NC_134687.1, forward strand.
GGAACCCATGAACGGAGCCCAATGCAGATGTGAATGAAGCCTAAGAAGAAAGCCCTGTAGGTAGACTTATTTGGAAATAAAAATCCCCATTACACTCATTAAATTCCATTTTTAACCAATCATTACAACTATTTAGAAAAGTCATACTTGCCACTTATATTAGGTCCGTGGTCTGACCTGATAACTGTGGCCGCTTTGATCAGGTCAGCTGAATATTTGATCAGTTTGGATGAAAATAGTCCGTAAAGCTGGACATACAAATTAGATATTTGTCAGTAAATCCCTCTTCATCTAATGGAATCTGCCCCCAGCCTTATCTGTATTGGGCGGCCCAACTATCTCACAATGTCTCATGTTTGGGGAAACAAGGGTCAAAATAGTGGATTTCAACACGTCCGATTCTCTGTTCCCCTGGACAAACGAACGGTCTATCAGCTAGTTCCTCCAGTTGAATGTTTATGGGCAGGGATCATAGTTGTTGGCCAAGTAGCTTATCTTATATAAGTACGGCTATCTTATAAGACTGATATATATACAACTTTGAGAACTACACCCATTATTTATCATGTATTATTGTTAATGAACATTTTACCAACATACTCCTTTGCAATAAATCATGAATAACAATCAGGTTTTATAAGCCTAACCCTTAGATTTAGGCCTAAAATGAACAGTCAAGATCATTGGGATTATTTCCATACATTTAATCTATCTCAGACCTACTGACGTGAAGATTATAATGTATTCAGACATCATCCATACATGCCAGACCAGCTATAGTCTGTTTATAAGTGTTTATAATGATTTATGAGCAAAAGAATGAATTATATATAAAATACCACTAATGGTTGACAGAATTGATGATGAATGGAAATATACAGATTTACTTATTAGGTAAGAAACTCTTAACAATATTGCTCCTCAGCATTGAGTTATTGGAGATCACTTCATGTATATAAGCCTTCAACCATATAAACGTTCTGCTTCCCATTTCATTATCGACATTCCTAAACAATGTCTAAAAAGCATCTCTGTTCTTAGCAAAAATAAATATATGCCGGCCCAAGAGATGAAATCTGGATCCCTAGTAAAATGTACAGGTCAAACATGAGGACAATGAAACAAGAATAATTGGAACAGCTCCAATCTCAATGTTATTATTGGGAACAAAGAAGAGATACAAGACCAAGTCATGCATGCCAAGACACATGAGTAGAGATCGCTCTGTAGATATCAGATCACATCCAGTTGGAACAAAGAAGAAACTTAACCTCAACCGGGAAAAGTCCGGTTTTCTCTGCTACAGAATCTTCTACAACCACTTAAAAACTAGTAAACCGCGTGGGACCAGTAAATGTATCTACGTGTCCGAATAAAGCAGACAAACTAGGATTAATAATAAAAACAAGCCTGCTATGGATTATAAATTGCTCAATTGTATTTATGGAATCCGTTTCCATCCGCAGATGTCTACGTAAGAGATTCAGAATTTGCTTAATATTGGTAGATAATTTGGACTTCCAATAAACACTGACCTCCACTATATTGAAGATGAATGAACACAATGATCATCATCGTTCACGTAGGCCACAACAGCTTTGCATCTACATCGCTAAAGATGAAAATCTCTTACACTTAGGGTAAAGGCCCTATTACAACGGACAATTTTGGCCGATGCAGCGAGCGCCTATCAATGAGACAGCTCGATGATCGGTGCTCGTTTGCTCCTGTCACACACAGCTATGGGTGGGGACGAGTGGTCGTTACTCCGATCGCTCATCCCCATACATTATTATCATGTTGGCAGCGCATCTTCTTGTTTACGTAGGGAGATGTGCTGCCGACAACGATATTTAACTTTTTTAAAACGATACGACCAGCAGATGATCGAGCGTTTGCTCGTTCATCTGCTGATTGCTACCCTGTTTACACAGGGCAATTATTGGCAACGAGCTTTCTATGAATGATCGTTTGCCTGATAATCGCCCAGTGTAAAACTCCCTTAACTTCCAAAAAGAAGAGATACATTGTTGATATGCATTTACAAGTAGCTTTCAACTGAAATATTCTTTCTTTTTTTGTGTTGTCACAATCTCTAGATGAATACCTAAAGTACATCTGTAAAAAAAGTGATGGATCTTTTTCTTTTGTGCATGAACTCACACATGGAGGTAAATATCTCTGGAGTGATGTTATCCTGAAAGCAAAGTCATAAATATCTTCAAAGTGAGGTCACCTAAAGTAAATTAAACAAAAGTACATCATGGTGCGTAAACTCAAGGACATTCTCTTATTTAGGAGGAGACACATACTGTAGGAGAGCCGACACTCGGCCGCTGCAGCGAGCGCCGATACAACGAGACATCACGTCACATGGAGCCATGGATGGGGACGAGCGGTCGTTACTCCGATCCCTCGTCCCCATACATTATTATCATGTGCTGCCAACTACGATAACCTTTTACTTTTTTAAAACGATACGACCAGCAGATGATCTAGCGTTTGCTCGTTCATCTGCTGATCGCTGCCCTTTTTACACAGGGAAATTATTGGCAACGAGCGTTATATTGACGATCGTCTACCCGATAATCGTCCTATGTAAAACCCCGTTTGTAATCAGGGAGACGCGCTGCCGACATGATAATAATGGATGGGGACAAGCCATCGGAGTAACGACCGCTCGTCCCCATCCATAGCTCCGTGTGACAGGAGCAAACAAGCGCCTATCAACGGTGTCTCGTTGATCGGCTGCTCATCGGTGGCTCAGCGCTGGCATATCTCTCGCAGGTATCCAAAAACTGGATGATGTGGTTATACACAAGGCAGGTTTTACATGACCGCAAGTTGTCCACGAAGTTACTGCCAGCCTTAGACAAAACAAAGGCAATTGGTGGTTTCAAAAAAATCTAATGGACATTCTTCCAGCAGTACAATCATTGGGGGGAGTTTCCACTTCCTTGCGGGCAGCATCACTGTTGTCTAGTGACGGCTATCCCGAGAAGTGCGTACTAGGCAGAACATATGAATTGTAAATAAAAATTTTGCTGCGAGTGACATGAACATTTACCAATTTCTCCAAAGATGGCATTTATTTTCATGTTTGCACAGTCAATTTAGATCAATGATAAACAATAGTTTTATCATTGATCTTTTTGTTTTTTTTACACTAGGCAAGGTATCACTACGATTGTTCCGAAACGAAAGGGACTGTTAAAAAAAGCCAATATTATGTCGCGTTTCATAATAAGTGATGATCAGGGTCAACATTGCAGTGATTGCACCATCAGCAAGAAATTGCTTGTTTAATCGTTAATCAAATCTCTTATGAAGACCTAAAATGAATTGTTTGTCAGCAGAACATCCCCATGAGTAAGCAGGCATCTGATAGTCATCAGCAGACGAGACATGAGGTGTGGAGTTGTTGGCCGAGCTGTGGTGGATGCTCAAAAGCAAACGAAATTCCGAAAACACATACGATTATTGTTACATATATATTCATGTCTTTCTAACATTAACGACTCACTATATCGTCGATCGGCACTCGTTTTGATCAATTTATCTTCATGTGTAGATGGACCCTAACAAAATCTAACGATAACTGCCCAGTGTGAGCATAGACATGAGATATTTAGTGGCAGATCCAGACTATGTTGGTGGGATCTGCTAACAGTGACCCATCTTAAACATTACACTGTCTGCAGATCCCACCATAACTGGCAGAATTTGACCACAACGATCCGTGATATAAAATAATTAATGTGAGCGATGACGATCTCTATAAAGCACCGCGAAATAAGTTTAGCGCAGAAAAGAAATAAATAATTGTTCTTCTAGATTTTTGTACAAAATTATATTAAATATTATTTTTGCTCTCTCTCTCTCTCTCTCTCTATATATAATATATATGTACTCTCTCTCTCTATATATAATATATATGTATTTGCCTAAACTCTTAACTTTTTATCACAAGATCATCCCACTCTGCACTTTCAAAAGGGGTCATCATAAATCAACAAAGGATAAAGAGAAAACTGTCTACAAAACTCAGATCAAATGTCTCACATCACACAAGAGGCAGCGAGACCCCCTCCCCCCCCTCCTCCAGGTAATACAACAAATGGCAGTGAGGCAGAAAGTACAGGACCCTGGAGCTGAGCAACAGGAAGTCCACAATCCAAGCATCTGTCACCTCCTGGGGAGAGCTAAATGGATTAGAGCTGGACTAGGAGAAGAAAAGTTCTTTGAAAACATGCATTTGATTAACATGTCCACTCCAATATACAACATCACCTCTGCTCCCCTGAACTATGATCACAAATCCCCTGTGCACTTTGACCTGAATGAATTCTCAGCTCAGTAGGGTGAGTGGACACAAAAAATTAACAGTCAAACCCCCGGGATTACTGAATGGATTGACACCGGATTGACCCACCCTGAGACAAAGTGGTTAAATAGAGAGGGCCTTGTATTTGTGCTCAATGGTTGATGCCTGTAGAGATCAGCAGGGGTGTATGGGGTGTACACAGCATTGATCCACATTGTAATGGCTGATAGGACACTGGTGATAGATAAGGTTATCACTATCCACACTTGTACCACATACTTCTCAGCAGTTATCTGCACTCATATTTTCCATGCACTTATGACCTTCCTGTAATCTCTTAAATGGACACTAAAGGCCTTATTATATAGGCCAATATGAACGTTCGCTCCCGATCATTGCTCTGTGTAAACAGGGCAACGATCGGCTGATAAACGGGGAAACGCTCATTCATTGGCTGATTGTATCGTTTACGCAGCATTAAATATTATCATTATCGGCAGCACATTTCCCTGTGTAAACAGGGAGACGCACTGCCAACATGATAATAATGTATGGCCACGAGCACTCCCCATACTAGCTCCTTGTGAAAGGAGAAAACGTGCGCCGATCGTTGATCAGCACTCATTTTCAAGGCCGATATCCGGCTGTGTAATAGGACCTTAAGGGTCCCCTTACACGGCCCGACATGGGCCGTGTAAACGAGCACCGATCAACGAGTCTGCTCGTTGATAGGCGCTCGTTTTCTCCTTTCACAAGGAGCTATGCGCTCGTTACTACAACTGCTCGTTCCCATACATTTCTATCATGTCGGCAGGAAACCTCCCTGTTTACATGGAAATGTGCTGCCGAAAAAATATATTATTGTGCATAAAGGATACGATCAGCCGACGAACGAGCGTTTCCCCGTTTATCAGCTGATCGTTGTTTACACAGAGCAATGATGGGGAATGAGCGTTCTTGTTTGCCGGATAATTGGCCACATGAAGGGGCCTTAAAGAGTCTCTGTCACCACATTATAAGTGGCCTATACTGTACATGATGTGATCGGCGCTGTAATGTAGATTACAGCAGTGTTTTTTTTTTAAAAAAACCGATCATTTTTGAGGGAGTTATGACCTATATTAGCTTTATGCTAATGAGTTTCTCAATTGACAACTGGGCGTGTTTTACTATATGACCAAGTGGGCGTTGTACAGAGGAGTGTATGACGCTAACCAATCAGTGACCAATCAGCGTCATACACTTCTCTCCATTCATTTACAGTGCAGATAGCGATATAGCTATATCACTATATGCAGCCACATAAACACACTATAACATTACTGCAGTGTCCTGACAATGAATATACATTACCTCCAGCCAGGACGGGATGTGTATTCAGAATCCTGACCACTTCTGTATCGTCTCTGTGAGTTACAGCACAGCACAGCGAGATCTCGCTGTGAATGACAGGTTACAGCGTAATCTCGCGAGACTACGCCTCCTATGCTGTAACTCACAGAGACACTACAGAAGTGGTCAGGAGAATGAATACACATCCCGTCCTGGCTGGAGGTAATGTATATTCATTGTCAGGACACTGCAGTAATGTTATAGTGTGTTCATGTGGCTGCACATAGCGATATACTGTAGCTATATCACTATGTGCTGTGTAAATGAATGGAGAGAAGTGTATGACGCTGATTGGTCACCGATTGGTTAGTGTCATACACTTCTCTGTACAACGCCCACTTGGTCATATAGTAAAACACGCCCAGTTGTTCATTGAGAAACTCATTAGCATAAAGCTAATATAGGTCATAACTCAGTCAAAAATGATCGTTTTTCTAAATAAAAAAACACTAGTGTAATCTACATTACAGCACCGATCACATTATGTACAAGATAGGCCACTTATAATGTGGTGACAGAGCCTCTTTAACTTTTCAACAAACTTTGCATAAATCAACAGTACAAGCGAATATGAGGTAGAAGCGTTTTTATCCCAAGCGGTCTCTTGGAGAAATTTCCGCCTTTAAACCTTCATTGAAATCAATGGGAGGCAGAAAAAAACAGGACCACTCTTTTGGAGCGGTTTTTTTTTAAACAAAAAACGTCCAAGTATTTTTGTGTTTGCTAAATAAAAAAAACAGCTAAAAAAACTACTCCAAAAAATGCTTGCATTTTAACATCTGCCTCAAAAAAGAATTTAGAGGCAGATTATTTTTTTTGGTGCTTAGCAAAAACCATGGTGTGCACATACCCCAACTGTTCACTAGCTATTAGCTCACTGAGGGATCAGGTTACAGCTGCCCATAGAAGTCTATGAAGAAGGGAGGGGGAGGAGGGAGCAGGAGTGGAGTGGTATATATATATATATATGTATGTGATAGATAGAGATAGGAGAGCTGGATTCTCCTCTTCTCTGTGTTCTGTGTATAGAAGACATGATAGTAGTTAGGCTCCTTCCACGAGCTCAGAGAGATTAGAGAGGGAGCCCGCAGAGGGGAAACTGCTAAATAATGCAGAATGCAATCCATATAATGCCAGAAATAGTGTTATGCCTCATATACACACATATGACACCTTATTCTGAAAAGTCTGATTAAGGTTAGGTATGCTTTAGTCACTTCAAAGCCCTCAATGACCGATTCAAATAATGAGCCAAGATCACTAATATATTAGTCTCTATGGTGTGTCCCATGTCAAGATGCCCCCCACTGAGAAAAAGCAGATAACAATTACAAATATTCCCAAATCAATCCTCACTGTTATGTAATCACATTTTCGTTCAGACCTTGTTGTCAAGCTTTAGGATAAACAGAAAAGTAATAAATTAGGGCATATTCACCGGGTTAACCCCTCAACGGAAAGGCAAACGTAAACCTTAGCTTCCGTTTCCCTCACCATTTTACTCAATGCCTGTTCACATCACCGTTCGCTTTCCGTTCCGGGGTTCCGTCGGAGGTTTCTGTCTGGTGAACCCCACAACGGAAAGTGAAACCACAGCTTCGGTTTCAGTCTCCATTGATATCAATGGTGACGGAAACATCGCTAATGGTTTCCGTTCGTCACCATTCCGGCAGGTTTCCGGTTTTCCGACGGAATCAATAGCGCAGTCGACTCCGCAATTGATTCCGTCAGAAAACCGGAAAACTGCCGGAATGGTGACAAACGGAAACCATTAGCGATGTTTCCGTCACCACTGATATCAATGGTGAGTGAAACGGAAGCTGTGGTTTCACTTTCACTTTCCGTTGTGGGGTTCACCCGACGGAAACCTCCGACGGAACCCCGGAGCGGAAAGCGAACGGTGATGTGAACAGGCCCTAATGGTTTCCATTTGTCACCGTTGTGACAGGGTTCCAAAAGTCGACTGCGCTATTGATTCCGTCAAAACAACAGAACCCTGTCACAATGGTGACAAACGAAGACCTTTAGCGATGTTTCCGTCACCATTGATATCATTGGTGAGGGAAACAGAAGCTAAGGTTTCTGTTTGCCTTTCCGTTGAGGGGTTCACTCGACGGAAACCTCCAACGGAACCCTTCAACGGAAGGGCAACGGTGATGTGAAGACAGACAGCTGGACATATTAAAGGGCATCTCTGTCTAGAGCTGACACTATAAATTTAGGGTATCTAGAAGATGCCCTTAGAGATGACCAAATGGGTTCATCTGTTGTATGCCAAGGGTGAGTCCTGGCTCTACCAAGGCCAATCAGAGGTGCCAAAAAGGGTGCACATAATTTCTTTTAAAATCATTTACAGCTTCAAATAAATCCATATGGTGAGGATGTACCCACATGCAAGGAGCCTTGGCGCTTCTGATTGTCCTTAGAGGTTTTATTGAGACGGTGGGTGTTGTTTGCATATAGCGTACGCTCCCTTTTAACCCCACCACCCCCCCTTCAGTGGGCCATTTAGCAGATGGAGACACACCAGGTTCTTTCTAGGGCTGTGTCATACTAACCGATGCCCCCTAAGAAGAATTTGCACCAACCAGAAGAATAATTCAATATAAATTCAGTCTTGGGTTGTATGTGAACTAAACACACACATGCAAAGATGGAAAATCATTCCAATTGCAGTAAAAATAACCATTGCAATTTCAGATTGATCCACAATTACAATTTTCGGCAGCTTTTTGTTAAATGCTACAACTGTTCCATACACTATAAAGGGTAGATAGAACTACTCCACCCACCATTCATCAGCAGAATTATCCTCACATCCAGGACCACCTTTGGTGCACTCTATAAGATAAATGACTAATGCCCCCATGTGTAAAGGATTATTCAGGATGTAGGTTGAAGATGCCAACTGAAACCAACCATCACATTGCCTTGCCACCCCCAAGCTAAATAGAAGGGTCCTACAGAAAATCCAGCTGTCTGAACTAACATTGTAGGGAAGGGGCTCTGCACAAGAAGCCTGCAAACAGCGCCCAGATGTTACCCATCATCATCATCGCCTTCAGACGCACACAGGATACAATATAGTAACAATTATTAAATATACCAATTATGGGGGGACCCCACAATGCCACCAGGAGGGGGTCCCACACCTCTGATCTCCCCTGAATCCAGTTCACAACTTTCTACACAATTGCTGCAAAGAAAGCACCCAGTACAAAGTGACAAAGAACAGGGCTTAGTTACATGCTACCCACTTACTGATGCCCACAATGAAGTGATGGCAGGGTGATCTTACCTGCAGCCTGATGACCCAGCACAGTGTACACTGCCAGCAGTCCCAGCAGGACAGATCCAATCCCCGCAGCTCTCCTGCACATCCTGGCAGCTTGCTTGTAGTGCAATCCTTACAGCATCCAAAGTCCCTCAGGAAAAAAGTGAGATGGGCAAATGTGGCAAAGGGAAGGGGCTGCCTGGCAGCCCCTGTGCCGCCTGCTGCTTGTCCTCCAGCTCCCGTACAATGAGCTCTTTGTCAGCCTTGTGCCGCTCTGGTACTTTACCTACTCCCTCTACCTTTACAGCAGTGGCTAATAAGAACAGTGTGTGGCTCTTCCGAGCAATGTGGCACGGAATTCAGTAGTTAGGTGACCAGTGTAACCATCTTTGTAAGCTCCAGACGGGACATGGACAGCACCAAAAATAGACTTTAGCAAAAAAGTTTGGAGCAGTCTTTCCAGAGTGCCAGACCTGCCCCCTTGTGAGTCCCGCACAGTGTGAGGGGAGGTAGGAGTGGGCAGGCTCTTCTCCCTGCACCCCCTGCCAACAGCATCCTGACGTCACGTCGAGGGAACCACTGTCAGGCATAGAACGAGATGCGGCTGTTCGAGCGCCATCTGCTGGCCAGGACACCAGGTGAACACGTTTGACCAGGTTAGGCAACCTGAGGCTGCTGTGGTACCGCAAGTCTCAGCATGTCCTGGAAAGCTCTGTATCATAAGGACCTGGGCGAGATTAATGAACCTTTCCAATATAATATCTGCTTATCAACATGTAAATATAGAAAGTGAATATAACCAGCATATACTCTGATGCCAATTATGGGAAGCTGGCAAAGTTTGCTCACCCTCAGCATATTCAGAGTACCACCCATACATTACTATTTAATATATTCCTTCCGAAACAGTATTCAATCAATATCGACTAATAGAGCATGTGTGCATATTGTAATATAGTCTTCTGTTCATAATATTGCACGAGCCAGAGGTGCATGAGCCTCTACTGCGCTTCCATATGCCGACGATTTTATACTGAGTATTTTTCTGTCAGATTCCATATGAATCCGCCATTTTTATTTTTTTATCATTCCCCATCAGACTTGGTATGTACGGAGGTATTATCCCCTAGTAGCATTGCTTCTAAGTGTGGAATATCTGCACACGCAGCATCCATCGGAGCCGTGAGCCCTAGTGCTATGCTTAGGGCGCACGCACACCACAGTATTACGCATCCGTTTTGTACGGAGCAGTAATAGGACTTCCATAGAGATGAATGAGACATCTACTGTACCCCTGTATGCCTCTGATTTTATACGGAGGAAAACAGAGGTTCTTCTGTTAGATTTCATGCAAATCCGACTGAAAAAAAATGGTGGCATGGAGTAGAATTTGGACTTACTATGATAAATGAAGCGTTGCGTCCTGGGGAGAATATCTACGTACGCACAGAGTCCAACGGAGCATTACGGCAGTGCACGGAGAATGTACGACTCCATACTAAAGGAGCCATTTACAGACCCAGCCTAAAGGCCCATTTACACGTGAACATTTATTAAACCGAATCTGCAGTTTGGTCATTCTTTTTGAGTATCTGATAGACATTGCTATCAGTACAAACACAGTAACGTGCCGCCATATTGGAATGCGACATGCAAGTTCGATCGTTTCAGCATATGAATAAATGTCAACGTCAGACAAATAGCATTATATTTACCGATACCACAACCAATAATGATTTTTATGTATGGCATGCTCATCGTTTTATCGTTGATGTTTTTGTGCATTTAGGCAAGGCAATAATTGTTACGACCGTTATGGAACACACTTTCCCCAATGGAAAAAACTAATTGGGGACGGCCTGAGTGCTACGTGTATCACTAGACGCATCCACTAGAATGCCATGACCCAACTATTTATTAGAAATTTTTCATTGTATCTTTCACCTAAACCCAGATTTCAAATTCTTACCCCCAAGGGCTGGTGTTTCTCTGCCCCCCTTTCACAGTTCAGAAGAGTGGTGTGTCACTGGCAGCTGGATATAGGACATGCAAGTTACTAGTAATCCGCTATGGTAATATATTATTTATGTCTCGCTCCTCCAATGACAGATACATATGAAACGACATAAGCCTGACAGCATGGAAATACTAAATGGATTAATAATTGATGCGGCCCTAGACAATGCTTCTAAACATCTAAATTCAACATATTCATATATTTTTTCCCAACATACAATGTATGGAAGGTTATAGTTTTAATAAATACAAATGACAGAAAAGTCCTAATAGGTCAAGTAGGAAACAATTGACATATTGTTATACATACAGTAATGTATTTAATATGTTCTATATAAATACCCATCACCAGGGGCGGACACAGACAACTGAGGGCCCCTGTGCAAAATCAGAGTGTGGACCCCCTTCCTCCAACATATTACATTCTCTCATATTTAAAATAAATAATAACTGTAAAAATATTCTTATTCTTATCTCTTTGGAAAACAGCAAAATAGCCTTAATTTTCCCAGCAGTGATTTTCCTGGTGGGCTAGGGCAGTGAGGAAGCTAATAGTAACAACTCTGGTGGTCTAGGGCAGCATGACATTACTGGTGGTCTAGGGTAGTGCAGTGAAGGGATTAAAGGGGCTGTCCAGTCCCTAAAAATGTATGGCCTATCCTAAGGATATCTGATCTGTCGGTGTCCGACTCCCGGAACCCCCGCCGATCGGCTGTTTAGAAGGGGCCGCAGTGCTTGTACGATCGCTGCTTCCCCTTCATTTCTTATCTGCTCGTACTGTGAATCGCCGACACACTTGTAGCGGCTGCTCACAGTACTACAACCTTCTAACATTGAAGTGAATGGGACAAGGCTGTAAAACTGTGAACCTCCACTACAAGCGTGTCAGCGATTCACAGTACGAGCAGAAAGGAATGTAGGGGAAGTAGCGCTCATACGATCGATGCGGTCCCTTCAAAACTGTTGATCGGCGGGTATCCCGGGAGTTGGACCCTGACCGATCAGATATTGCTGGTCTATCCTAAGGATAGACCATCAATGTTTAGAGAATGGACAGCCCTTTTAACTACCTGTACTGAAGACTGCAAGACTCCTCTTGCTAGACTACCTCTTGCTACTCCATCTGTGACTGTCCGACCACACTGCATCATCAGCCAACAGCCAATCACAGAGCGACACAGACAATTATAGAGGCTCAGTGATTGGCTGACTAGAATAATGAAGTGTCTGTGTAATCTTTCAGAGACCCAAGGATAGTGTAAGCAGGGGGAGGCGACCAGAGAAGCAGAATACCTTTTTTAAAACCCACTGCGGCCAGAGTGGACTCCTCCCTGATCTGGGCTCCTGCGAAGTTGAACAGGCTGCACAAGCTAAATGTCCACCCCTGCCCATCACGACTGTATTAGTTGTTTATTCAGAGTTAATATTTAAAGGGGTTGTCTCATCAAAATGAAGCCGGCCCAGTGATCAACTAAACCAGAGGGTCTGGCCTCTGAACCCCCCCCCCCCACCCACCCGTGAACAGCTTATACAGCTGAGGGAAGCTACGGCTTGCCACACACTGCAGGGGAAATGTGGTATTATATGCTGGCCATTAATGAATCGCCAATGATTTAATACATAGACGGATTGCAGGACGAAGCCACTTATTTTTTTTTTCCGCTTTCGTTTCTCACTCCCCGTCTGCCAAGAGGCATAACTTTTTTATTTTTGCATCAATAGAATGGTGTGAGGGCTTATTTTTTATTTGCGGGAGGAGTTGTAGTTTCTATTGGCACCATTTAAAGTACCATATAATGTACTGGGAAACGGAAAAAAAAATCTTTGTGGGATAGAATTGGAAAAAACTGTGAATCCTCCATTGTTATTTGGGTTTAGTTTTTATGTCCTTCACCATGTGATAAAACATCAACATATCTTTATTCTGCGGCTCAATACGATTACGGTGATACTAAATTTATATAGTTTTTTTTTTGTATTTTACTACTTTTACAAAGAAAAACTGTTTGTTAAGAAAAAAAAAATGTTGTGTCACCACATACTGAGAGCAATAACTTTTTTATTTTTTCGTCAATTGAGCGGTGTGTGGTCTTATTTTTTGCGGGACGAGCTGTAGTGTTTATTACTACCATATTTTGATAAATACAACTTTTTATCACTTCTTATTACATTTTTTTTTAGTGCTAAGGTGACCAAAGAACGGTGATTAAAAATTTCCGGAAGTGGCAAAACCAACTTTGTTTATTTTTTACATTTTTTACATTACTTTAGAGAAAAAATGGGCAAAGGTTTTTTTTTTAAACTTTTAATATTTTTTAATCTTTGTACACTACTGAAAACTTTATTTTTCATTTTTTTTTACACTTTATTAGTCCCCCTAAGTGATTTGAATCAGCGATCGTCAGATTTTCAGACTGGCACCATACATTGCAATACTAATGTAGTATATTGTAATTTTTACAGGCTTTTACAGGCAGAAAGAAGACAGACCGGGGGGGGGGGCCTTCATTGGGGGGGGGGCGATGGGCTGTCGGGCCGTCCCCCTCTTTCTAACGGCATAGATGCCGCGGTTGCTATTGACCGCAGCATCTAAGTGGGTAAACAGCCAGAATCAGGGCTATCTCTGTTCCTGGCCGTTAGTGTGAGGTGTCAGCTGTAATACACAGCTGACACTCGCAGTGTATGGAGTGGACTCAGTGCGTGAGTTTGCTTCATACTTCAATCGCCACATCAGGACGTGCAGTTACGTCCAGGTGTGTAAAGATGTAAAGAGGTAAATACTGCTCTTTCTTTTGCAACACTCTTCATTATGATTTACAGAGAGAGGTCCAGAGCAGGGGAACCCCCCTCTCTGACCTCAATATGCCCTAATGGGCACTGGCGTAGCTATAGGGGTCGCAGCGGTCGCAATTGCGACCGGGCCCCGAAGCCAGGGGGCCCATGGCCCCCCGCACCACATCAATAAAAAGTTACTATAGTAACTCGGGCCGCGGGCCCCTGTTACTATAGTAACATACTTTACTTACCTTCCTGGTTCCGGATCGCAGCGGAGGTCCTGACGTCAAGCGCTGTGCGCAGCGCATGACGTCACAGCGCTATGCCGCCGCGCACAGCATCGAGACTACAGAACTCCCGCCGCGGCCGAAGAGGAAGGTAAGGTTAGCCCTGACTGGCGGGGTCCGACTCCCGGGACCCGCCAATCAGCTGTTTTGAAGGGGCCGCAGCATTCGTACGAGAGCTGCTCCCCTTCATTCCGGTCACACTGTGAATCGGTGTCGGCGATTCACAGTGTGAGCGAGTAGTGAAATGAAGGGGAAGCAGCTCTCGTACGAGTGCTGCGGCCCCTTCAAAACAGCTGATTTGCGGGTCCCGGGCGACACATCAGCTATTGATGGCCTATCCTGTGGATAGGCCATCAATGTTTAGGGACTGCACAACCCCTAAGCCTACGATGTAGCAGGCTTAGGGGGCCCATGAGACAGGATCACAGATTGTGTGATCCTGTCTGCTGGGCCCTGTATCTAAGCCAATCACATGGTAGGCTTAGATATATGGCCCATGCGTGATCCTGTATGCTGGGCCCTGTATCTAAGCCTACCACACTGTAGGTTTAGATACAGGGCCCCAGCACACAGTAATCTTATACTGTATAAGATTACGGTCTGCTGGACCCTGTATCTAAGCCTACCTTGTGGTAGGCTTAGATACAGGGTCCCACAGACAGTATCACACATGGGCCCTGTATCTAACTAAGCCTTAGGGTATGTGCACACACACTAATTACGTCCGTAATTGACGGACGTATGTCGGCCGCAAGTACCGGACCGAACACAGTGCAGGGAGCCGGGCTCCTAGCATTATAGTTATGTACGATGCTAGGAGTCCCTGCCTCGCTGCAGGACAACTGTCCCGTACTGTAATCATGTTTTCAGTACGGGACAGTTGTCCGGCAGCGAGGCAGGGACTCCTAGCATCGTACATAAGTGCGACGCTAGGAGCCCGGCTCCCTGCATTGTGTTCGGTCCGGGACTTGCGGCCGAAATACGTCCGTCAATTACGGACGTAATTAGTGTGTGTGCACATACCCTTACACATGTGTTACTAATCATTTTTTGTGTGTTTTCTTACAGGTTCGGTCGTTGGACTACGGCAGATTCCAGGACTACTTCGATGACAGCTTTTTTTTTATTGTCAATAAAATGGTTAATGAGGGCTGTGTGGGGTTTTTTTTTTATTTCAATAAAATATTTTTTCTATGTCTTCGTGTTTTTTTTTTTAAACTATATTATTACCGCCTTAGTAATGGCCGCCGGCTGATTGACAGCATCCATTGCTAAGGCGGGGCTTAGTGTTAGCAGATGCAGGGTCTAACACTAACCCCCTTTATTACCCCGGTACCCACCGCCACCAGGGGTGCTGGGAAGAGCCGGGTACGATCCAGTACCTGACCATCTGTAGTGATGGTCGGCCACTGGGGTGGCCGCAGGCTGGTATTATCAGGAGGGGAAAGGCCAAAAACAGTGGCCCTTCCCACCCTGGTGATGCTAGGCTGCTGCTGCTTTATTGTATCTGGCTGGTTATGAAAATGGGGGGGACCCCACGTCATTTAAAAAAAAAAAATTATAATTGGAAAGAACGATGTCAGGTCCCCCCCAATTTTCATAACCAGCCAGATACAACACAGCAGCAGCAGGCAGCATTACAAGGGTGGGAAGGGCCACTGTTTTTGGCCTTCCCCAGCCTAATACTACCAGCCTGCGGCCGCCCCGGTGCCTACCGTCACTACAGATGGTCGGGTACTGGTTCGTACCCGGCTCTTCCCAGTACTCCTGGTGGCGGTGGGTACCGGGGTAATAATGGGGGTTAGTGTAGCCTCTGCACCGGCTAACATTAAGCCCCGCCTTAGTAATGGATGCTGTCAATCAGCCAGCGGCCATTACTAAGGCGGTGATAATAAAGTTTAAAAAGATACAAGCACATAGAAAAAATATTTTATTGAAATAAAAAAACACAACCCTCATTAACCATTTTATTGAGAATAAAAAAAAACGCCGTCATTGAAGTCCCCGAATCCGAAGTCCAACAACCGAACCTGTAAAAAAACACAAACACACAAAAATAATCAGTAACACATAAAGAAGCAAAATTATTATTCTTACCTATCCTGGGTCCAGCGCTGGAGACGCAATGTCAGCGAGCTGGGCCCTGTATCTAATCCTATCATGTGTGATACAGTCTGCTGAGCTGTGTATCTAATCCAATCATGTATGATACTGTCTGCTGGGCCCTATATCTAATCCGATCATGTGTGATACTGTCTGCTGAGCCACTGTATCTAATCCTATCATGTGTGATACTGTCTCCTCAGCCACTGTATCTAATCCTATCATGTGTGGTACGGTCTGCTGAGCCACTGTATCTAATCCTATCATGTGTGATACTGTCTGCTGAGCCACTGTATCTAATCCTATCATGTGTGGTACTGTCTGCTGAGCCACTATCTAATCCTATCGTGTGGTACTGTCTGCTGAGCCACTGTATCTAATCCTATCATGTGTGATACTGTCTGCTGAGCCACTGTATCTAATCCTATCATGTGTGGTACTGTCTGCTGAGCCACTATCTAATCCTATCGTGTGGTACTGTCTGCTGAGCCACTGTATCTAATCCTATCATGTGTGATACTGTCTGCTGGGCCACTGTATCTAATCCTATCATGTGTGATACTGTCTGCTGAGCTGTGTATCTAATCCTATCATGTGTGATACTGCCTTCTGAGCCACTGTATCTAATCCTATCATGTGTGATACTGTCTGCTGAGCCACTGTATCTAATCCTATCATGTGTGATACCGTCTGCTGAGCCACTGTATCTAATCCTATCCATAGTTTATAGGGTCGTAGTGCTATAGATATGCTATGCTGTCTCATATACACACTTTTTTTTGGGTGGACACATATGTATTGGGGCTATTTCCCCTGACATTTTAAGCCCTGAGGGTATGTTCACACGGCAGCGTCCGTTACGGGTGAAATTACTGTGCTGTTTTCAGGAGAAAACAGCACCGTAATTTCAGCCGTAATGGCATGTGCAGGAGTCTTTCGCTGCGTCCATTACGGAAGTAATTGAAGCTGGTTTTCCATGGAGTCCATGGAAAACGGCTCCATTTACGTCTGAAGAAGTGACAGGAACTTTTTTACGCGCCGCCTTTTGACAGCGGCGCGTAAAAAAAAATGACCGTCGGCACAGAACATCGTAAGACCCATTCAAATGAATGGGCAGATGTTTGCCGACGCTTTTGAGCCGCATTTTCGGACGTAATTCAATGCTAAAACGCCCGAATTACGTCCGTAAATAGTGGGTGTGAACCCAGCCATAGTGACGCCCCGGCTGCTAGTGCTGCATTGTTGGGTCACTTAGGAGACCCAGCGATGCAGCTGAAAGCTGCGGACCGTCGGCCATGAGAAGTTTGCGGGGGGGGGGGGGGCCCAGTAAGAATTTTTGCATCGGGGCCCATGAGCCTCTAGCTACGCCCCTGCTAATGGGGCATATTGTAATGGGACTATCTTCATGAGACAAACTGTTTTACCAATTTAGCCGGTTCATTTCAGGAAAAAAGAAAAAGAGCTAGCTTTTGTATTTTACAATAGGAGTAATAAATTGATAGAAATAATTTTAAGTTCTACGTCCTCTCCAATAGTCCTGCATCCTATTTCCACTACTAAGATCTTCCTATAGTATCAAATAGAACCAGCACAACTATAATTATTTGTGGCAGTGTTTTTCAGTGAGCTTAGATATGACTTCACAACAATGTGCCACATGGCAATATTTTATTATGTTGGTAACACTTGGGGCAGTGGCTCCCCACAAAACTAAAAACTAAACTTTTGTAGAATATTATTATTTAGCAATTACCCCCCATACAAGGGAAGGTTCTTCGTGGTCCTTCAAAACCTTCTGCTTGGCAAAGTAATTCAGATTTTAATCATAATTAATCATATTTTAGTAAGGGCTCATGCACATGGTCGAATTATGGCTACATGCAGGAGCCGTATATTTACAGCCAAGGACGTGATCAGATCCTGCAGTGTTATTACAGAATACATCTGGAAAACCATCCTTGTCCTTGGGGCCCGTGTCTTTTTACTGTATAATGAAGATCCAAAATAAACTTCCTCTAAAACTGCTCCCAAAACAGTCTGACCTTTAAATTAGTTTCATGTTTTTAATAAATGGAGGACACAATGGCATTAATTATCTTATATAAACTCTGCTATTCACTCACTCAATTCAGCAGCTGGTCACGAATACAAACACTTACACCCATATGTGTATTTCACAATGAAATGTAGAAAAGAACACCATGCATATACTGAAATTAATTTAAAAAAATGTATAGACTCAAAATCTTTTTTTTTTTTTTTTCTTAAACATACCCAAATGTTCCAACTTGTCTAGCGGTAACAAAGATTGAGAGAGACATGAATCATCTTCCTCTTCTCAATAAGTGCTTTCTGTGCAAGAGATCAGGAAAGGTAGCTCAGCGAGCTCGGCTGTTTCCGAAAAAACACATACCGCTGTGCACTGATGCACCTCCTGGATGCGGCGGCCACCGACAGCTTCACCAAGCAAGATGGGGTCGGGGACTCCCGTTCGGGTGATAGGTGCAGGTCCCAGAAGTGGTACCTGCATCATCAGATATTTATGGCATATCCTGTGGATATGCCATAAATTTCTGTCATGACACAACCAATTTAAAGGAGTTTTCCCATCATTGATAGGATATTCCATAAATATTGTTTCAGGTTTCACTGATCCACAAAATTGGAGTGTCCATTCACCTTTTCCTGGCCGAGAGGTGGCCATGCATGAGTCTCTACTCTCCAGTATAGTGAATTGGAGATATGGAAAGCTGTTTCCTCATATCCCACTCACTGTAAGTCCTCATTCACACAGCCGTATTTAGGTCAGTATTTTGTATAAGTATTTGGAAGCCAAAACCAGAAGTGGAATCTACATAGAGAAAAGGTGTAATGGAAAGATAAGTACCTCTTCTGTGTTTTGGATGCACTTACTGTTGTCTACTGTTGCCAGTAGCAAATACTAAACGTGTATGCCATAAATATCTATTATAGGAAAACCTTATCAACCTATGAAACTTAGTTGTATAGTTTTAATTCCTCGCCATTTTCAAGATTTCTGTTGGCTATTATTTACCAGGAACATTCTTGTCTACATGTACTGTAGAGTTTGTCAACTGGCATGGACCTCCTTCTCCACCAAGAGTTTGCTTCAGTTGTATCATCCTGAACCTGGACTCAAAACTGATATATTTTCCCTGCATTGATACATTGCAGGAGAGAGATTTGTGCTGATGTTTTTTTTTTATCTCACAGAGGATTGTCTAGACTGGATACATTATAGCTGTTGTGCCCGCGGTCACTGACCGCCGGCATGTCCTACTTCCCGGCAGCCGTGACCGCAGGAAACTCTCTTTATGCCGGTGTCTCCCTCCCCAGAGACGCTTGGAAACACGGCTGCAGCTCCCCTCAGAGTCATGTAAGGTGCGCACGCACGCTCATTCCCGGCCTTAAAGGGCTGGCGCGCGCACCCTTGCAAAGTTCCCGAGCCGATCCCTATACACCCTGGACTTTAAAAAAGAGCTCTGCTCTTCCTCTCCTTGCCTGAGCGTTGTTGTGTCAGCCCATGATTGTTATTGCAAATGGTCCCTTAGTTGTATCCCGTATCCTTTGTTCCCGTACCCTGTATCTCGTATCCAGTAATTGTGTTCTTTCCAGTGCGGTGCCAAGTGTCATCAGTGCCAAGTGTCATCTGTGCCAAGTGTCTGCTACGCCACGTGTCTGCCAAATCATCTATCCAAGTACTCTTGTCCTAGAGACTGTTATTGGCTATTGTTTGTCCAGCTGCTTCTTTGCTATGACGGAGTGGCCTAGTGGGTCCACATACCCCATAGCCGTGACAGTAGCAAACTCTCAACTGTAAGAAATATTAGTACGTACAGGTTTTTAGCCTCTGTTTATAAATAAAAATGTTCTCTTCCACTGACATCGAAGAGAGATCTAGAAAGTGCTAAAGAATTGAAGCTTGATAAATTTCTATTTCAAAATATAAAATAATAATAGTATATCTATTAACCCCTTAGTGACCACCAATACACCTTTTCACGACGGTCACTAAGGGGCCTTAGGCTAGGCCGTCACCTTTTCACGGCGGCCCAGTCTAGGCCCTGCACGGGTGTCCCGTGCAGGCTGGAGCCGGGGCTCGGCTGTCTAATGACAGCCGGGCTCCTGCTCTAACGGCCACGATCGAAGTTTACGTAGATCGCGACCGTTTAACCCATTAAGTGCCGTGGTCAATAGCGATGGCGGCATTTAAAGCATCTACAGAGGGAAAGAGCTCCCTCTCTCACCTATCGGTATCCCGCAAATGCAAACGAGGGTCTCCGGTGTCATGGCAGCCGGGGGCCTGATAGAGGCCCGCAGGTCTTCCCTGGGTATACACCTATTAGGACATCATACAGTCATCATACAGCTATGTCGACGGAAAAATAAAAAAATATAGCTCTTTGAATGCGACTATAGAAAAATGAAAAAAATAGCTTGGTCATTAGGGCCTAAAATAGGCTGGTCACTAAAATAAAAAGGGTAAAACATAGGTATAGACAATACATGTATTCAGTCAGAAAATGTAACCAAGAAAAGAATTCCAGGATGAGAAAGACGTTGAAAAGACATATACTGGCAATAAAACTTTTAATATGTTGCTGAACCTAAACATTCAGCAGAGTTGGCTGTGCCTGTGTTCCCAATACACAAAAGCCTGTTCTGTCCTCATCATACTGAGCTGTCTATCCCAACCGAAATATTCAGCCGAGGTGCTGTGCTGATATCCTGTTAAATTAGGGAATAAGCATCTGTCTGTGGACAGGAGAGGCTTCGCTGCAGTTGGCCTAAATACCGGAGAGCTCTTATTTCAACGTCAGCATTTTTTTCATAAAAAAACACATCAAACTATACTATATGAGAAGAGGCAGAAACTGTCTAGCAACATTGTATATTTCTGATAGTGAACATGTCTTCAATTGTGATGCCAGTCATTTTATGTTCCATACATAACCAGCATTTGTGACAATAAGTATCTTTTTTGCTACCTTTCTGTGGACAATACATAAAAACAACTGGTGGAAAACTAATTCACATTGTTCTTGCCTTGGACATACATGTAGAAGATAAAATAATTCATATGAGACTTTCAGCCAAAAATAAGGGAAGTAAAAAAGAAGGACCTAGAGTTGGTTTACCACCCCTTTAACAATGCCTTGCAAACTTTTGTTCAGAAGGAGGGAGCAGCAAGATAGTGTGAGTAGCAGAAAGGTGTTGAACCAGCTCGGTGTATATTGATATATGGAAGGGCGGCCACACATTTCACTTATATACTTGCGGACAATTAGGGCGGGTTCACACATGGCGGAATTTCACTTAAATTCCGCTGCGGACACTCCGCAGCGTTAATCCGCAGCGGAGCCGTTTCTCCATTGACTTTCACTTTAATTTAGCAGTGTTCGTTTACACGATGCGTACAATTCCGCTGCGGAGCATAGGCTGCGGAGCGGAATTTGGTGTCCGCAGCATGCTCTGTCTGTTGCGGAGCAGTGGCGGACTCATGGCGGAATTTCTCCATTGACTTCAATGGAGATTCAAAGTTCCGCAATGAAGTCCGCAGCTGTCATGCACATGTCATGTGTGCTGCGGATGCGTCTTGCTTTTTTAACTTGACATTTCTTCATTCTGGCTGGACCTATGTATTTCTAGGTCTACAGCCAGACTGAGGAAGTCAATGGGGCTCCCGTAATGACGGGAGCGTTGCTAGGAGACGTCTGTAAATAGTCACTGTCCAGGGTGCTGAAAGAGTTAAGCGATCGGCAGTAACTGTTTCTGCACCCGGGACAGTGACTACCGATCTCAATATACATGTATCTGTAAAAAAATATATAAGTTCATACTTACCGAGAACTCCCTGGGTCTGTCTCCAGTCCGGCCTCCCAGGATGACGATTCAGTGTAAGTGACGGCTGCAGCCAATCACAGGCCAAGCACAGGCTGCAGCGGTCACATGGACTGGCGCGTCATCCAGGGAGGTCGGGCTGGATGCCGAAAGAGGGACGCGTCACCAAGACAACGGCCGGTAAGTATGAAAGTCGTTTACTTTCACTAGGGAAAGTGCTGTCCCTTCTCTCTATCCTGCACTGATAGGGAGAAGGGAAGCACTTTTCCCGCAGTCCGCAGCAGCTAGTCCGCATCAATGTACTGCACATTTTGTGCAGATCCGCAGCAGAATCTGCAACGCAGATTCTGTGCGGCATTGATGCGGACAGTTGCGGAGGAATTCCGCCATGTGTGGTCATGCCCTTAGGGTATGTTCACACGGCCTATTTTTGGCCGTTTTTCGGGCCGTAAACTCCCGAAAAACGGCCAAAAAATCGAAAGCAGAACGCCTCCAAACATCTGCCCATTGATTTAAATGGGAAAACGGCGTTCTGTTCCGATGGAGCGTTTTTTGCTGTGTTTTTTTACGCATAAAAAAATGTCAGCGAAAAAGAAGTGCAGGACACTTCTTGGGACGTTTTTGGAGCCGTTTTCCGTAGACTCTATTGAAAAAACCTCCAAAAACGGCCGTAAAAAACGCCATGAAAAACGGCGTGAAAAACGCAGCAAAAATCGTGAGTGGCACAAAAAGGCTATGTTCACACAGAGTTTTTTGACAAGTTTTTTTTTTTTCATAATTTGGATTTTTATTGTAAAGTTTACAAACACACAGGAACAAGAATAAAGTGCGTGAATACTTTCGTAATCGATCAGAACAGAACATATCAAATCAAAACATATCCTATCATATAGATAGAAGCAAACGCTTATGTACATCAATATCCTTGTTACTCCGGGGCGGTTGTCACCAGCGCCATGTCCAGGCCACGCCCCCTTTGACAAGTTTTTTGACGCGGAAACCCATGCACGTGAATATATAATGGATTACTGTGTTTATAAACTTACATTCAATGCCACAGGTAATGCTATGGGCATAGGCCCTATAACTTTACTAAAGTTGTCTACCACTTTTCATTGATCTGTGAACAGCTACAATATTGTGAACATTTCAGTCCATGATATTCTCAGTACAGCCATGTTGTTACCGCCTCTTTTCTTTTTAACTTTTTTTAACTTTGCTTTTGTCATCTTCCCTATTTCAGAGATGCTAGAGACCCAAACATGAACCCTCACCATGATCACATAGTCACCATTGCTACAACCACAACGCAGAGAGACTATGTGCCCCCCTTAAAATATGCATCATTTAAGTGATAAAAATGTATATAAAAATAGGAGCTGAGGAAAAATCTTTAATTAAACGATTGAAAAAGATTGAAGAAAAACAAAAAAGACCTTGTATCATAATCTAGAAGCACTAAATCAACAATTTTGGAGAGTTGTGAATTTACGTAAAATGATAATGCAATTTTTCTAGCAGTATGTAAATAAAGTATAAAGTAGTTTTCCTGGCTTTTCAGTATCAATAATATCCTTATTATTATATTTATTTATTTATTTATTTATTTATTTCAATTGCTTATATAGTGCCAATATATGCTGTAAAGACATTGTCCTCATTCACATCAGTCCCTATCATTAATGGGGCTCACAATCTAGTTTCCTTGTTTCTGACATAAACACACCCACACTAACGCCAATTTCATAGGAAGCCGTTTAACTTATCAGTATGTTTTTTGGAATGTGAAAGGAAACTAAATTACACAGAAGAAAACCCATGTATTTGGATAGACTATCAATGTATGTTCAATGAGAGTCTGACCTTCATGACCATCACAAACAGAAGAACGAATTCAAATGAACGGGGCTGTACTTCAATACCAGGCAAAGTCACACTTGTATGTATGTCATTGTGGCAAAATAAACGATGATGGGGCCACCCTGATGAGCGTCACAGCCCCTTATTTCTACTGAGGGTCCCAGGATTGAACATTCATGGAGCATACATTGATGGTCTATCCTAAGGATAGGTAATTAACCCCTAGCAGCATGACTCAGTAACTGTACGTCGTCACGTGAAGTTACTTCCTGCACGAGGTCGTACAGTTACTGAGCTGTCCCCTGTGCACACTGTCGGTGACAGTGTGCATCGGGAACCGGGAGGTCAGCTGTCTCTGACAGCTGACACTACACTGTTGTTGGCCAGCATCAATCGCTGCAGATTTTGGCAATTAACTCTTTTAATGTGGCGATTGATTGGGATTTATGGTTGTCATGGCAATCGGAGGCCAGACAATGTCCTCCAGGTCTGCCATGTATGGAAGCCTATCAGGACTAGCCTCCAGCTTGTCCTGATAGACTTCCTGTCAGAGTGACTTCCAGCATCACAATGACAGTTAGAATACATTACACTACATAGGTAGTGTAATGTATTATAGCAGCGATCACTGCTCAAGGTCTTCAAGTCCCCTAATGGGACAAAATAAAAGTGTAAACATAAAAGTTAGAAGTTCAAAAAACAATAACTGCTTTTTTTCCTATAATAACTCTGCAAAATAAATAAATAAAAAACAAAGCCAGAATTGCTATTTTTTGCTCACCATCCCTCCCAAAATCTAGAATAAAAAGTGATAAAAAGTCAAATGTAGCCACAAAATTGTACCAATAAAAACTACAACCAGTCCCTCATAAAACAGCTTTTTTGACTGAAAAATCAAAAAGTTATAGCTCTCAGAATATGGTGACACCAAAAATTTATTATTTAACCCCTTCCCGACATATGACATACAGTTATGTCATAGCCGGGTAGGGGAAGTATGGAGCGGGCTCTATGTTACAGCCGACACTTCAGAGTAACTAGCGGCATCGCGCTCGATCCCGCTAGTTTAACTAGTTAAATGCCGCGGTCAATACTGACCGCAGCATTTAAATCGTGAGAAAGAGGGGGGCGACCCCCTCTAACAGCTCATCACACCCCCCGCAATGCAATCGCGGGGGGGGGGGGCGATGGTTGCTATGGCTGCCTGGGGGCCTAATGCAGACAAAAAAAAAATATTAAAAGTTCAAAAAACCCCCCTTTTCCCATTTTCCCCCTAGAGCATAGTAAATAAATAAATAAACATAATTGGTATCGCCGCGTCCATAAAAGTCTGAACTATTACAATATATCATTATTTAACCCGCACGGTGAATGGCGTAAAAAAAAAAATTTTAAATGCCAGAATCTCTATTTTTTGGTCACCCAATCTCCCACAAAAAATGGAATAAAAAGTGATCAAACTGTCGCATGTACACCAAAATGGTATTATTAAAAACTACAGCTTATCCCGCAAAAAATAAGCCCTTATACCGCTTAATCGACGGAAAAATAAAAATGTTATGGCTCTTGGAATTTGGCGACGCAAAATAAATTTTCGTTTTTACACTTAGGTTTTTACTTGTAAAAGTAGTAAAATATAGAAAAAACAATACATATTTGGTATCGCCGTAATCGTATTGACCCGCAGAATAAAGTTAACATGTTGTTTTAATTGCACAGTGAATTCTGTAAAAACGGCGTGCAAAAAACCATGGAGGAATCGCTGTTTTATTCATTTTCTACCCCACAAATAATTTTTTTCCCGTTTCCTAGTACATTATATGGCAAAATAAATGGTGCTACGAAAAACTACAACTCGTCCCGCAAAAATCAAGCCCTCATAGTACTATATCGACGGAAAAATAAAGACGCTATGGCTTCTGGAATGTGGGGAGGAAAGAACGAAAATGAAAATCTGAAAGTTGTTTACGACGGGAAGGGGTAAAAAAAAATATTTGATTTTAGTGTGCAACTGCTGAAAAACATAAAAAAAATATACATATGGTATCTCGGTAATTGTATCGACCCGCAGAATAAAGTAAAATGTAATTTATAGCGCACGGTGAATGCCGTAAAAAATAAAGAATTTAAACGCCAAAATCGCTGTTTTATGCTCACCTTAGCTCTAAAAAAATATAATAAAAAGTGATTAATAAGTTGTATGTACCAGAATCCGGTACCAATAAAATCATAAGCCCTCATACCGCTCAATCAACCAAAAATTTAAAAAGTTATGGCTCTCGTAATGTGGTGAAACAAAACAATTTTTTTTCAACTAAGGCTGGGTTCACACGTGGCGGAATTTCACTTAAATTCCGCTGCGGACACTCCGCAGCGTTAATCCGCAGCGGAGCCGTTTGTCCATTGACTTACACTTTAATTTAGCAGTGTTCGTTTAGACGAGGCGTAAAATTCCGCTGCGGAGCATAGGCTGCGGAGCGGAATTTGGTGTCCGCAGCATGCTCTGTCTGTTGCGGAGCAGTGGCGGACTCATGGCGGAATTTCTCCATTGACTTCAATGGAGAGTCAAAATTCCGCAATGAAGTCCGCAGATCTTATGTGTGCTGCGGAGCGTATTGGTTTTACTACCATGACATTTCTTCATTCTGGCTGGACCTATGTATTTCTAGGTCTACAGCCAGACTGAGGAAGTCAATGGGGCTCCCGTAATGACGGGAGCGTTGCTAGGAGACGTCAGTAAATAGTCACTGTCCAGGGTGCTGAAAGAGTTAAGCGATCGGCAGTAACTGTTTCTGCACCCGGGACAGTGACTACCGATCTCACATGTATCTGTAAAAAAATAGATAAGTTCATACTTACCGAGAACTCCCTGCTTCTGTCTCCAGTCCGGCCTCCCAGGATGACGTTTCAGTCTAAGTGACGGCTGCAGCCAATCACAGGCCAAGCACAGGCTGCAGCGGTCACATGGACTGGCGCGTCATCCAGGGAGGTCGGGCTGGATGCCGAAAGAGGGACGCGTCACCAAGACAACGGCCGGTAAGTATGAAAATCGTTTACTTTCACTAGGGAAAGTGCTGTCCCTTCTCTCTATCCTGCACTGATAGGGAGAAGGGAAGCACTTTTCCCGCAGTCCGCAGCAGCTAGTCCGCATCAATGTACTGCACATTTTGTGCAGATCCGCAGCAGAATCTGCAACGCAGATTCTGTGCGGCATTGATGCGGACAGTTGCGGAGGAAATCCGCCACGTGTGGTCATGCCCTAATAGATTTTCTTTGTAAAAGTAGGAAAATATTTTAAAAAACCTATATAAATTTGGTATCACCGTAATCGTATTGAGCCGCAGAATAAAGTTAAGTTGTCGTTAATTAATTTCTAATAAAAAAAAAGTATTGCCGTACTCAGGAAAAATTGCTTTACAGATGTTGGGGTGCTTTTTCTCCTTTATCCCTTGTGAAAATGAAAAAATGCAACATTTTATTGCACAAAAATGTTAATATTAATTTTCACGCCCTAATTCCACTACATTCTGAAAAAGACCTGTGGGGTCTAAATGCTCACTGTACCCATAGAAAAATTCCTTGAGGGGTGTAGTTTCCAAAATGGGGTCACTTTTGGGGGTTTCCAATGTTTTGGTCCCTCCAGGGTGTTGCAAACATGACATGGCACCGAAAATCATTCTAGCAAAATCTGCCCTCCAAAATCCAAATGGCGCTTCTTCCCTTCTGAGCCCTGCCGTGGGACCAAACAGCAGTTTTTTGTACCACATTTGTGGTATTGCCGTAATCGGGAGAAATCGCTTTACAAATATTGGGGTGCATTTTCTCATTAATTCCTTGTAAAAATTAAAAATTTCTATTTTTTCAGAAAAAAAGGAAGATTTTCATTTTCACAGACTATTTACACTAAATTTATTAAAATACCTGTGGGGTCAAAATGCTAACTATACCCCTAGATAAATTCCTTGAGGGGTGTAATTTCCAAAATGGGGTCACTTTTAGGGCGTTTCCACTGTTTTGGCACCACAAGACCTCTTCAAACTGGACATGGCGCCTAAAATATATTCTAAAAAAAGGAGGCCCAAAATCCACTAGGTGCTTCTTTGCTTCTGAGGCCGGTGCTTCAGTCCATTAGCACACTAGGGCCACATGTGGGATATTTCTAAAAACTGCAGAATCTGGGAAATGAATATTGAGATGCGTTTCTCTGGTAAATCCTTCCGTGTTTCAGATTTTTTTTTTATTACAAATAAATTTTGGCAAAAAAAAAAATTAAATTTGTACATTTCACCTCTAATTTCCTTTAATTTCTGTGAAACGCCTAAAGGGTTAAGAAACTTTCTGAATGTTGTTTTGAATACTTTGAGGGGTGCAGTTTTTAAAATGGGGTGATTTATGGGGACTTTCTAATACACAAGGCCTTCAAAGCCGCTTCAGAACTGAAATGGTCCCTGAAAAAATAGCCTTTTGACATTTTCTTGAAAATGTGAGAAATTGCTGCTAAAGTTCTAAGCCTTGTAACGACCAAGAAAAATAAAAGGATGTTCAAAAAACAATGCAAACATAAAGTAGACATATGGGAAATGTTAACTGGTAACTATTTTGTATGCTATTAATTGTGAGGTATTTGTGTGGTGACTAATATGTCAGGAGAAAACAATCTCAGAATCGCTTGGATAGGTAAAAGCATTCTAAAGTTATTACCACATAAAGTAACACATATCAGATTTTTTTTTAAAAATGGCTGTATCCACAAGGCCAAAACAGGCTGTGTCCTTAAGGGGTTAATTGAAAAGCTGATGTGTTTGTTAGGCCTAATTCACACGAGCGTATTTCACGTCCGTGTTACGCGCGTGAAAATAACGCACGTCACACGGACCTATGCAAGTCAATGGGGCCATTCAGACATTCAGTGTTTTTCATGCAGCATGTGTCCGCTGCGTGAAACTTACTGCATGCCCTATACTTGTGCGTTTTTTTGCGCATCACGCACCCATTAAAGTCAATGGGTGCGTGAAAATCACGGACAGCACACGGACGCACATCCATGTGCTGTGTGTGATTCACGCAACAGTTGCTAACGAAATTATTTTGAAAAAGAAAAACACCTCCTTCAGTTTATTTTACTGACGTGAAACGCGTGACATACTGATGACATACGCTCGTAAAAAAGCAGACAAGCACCATACACTGATGTCACACGGAAATGCAACGTGCGCAAAACGCAGCGTTTTTTATGCACGCAAAACGCACACACGTTCGTGTAAATAAGGCCTAACAGTGTGTCCGCCTCGGCAATCGTCTGTGAGCTAAACATAGCAGCATCACAAGTCTGCTTCCTGTTCTGGACTCCAGGCAGATAGCTCTTTCCTACACTGATACGCTGTAACAAATTGCTGCTGTAGTAGCAGAGCCAGGTTAAAAGATTTTGAAAATGGTTAACAATTTAAAGAAAGTTTAAAAAGAAAAAGCACATATTATTTCACCATACAATTATTCGTGGCAATAAACGTAATGATAACACATTTTCCACTTGACTTACCTCCTGTAAAAGTGATTCACATACGTTTAAATAATTTTATTGTGGAGCGTCCATTTTACATGGAGTCTCCATCTTGTTTCCATTTTAGTGAATCAGAAAGTCATTGTTCCTTTAAGACAAGCATAAGACAAGTGTGTCTCTCTGAGACAGATGTGTGTTTGACGTTGGGGGTGTTGTAATTGTATGAACAGACTATTCATAGCGAAGACAGGGAGTGATATAAGCGTTTGATACTTATGGTGGGAGAGAACGAGGCAAAGGATGCTATTGTTTTTCTTGTCTGAGAGAAAAGTACAGATTCAATTCTGACATAAGCATCTAAGGAGAAATTATAATATTACATTTAAAATATGTTGTATGTCTGTGATTGGCTCAATTTGAAATAGTCTCATTGTATGTTATTGGCGGAATCAAAGTTATTGTTATATTGTAAATGACTGGTTAACCTCAAGCTTACACCCTGTTTTGAAAGATATTATTGTATTTGTTTGATCAATAAACGTCAGAGGAATATTTTGAGCATACAAGCAACGTCTGTGTGTCTTACTTCTCCCCGATATATCAATATAATCTATGATTAGGAACTGGATAAATTCACTGGGGGTATCGGCTGACATACCTATTACAAATTTCAGTCTAATATATTTTGGGCCATGATTGCGTCAACACCTCCCAATTTCTTTCCCTCAACGCTGGTGTCCCTGTACATATTGTCCATAGTGAGCATGTCTGGTGTCTGCTGTGGTCAATTGCTACTCTACATACATTTTATATTTAAATTCGTAGCTGATGAGACCATATACAGAGAAATACAAACTGAAAAATAATAAAAATAGCAAAGATGCATTATTTATTTATTTTTACAAAGATGCTTTGTATTTGCTGTTTATACAACCAATGATACTCAAAGATCCATAAACTGTGGGATTAATTCATACCAGCGACCCTTATTGAAATTGGCAAATGAAAGAGAAACAATATTACCAATAGTGCACAGCTCTCTACACCATCTCCTATTTTACGAAAAAAAAAAAAAACTACATTTCTGCTTGAGCAAAGTGTAATTCAATACTCTGTAGCCCCCTCCGTGGACCCATAGTAGTAGCTCGGCCTCAGTCTTTGCCAGGCACGTTATGATACTTTGGTAGTACCCCTTTCTTCCTTACTTTTATAACTATTAGCTATAGTAAACGGATTCTATCTATTCCATACAAATGTTCCTTCCTATTAATTGCCCTGATTTCTTCCTGAAGATATTTAGTATTTTTCAGATATCAGCCGTAGAAACCAAATTCTTGTTCTTGCTTTAATAATCGAAGAAAATATGTATCCAACAATCAGTGGTTACAGCATGTCTCCCTGAACTCTTGGGAAATGTTGATTTACAGTCTGGGGGATGTGGACAAGCAGGCCCAGAATTCATTAATATGTGTATCTGTATGTGGATTTTCATTAGATTAATATACTGTACAAAGCCCTGGATCCCTAACTGCCTATGTATGATATTTATTTCCTGTGTACATAAACCCTCAGTAATACAGACATATGTAATGATTCTGTGTTTACGTAACTTTCCAAGAATCATTAACCACACAGTCTAAATCCTATTTGACATGGAGAAAGGAGTTTTCTGGACTTAAATAAGCCTGTAATAGAGTTTCATAATAACATACAAAACAACTATTAGCCTATATAGTTGGAAGAAAAAGTAAGTGAACTCTTTGGAATTACCTGGATTTCTGCATTGATTACTAATAAAATGTCCTCTGATTGACTCTGACTTGGCCATTCCAAACACAAATCTTCTTCTTTCTCGACCATACTTTAGTTTATTTACATGTGTGTATGGGTCATTGTCTTGTCACGTCACCAACGTCTCTTCATCTTAAAGAGGCTCTGTCACCAGATTTTGCAACCCCTATCTGCTATTGCAGCAGATAGGCGCTGCAATGTAGATTACAGTAACGTTTTTATTTTTAAAAAACGAGCATTTTTGGCCAAGTTATGACCATTTTTGTAGTTATGCAAATGAGGCTTGCAAAAGTCCAAGTGGGTGTGTTTAAAAGTAAAAGTCCAAGTGGGCGTGTATTAGGTGCGTACATCGGGGCGTTTTTAATACTTTTACTAGCTGGGCGCTCTGATGAGAAGTATCATCCACTTCTCTTCAGAACGCCCAGCTTCTGGCAGTGCAGACACAGCCGTGTTCTCGAGAGATCACGCTGTGTCGTCACTCACAGGTCCTGCATCATGTCAGACGAGCGAGGACACCGGCACCAGAGGCTACAGTTGATTCTGCAGCAGCATCAGCGTTTGCAGGTAAGTAGCTACATCGACTTACCTGCTAACGCCGATGCTGCTGCAGAATCAACTGAAGCCTCTGGTGCCGGTGTCCTCGCTCGTCTGACACGATGCAGGACCTGTGAGTGACGTCACAGCGTGATCTCTCGAGAACACGCTGTGTCTGCACTGCCAGAAGCTGGGCGTTCTGAAGAGAAGTGGATGATACTTCTCATCAGAGCGCCCAGCTAGTAAAAGTATTAAAAACGCCCCGATGTACGCACATAATACACGCCCACTTGGACTTTTACTTTTAAACACACCCACTTGGACTTTTGCAAGCCTCATTTGCATAACTACAAAAATGGTCATAACTTGGCCAAAAATGCTCGTTTTTTTTAAATAAAAACGTTACTGTAATCTACATTGCAGCGCCTATCTGCTGCAATAGCAGATAGGGGTTGCAAAATCTGGTGACAGAGCCTCTTTAAGATCATGGACTGCGCCCTTACATTCTTCTGTAAATTGTTTTGATACACCTTTGAATTAATTGTTCAATCAATGATCGCAAGGTCTCCAGGACCCAAGGCTGCCAAGTCTTTAGCAATGATTTTGTAGCCTTTTTCAGCCTCATTCATCTCTAGAATACATTTTCTCAGGGTTTCTGAATGTTCCTTGCCTCAAGGCATGGTTCACACTAACCAATCATTCTTGGGAAGAACAGTAACCAGGCTTTGTGTGCCTTTATTTAATGGGTAAGGCACCAGTGAAACCCACACTTCCAATCTTATCCCCTTATATGAAACACCTTTTGCCAATTAGCTCTTGGAGAAGTCATTAAAGGGAATGTGTCGCTAGAAATTATTTATTTTTTTCAGTTAAAAAAAGTTATTTAAGTGATTACACATTGTTTTAATTTTTTTCACAAGTCAGGAAATATTATAAATTAGATTCTAATTTATAACATTTCCATGTGCTGGCCACTAGAGGGAGCAGTTCCCAAAATTGCAGCATGGTCACTGTGGTAAAGCAACCTCATTGATGTATGCGGCAAATTTGGGGTGGACACACTCTCCTCTAGTGCCCTCCCTTCTTCTGGCTAGTGCCAGGAGAAGGAAGGGTTTGAATGTCTTCAAACCTCCTACACTGTGTGCCGCCATTTTCTGAGCCACTGCACAGTGCTAGGAGGATTAGATACAGGGCTCAGCAGACAGTATCACACGAACATAATACACACGAACATAATATACACAAACATACACGAACATAAATTACCTGCTCTTGCCGCCGATTCTGCTGATCTACGCTCCTCTTCCTTGCGCCTTCGCTTCGTTGAACATATGGCCGGAAGCCGCAGCCGGGAGTCGTCATCTTACTGTCCGGCAGTGGCTTCCGGTCCACATGAAAATGGCGCCGCATTTCGCTCTATGAACGAGCTTCGTTTTGTTCTGTGTGGGAGCGGCGCATAACTGAGAATAAAACGGCTCCCGTTCGTATTCTCTATGGGGTTGTATGTGCCATATTCCATCTCTGTATGTGTCGTTAATCGACACATATAGAGGTGAAAAAAAAATGGAAGCCCCCATAGAGAAGTAAAAGTCAGAAAACATTAAAAAGTAAAACATGAGAACACAATTAAATAACATTTTTGAAAATATTATATTAAAAGCAATATGATAAAAAAATAAAAGAAATTCATGACACCTTCCCTTTAACACAGAGATACACTTACTTTTTCTCCCTGCACTGTAGATGTTTACTCAATGAGCTCAATGAAAGACATGAACGGTACAACTGATTGTGCATTGTTAGTTTAGTTAGATTTGGTTTGTCTGAAATTGTGATTTAGATAACAA
The DNA here is from genome assembly GCF_050947455.1 of Rhinoderma darwinii. Lineage (NCBI taxonomy): Eukaryota > Metazoa > Chordata > Amphibia > Anura > Rhinodermatidae > Rhinoderma > Rhinoderma darwinii. Next base: position 402,948,724 of record NC_134687.1, read on the forward strand.
TCAGATGCTATTAATAATAAATGCAGAAATCCAGGTAATTCCAAAGGGTTCACGTACTTTTTCGTGCAACTGTATCTAATGCAGCGATCATCAGAAGCTGCACACATATGCTATAAATGCTTACCTTTCCTTCCAGCGTTGGACTCATAGCTCAAACTTGTCCACTTAAGATTGCTACAATTGCTTATATATTGATTCTTAAATTTACAGTGTAGTTTTTCTGAGAAAACTAGACATAATTGTGCCCTTTCATGAATTAATAAAGGTGCCAGTACACAAAACAATAATTGCTAGTAATACAAAGACAACCATTAAAGGGACATAGGCATAAAAAATCGTGCAATTTCCAGATTCAGGTGCCGCCAAACATTTCATAGATGTACATGACTGAGACTTGAGAGGTTTCTGCTTTTTTTGTTTTGAAAAGGTTAACTAGCCTAGTAGAGGAGGAGATTGAAATAGACCTGTATTGATTAGTGAAGCTTTTGGGATTCTGAAACTAGATACTAGACACAGGGGCGTAACTAGGAAAGCCTGGGCCTCATAGCAAACTTTTGACTGGGGCCCCCCCTCCCCTGGGTGTCACACAACCCCCCCCTTGTAGATAGTGCCTTTTTTACAGCCCCCCCTGTAGATAACGCCATACAGCCCCCCCTCTGTAGATAGCGCCATACATCCCCCTGTAGAGAACGCCATACAGCCCCCCTGTAGATAATGCCATACAGCCCCCTGTAGATAACGCCATACAGCCCCCCTGCAGAGAACGCCATACAGCCCCCCCCTGTAGAGAACACCATACAGCCCCCCCTGTAGGGAACGCCATACAGCCCCCCCCTGTAGAGAACGCCATACAGCCCCCCCTGTAGGGAACGCCATACAGCTCCCCCCCTGTAGGGAACGCCATACAGCGTCCCCCCTCCCAAAAAAATGCGACCTACAGTGTGTCCTACAAAATACATGTATCCCCTCTCCACAGGATCTCCACAGGATAGGGGATACATGTGTGATCGCTTGCAGCGATAGGGAGAACGGGGGACTGAAAGTCCCCTGAACTTCTCCATGACAAACCTCTGACTTCCGGCGTCTGCGCAGCTCAATAAAAATGAAAGGAGCGCTGGTCACGCATGCGCACAAGAGCGACCGGCGCTCCATTCATTTCTATGGAGCTGCCGACACAGACCCCGGAAGTCCGATGTTTGTGATGGAGAACTTCAGGGGACTTTCAGTCCCCCGTTCTCCCTATCGCTGCCAGCGATCACACATGTATCCCCTCTCCTGTGGATATCCTGTGGAGAGGGGATACATGTCCTGTGGAGAGGGGGATACATGTCCTGTGGAGATCCTGTGGAGAGGGGATACATGTCCTGTGGAGAGGGGATACATGTCCTGTGGAGAGGGGATACATGTCCTGTGGAGAGGGGATACATGTCCTGTGGAGAGGGGATACATGTCCTGTGGAGAGGGGATACATGTCCTGTGGAGAGGGGATACATGTCCTGTGTATATCCTGTGGAGAGGGGATACATGTCCTGTGGAGAGGGGATATATGTCCTGTGGAGAGGGGATACGTGTCCTGTGGAGAGGGGGATACATGTCCTGTGGAGATCCTGTGGAGAGGGGGGGGGGGATACATGTATTTTGCTCTATTTTGCGCCTTCAGGACCAGACACCGTTTAGCCATTTTTAGCATGTGTTAGTTAAATGGCTATAACTTTTTTATTTGTTGGGCTAACGACGTGATTTTTGCGACGTTTTTTCCGTAGACAATGCAGGTTTAATTTTTCATTATTTTTATACACACCTTTTTTGCTATTTTGGAATTTTTATTCATACAGTTTGAAAATAATAGTAAAAAAATAAGCTTTTTTACATTTCAGCTATTTTTTTTTTGGTAATAACATAGTTTTACCCTAAAATAGACATTTTATTTGTGATCGTCATTGTCTACCGTAAATTTTTATATATTACATGTCTATATTAGGGTAATTGGGTCAGCGCTAGCGTTACAACAATGATTGGCGGGGGGGGACGTTTTTTTTTTGGGGTGGGTATTTTATGTGTATTTATTATTTACATTTTTTTTGCACTTTACTTTTTTATTACTATGGTCTGTCCCCCAAAGGTCAAAGAAGACCTTTGGGGAACTTTATATATTTTTTTTCTTTCTTTTACACCATGTTTTTCCCACTGTAACTGGAGTTGCACAGCAGCCCCAGTTACAGGGGAAATCAGCCCTCTCATAGTGACGATTGTCACTAATAGGGCTGTGCTGGGTCTAGTAAGACCCAGCAGCAGCCTGCCACTAACGGCACCCGGCGATCATGTGACCAGTCACATGATCACCGGGAGGAATAGAGACAGCGCCGCTGCTGCTGTCTCTATTCCTGTACACAGCGCGCATTCAGCGCTGTGTACAAGTCATCAGAGAAGACAGAAGCAGCGAAAGCTGCTTCTATCCTCTCCTCAGGGTCCCCGGCAGTCACTGACAGCCGGAGACCGACATTCAGCTGCCCGATCGCGCGGGCAGCAAGTTAAAACCCGAGCCGTAGAAAGTCTATGGCTCGGGTTTTAAGGACCCTGACCGCTGGCCGTAAAAATACAGCCAGCGGTCGGGAACCAGTTAATGGCAGAGCGGGAAGATACCTCCCTGCTCTGCCGTAGTGTTCAGTGGCGTCCCGCTGTAGCAGCCATAGCGGCTGCTAGCGGAGCCTCCGGCCATGGTGGGGGCCCGTGCCGGCGGGCGACACGGGCCCCCTCATGCCGCGGGCCCCGTGGCAGCCGCTACTGCTGCTACGGCGGTAGTTACGCCACTGACTAGACACCCCAAGGGTCTTAATAGGCAGAGCGATCTTCTTTACCTTTATTAACATATGGTGTGTGTACAGCCAGCTAAAGGCCCTCTGTGTAAACAGGGCAACAATCAGCCGATGAATGAGCAAACGCTCGTTCATCGGCTGATCGTATAGTTTATGCAACAGCAAATATTATAGTTGTTGGCAGCACATCTCCCTGTGTAAACAGGGAGATATGCTGCCAACATAATGTTAATGCATGGGGACGAAGTTATTGTAGCAACAATCACTCATCCCTATACATTACTGATTATAGCTCCTTGTGAAAGAAGCAAATGAGCAGCGATCAACGAGGTGTCTTGTTGATCGACTCTTGTTGTTAGAGGCTAAAATTGGCCAGTGTAAAAGAACCCTAAGGGTGTTTGAAAGCTATTCGCAACAAATCATTATCTGTTTGTTGCCTTTGTTTATATCTGCCCGATACACCCTCGCTATTTTCATTCTATGAACAGTTTTTGTTCTTACCGGGTATCCATATTTTCCCTGAGACATGCCTGTCTGTCTTTGGTGATTTTTGTTTTAAATATCTATGTGTCATACAGTGTTACGCTATGATTAAGAACCGGATGGTACGAAACGCGTAAGCGTATGCCAGACCACATTAATTCATGATGTTTGTTTGCAACATGTTTTAAAGAAGTGTTAAATTAAAAATGTTTAATTTTAACTAATGAGTGCTGGATTGATACTATCGCTTGCCTATACTAAAGGGTATGTTTGCTTTTCTTACTTTTTGTTGCTCTACTGCATCAAGAATAAAAAATAGGTAACCTAACGAATAGTTGTGATTAAAAGTAGCATACTGCTTGGTTTATACAGTTCTAATGCAGACCTATGTGTCCCTATGGTTACTAACTACAAACAAACCCTGTGTGTAGTATGATCCTGCAGTCAAATGTCACTCCACTTACTCTGCCCCCTCGTCTTGCTAACTCTCAGACATTAATACTCTGTAACTATAGAGACACCCCTTGAAAAAGCCATCTACGCGAAACGCGCGTTGGGGTTCTCTCCACACTTGGGAGTCGTTACTTTTGAGGAGCCACATGGGTTAGTAATTGATACAGGTTTATTATAATCTGATGACTTGTTATGCTATTTACTCTGTAAACTCTATACTCTCAACTGAGGCTTGAACAATCTGTGTTGTCCACTCTGTCCGTTAAATATAGTTAGTGTGGGTGTAAACAAGACTTTTAGTATTTATTACTTACGTCATCCTCCACTATATGTTACAAAGACTCACTGTATTGTGGACTTAAATACATTATTGGATACGAATATGTGCACACTCTGTTTTTTGACGTACTTTTTTAGCTAATCCATCTTAGAGTAAATTGATCTAACTGTCTTTTGAGAACTTTCTCTTTCCTGTATATATACATATAACCACTGTGGTCCCATTTTTCCTCCTATATATTTGGAGATATGCAGTGATTCGATTTGTAGTCTGTATTTTAAATCATGTATTTTGTATTGTCCAATAAAATATGTATTTTTCTATGCCTTTGGCAATTTATATTCCAATAGTATTTGACTCCTTTTTCTCTTGTATTTTATTTAAATGTAATTTGGAGTTTCTATTCTGACACGGGGGAGCATAGAAACCCGCACTTGCTGGTGACTATATCTTATAGTCCCATGAGACATATGTTGAAACTATAGAAATACATAGGCTTTCATAGGGGCTGCATACACAAAATGGTAGGATATGTTTATTCAAGACTATTTGCACAGTTGCTTTATTTTTTTATTATAGATGCATAGATTGGAGAAATAAAATGGTTGCAAAAGTCCGCTAATCCTCTATTAACAGGATTTTTTCCGGATTTTACAAAATTGTCAACAGGGCAGGGGATGGAATTATATAGTAGACTAACGGATACTCACCCCTGAAGTGCCCTCCAGCACTGAGGCCCTGTTCTCTGTCACTCCGGTCCCGAAAGATCCTGCAGTGATCACATGCCGTTCATCGGTAACGTGCTGCTGCAGCCAATCGCTGACCTCAGCGGTCACATGTTGTTCATGAAAATTATGTCTAAGGTACTAAAGATTGCTTCCACGTGGAAATAATAGCAATCATTGCAAATATCTTGTCCTTTATACAACCAACATCCTAGCAGTCGAAGCTGGGTCAGCTTAAAACTTTTAGGCCTTCTGCACATAGGAATATTGCTGCTCCGTTAAACTCCAAGTTGTATAGAGCCATAAAACAACACCCATACAACATTGTGAGCCAATACTATTCCTCCCGTTTTACACGTAGACATACACAGGCTTTTTTTTCCGTGTGATTCCTATCACCGTGTCATCGTTGTAGCCATGTCAACAAACAGCGGTGGGGAAGACCGTAGTGGCTGCGCTGGAATGCCGGGGAATCTATCTGGTGAGAAATGCACCCCCTTCCTTGGCCCCTTTTTTATTAACTTGGAAAACTTCATTAATAATTCAAATATCCCTTTGGGCTGTATACATTTAATAAAACTGTACATAGCTTTATAAACCTCATAAAAATAACTCTTAGGCACTTGAACATCCAACATATAAAACTGTTGCAATAATTGGGAGAATTACTAAGCAAAATGGCACAGAATTATATCTCACATATCAGTAGGTAGTAAGTTTATTGTGCGTTACACACTTTTTACATGTAGTTGGAAAAGTCTCAAGAAAAAGGCTCATGGCTAAGATGTGTCACAAATGTGCCAAATTTATTAAAGATCTGTGGCAATTGTTTTCTGCAAAGTTTGGGAGTATATGTATGGCAGCTATGAGGTGGCCTAAGAGGGAGCAATGTATCTAATGTTTAGCAAGTTTCATCAAATTTATCATGCCACATGCACCATCTTGAAAAATTTAGCACAATTATTGTCATTTTCACTGTCTTGTACGATAATGCAACCTATAACAATATTGATAAATCTCCCCCAATATGTTTTCACAGGGAACTATAGTCTATAATGTCTGGTAATGTTCTCTGGGATAGATATCAACTTTGCTGTACCCATTATTTATTGCTATGTTTGACTAAAATGCCTTTAGCAGGATACTACATCCTATGTGTACTGTATTCATCTTAGAAAACACTACTCTTAAGTACGTCTTTATCCAGGAAGACTTGTGTTCTACGTCAGGCGCACATTTTGGTAATGTGAGGGTTGCAGGATGTTGCCTGAAGGAAAGTGAACATTATTGTGCACATTTGATCTTGCGTGACAGGGATATTCACTCAATTAGGAGTTAGACTAGATGAGAAAATCAGGCTATATTTCCCTTCTAAAAGGTATTTTATATATGCAACACCAATGTAAAACACATGTGCATACTTTCCTTCTCTCAAGTTCATATACACGTTTATGGAATAAAGTTTAACCCATTGAGGAGTACTGAGATCTAAAAAGCATTGTAATGCAATTTTACTCTCAGCCCTAGAATGTAAAAGTAATAGTTGGATGGTGAGTTTTACTGTGTACAGTACACCAGAATGTTTTGTACATTTTCTTAAATGCTTGTTGATATAAAGTAAAACTTGCAGGCCGCTAGCTATTAACTTGGAAAAATAAAATTTACAATCCCAATAAAATGTCTTGTTCTGCTTTCAAAGACATGGTAGATAAAACAGGCAATTATGCAATACAATTTCTTGATGGCATGGCTCCTCTTCAAAGAACGCAGTAATGAGAAGAAGATGGAAGCAGAAGGTGATGGGGCTTTACAATGTACCATTATTTCTGGCAAAGTATAGGTACGTATGAAAACACAGACATGTAGTAGGTAGTAGTTATGTTAATACAGTTTGGATATAGGATGATGTATTGAAAAAAAAAAGTACAATAACAAATAAGATTATGTTTATTTTAGCATAGATGCCAACAGAGAGGAAGCGGCACTACTGATTGTAGTGTTAAAAAAAGTGTAGACACTATTATAACCAGTGCAACTATAGCCATAACAGCACCTGCAAGTGTATCTTTTAAGGCCCTTATACATATGCCAATGATCGGATGAACAAGCGCTCGTTCCCAATCATTGATCTGTGTAAACATTGCAGCTGATCAGCAGACAAAAATTAGGAAAAAAAACGTTGTCTTTTAAATGGATCTTTTATACGGCTAGAAAAAGAATAGTTGCATTTCAGCAGCACGTCTCATGGAATGTGCTGCCAACAAGATGCAAATATATGGGGACAAATGATCGTATTAACGATCGTTCGTCCCCATTCATTTCGATCAGTTCCCCATTTGAATGGAGCAATCGAGCGCTGATCGACATGCTGTATTGTCGATCGGAGCTCGTTTACCGAGCAGAATATCTGCCTGTATAAAAGAGCCCTTAGTTTCAGCAAAACAGGGTTGGTTATATGGTATGACAAATAATGTAGATGAAAGATAGTATAAAAGTAACATTTTTTTCTAAAAAAAAAAGACAATATCTCCAATCAGATACTGGATTTGTACTGTAAGACCTTAACCATAAGGGGTATGCTGTTTTAGATTTTTGAGAACATGTCGTTTTAAAAAAATATGTGCACTTTTGGAATCTTTTTTTATTGGTCCAATGCATCTAAGAATTATACAACTTTGCAAATAGCCTGGATTGAAAATATCCTGCTGTTTGTGTTTACAGCTTTTATGCAGACCTATGTGTCTCCATGGTTACAGACTGCAAACAAACCCTGTGTGTAGTCAAATCCTGCAGTTATGTGTTAGTCTTGCTCTTCTGATCTTTGGAGCATCAATATTTAATTTGCCCATACAGTTGGGACAGGCAAATCATATAAGATCAGCTCATTAAGATCAGCTCATGAAGATCAGCTCATGAAGATGACCAAAATAGGAATTTTAAATAATTGTCTTCCAAAACATTTAGCAAGGTGATCTCAAAGTGAAAAAGATCATTACATACATATGGGTTAATTTCAATCCAGACTTCAGACCCAAAAAATCAATTCAAGTCGCCAGACCATGGCAGTCGTGTTGCTCATTGTGGCACGTCAACATGGAGTCAAAAATAATCAATGGCCTAACATTCTTTATGGAGCATGCCCTATTTTCGGCCGTTCTCCCAGCCGCAAGGCTCCCATAGAAGTCTATGGGGCCATGTAAAGCACGGCTGTCACTCGGATGTGATCCAAGTGACGGCTGAGCTTTCTGCCACTCGATCTCCTGCCCTCCTCAGAGTGCGAAGTGCATGTGAGGAGGAGGGTATTTTTTTGCTCCATGTAGGAGCGGAATCCCTAATTCCCGGCCACAAGCTGTGGCCGGGGATTTCGCTCCAGAAGTTCCTAACTTCACTGTCCATATATGGACAGTCACGTCAGGGACGTCTCCTGGACCAGTCCCCTACTCCTGAAGCGGAATCCCCGCCGCTGTGGCCGGTGTTTCCGCTCCAGGAGAAGTCCCTGACTTCACTGTCCATATATGGACACAGTGACGTCAGGGACTTCTGAAGCGGAATCCCCGGTGCTGTGGCCGGTGATTCCGATCCAGGAGAAGTTCCTGACTTCACTGTCCATATATGGACACAGTGACGTCAGGGACTTCCGAAGCAGAATCCCCGGCGATTCAGGAGCAGTCCCTGACTTCACTCTCCATATATGGACATTGAAGTCAGGGACTTCTTCTAGAACAGTCCCCTACAGTGGCGCTATCTACAGGAAGGTAGGTGGGTGCCATCTATGGGCCGGGGGTGCTATGTAAAAGGGTGCTGTGTAGCACTACCTACAGGGGACTGTGTGGCACTACCTACAGGGGGCTGTGCGGTATTACCTACAGGGGGCTGTGTGGCATTACCTACAGGGGGCTGTGTGGCATTAACTACAGGGGGCTGTGTGGCACTACCTACAGGAGGGCTGTGTGGCATTACCTACAGTGTGGCATTACCTACGGGGGGCTGTGTGGCAATACCTACAGGGGGCTGTGTGGTATTACCTACAAGTGGCTGTGTGGCACTACCTACAGGGGGGCTGTGTGGCACTACCTACAGGGGGGCTGTGTGGCACTATCTACTGGGGGGCTGTGTGGCATTACCTACAGGGGGGCTGTGTGGCATTACCTACAGGGGGGCTGTAGCAGTATCTACAGAGGGCAGTGTGTGGCATTATCTACAGGGGGAGTGAGGCAAAAAAATGTAAAAATGAAATTTATCCGTTTTTAAAACGGACAGGGAAAAAAACTGATGCAAAACGGGTCAAAATCGGCCGTTTAAAATGGAAACACGGCCCGAAACGGAAACGGAACGGATACAAAACGGCAGAGAAAAACGGACCAAAACGGACGTTTTTATCGGCCGACACTTGTACCCTGTTGTGTGAATAGAGCCTAAGGACACACAGTGTTATCAGTTTACAGGAGACAAATATTTATTTTTTATTTGTACCACCCTGGAAGTCATTTTCGAATCATTGAAAGTTAATGACCTGAAGCTTTCACAAGTAATTCTCAGGGACTACACATGATACAAATATGCGTTCCCATGGGTAACACTTTAAATGTGCAGAGTGAGTGTCATAATAATGTTATTGTTGTAAGACTGATGATCATGGTGATAAGGATAATAATAGTAAGATTTTCTTGTGAGTAGTTTTGGAATGTAATTCATCAAAATGTGAGCCAGGAAACTGTAGGCCTGTAAGTTTAACCTCCATTGTGGGTAAAATATTTGAAGGTTTTCTAAGAGATGTTATCCTGGAGTATAACTTTATAACGCAGGATCAACATAGGTTATGAGGGATCGGTCCTGTCAAACCAATTTGTTTAGCTTTCATGAGGAGGTAAGTTCTAGACTGGACCTGTGTAAGGCAGTGGATGTGGTGTATCTAGACTTTGCAAAAGCGTTTAATACTGTGCCGCATAAAAGGTTGGTATAGAAAATGAAAATTCTGGGACTGGTGGATAATATGTGTAATTGGGTTAACAACTGGCTCAGTGATAGAAAATAGAGGATGGTTAATAATGGTACACCGTCAGAGTGGGTCACAGCTTCCAGTGGGGTTCTGCAGGAAGGGCTGCCATCAGGAATTTCTGGGCCCCATACTGTCAATGAGTCTGGGGCCCCCCCACATTAGGAGGGGGTGAAATGTAAAGGGGCGGGAGATAGGGCACAGTAAAAAGAAAACTAGCAGGGTTTCTTTGGAGGAGCAGGGCAGAGACAGGTGTTGGGTGTCGGAGGGCAAAGGGGGGAGACTAAGTGCCAGGGCTGGGAGAACTGAAAGTAGCAGTGGTAGCCAGGGGGGAGACGCAACCTCACAGCGGCTCTGTGGAGTGACAGGGAAGAGACTGTGGCTCTGTGGGGGGCAAAAAGGGACACAGTGTGTGTATGTGTGTGCAAAGAATCTGTCGGGGAGTAGGGGGGGGGGCAACATAAACAAAAATCATTGCACTGAAGCTGCTGAAGTCCTATACACAGCAGAGTCACTCACCAAAATGTAGTCCCTAAGATCTCCCACTGCCACGGGCACGCCTGGATGATGTTTTTGCACTCTCTTCACACGCCGCACACACGTTATCTGTGTAAAAACCACACAACAAAATTAATTCAGACACCAAACCAGAAAAAAATTCAGACCCTAGACCAGACCTGTTAGGCAGGGGCGTAGCCCAGCCAATCAGCGCCTTTCATAGACGCTTCGTTCAACCCCCAGGAGACCTGGGCAGAAGAGAGCAGGTCTCCATTGTTGCCGGCCGGCGTGGGAACAGGATTAAGGCGAGTTTGAATAGTTATTTTTTTTAAATTGTAATAAAAAAAAGTGTGTGGCTGTACCTACAGGGGGGGCTTTATCTACAAGGGGGACTTTATCTACGGGGGGGGCCTTTATCTGCAAGGGGGACTTTTTCTACGGGGGGACTTTATCTATGGGGGGGGGCTTTATCTACACGGGGGGACTTTATCTACGGGGGGACTTTATCTACGGGGGAGGGACTTTATCGACGGGGGGGCTTTATCTACATGGGGGGAGCTTTATCTACGGGGGGCTATATACAGGGGTGGGCTATCTGTAGAGCACTATAGGGGGAGCTATTTGTGGGACACTATATACAGGGGTGGGCTCTATGGGGGCACTATCTACAGGGGGCTCTATGGGGGGCACTATCTACAGGGGGCTCTATGGGGGGCACTATCTATAGGGGGCACAGTGTGTGTGTATGGGACACGGTGTATGGTGCTATTATAATTAGAGGTGCAGTGTATGGCACTATTATATTTAGGGGCGTAGTGTGTGGTATAATGCTAACTTTATCTTTATTTATAGGTGTAGAAATGTTGGAAAAGTGAGAAGCTGAAGACATCTGAGCGGCAAACTGCAGAAATGGGCTGTGACCGGGAGAAGTCATCATAGAGGTCTGGACCGGATGGAGAAAAAGAACTAGAATCTGAGACGTCACCGGTGAGTCACTTAATGTAAATGTTCATTCTGCCTCTAATCAGCACTGTAGTCACTGTATGATCTGCAGCGGGATGATGGATGGTATGATTATGATATGATTTATTTTTTGTGAAACAGCAACTCCCAGCATATCCTTATCATTGTTCGGGCCATGCTGGGAGCTGTAGTTTTACGCCGTACATACCTATACGGCAGGGGTTGCACTAAATTGAGCTGTATTTGTGCTGGTGCTGTATATATGTATTGAGCTTGGTTCTGGTATATGTTTTTATGCTCGAGTTACATAAAAAGAAATGTGGAAAAGAAATGACACGTCATTGATTGGTAAAGAAAACAAACACGGCGAGGGGAATGGAGATGTAGGGAAAGAGGGGGGGGGGTGGCGCCAAACTGAAACTTTGCCCCGGGTGCTGGAGAACCTAGCTACGCCTCTGTGTTAGGTAATTCAGAAACCTTTCCACCAGACCCCTACCTGTGGCCAGAGTTTAGCATTTAGACTTTTATCTACAGGGGGCTGTGTGTGGCACTCTCTACAAGGGGGTGTGTGTGGCACTCTCTACAAGGTGCTGTGTGTGGAGCTATCTACAGGGGGCTATGTGTGGAGCTATCTACAGGGGGGCTATGTGCGGAGCTATCTACAGGGAGGCTGTGTGTGGAGCTATCTACAGGGGGGTGTGTGTGGCGCTATCTACAGGGAGGCTGTGTGGGGTGCGATCTACAATGGAGCGTGTGTGGAGCGATCTACAGGGGGCTGTGTGGGGCGCTATCTACAAGGGGGTGTGTGTGGCGCTATCTACAGGGGGGCTGTGTGTGGAGCTATCTACAGGGGGGCTGTGTGTGGAGCTATCTACAGGGGGGCTGTGTGGGGCGCTATCTACAAAGGGGTGTGTGTGGCACTATCTACAGGGAGGCTGTGTGGGGCGCTATCTACAAGGGAGTGTGTGTGGAGCGATCTACAGGGGGCTGTGTGCGGCGATATCTACAAGGGGGTGTGTGTGGCGCTATCTACAGGGGGGCTGTGTGTGGAGCTATCTACAGGGGTCTGTGTGGGGCACTATCTACAAGGGGGTGTGTGTGGAGCTATCTATAGGGGTCTGTGTGGGGCGCTATCTACAGGGGGGCTGTGTGTAGTGCTATCTACAAGTGGGCTGTGTGGGACGCTATCTACAAGGGGCTGTGTGGTGCTATCTACAGGTAAGCTGTGTGGGGCGCTATCTACAAGGGAGTGTGTGTGGAGCGATCTACAGGGGGCTGTGTGGGGCGCTATCTACAAGGGGGTGTGTGTGGCGCTGTCTACAGGGGGCTGTGTGTGGAGTTATCTACAGGGGGATGTGTGTGGAGCTATCTATAAGGGTTTGTGTGGGGCGCTATCTACAAGGGGGTGTGCCTGGGGCTATCTACAGGGGGCTGTGTGTGGAGCTATCCACAGGGGTCTGTGTGGGGCACTATCTACAGGGGGGCTGTGTGTGGAGCTATCTACAGGGGGGCTGTGTGTAGAGCTATCTACAGAGGGACTGTGTGGGGTGCTATCTACAAGGGGGTGTGTGTGGCGCTATCAACAGGGGGTGTGTGTGGCGCTATCTACAGAGGGGTGTGTGGGGACCTATCTACAGGGGTGGGTGTGGGGTAGTATTTACAGGGTGTGGCACTATCTACAGGGGGCTGTGTGGGGCGCTATCTATAGTGCGGATGGCACATTCTACAGGGCTATGTAGGACTATCTACAGGGGGGTGTGGCACTATCTACAGGGGGGGGGTGTGGCACTATCTACAAGTGGGTGTATGGCACTATCTACAGGAGGGTGTTTGTGGCACTCTACAGGGGGGTGTGTGTGGCACTATCTACAGGCGAGGGTGTGGCACTATCTACAGGGGTGTATGTGTGGCACTATCTACAGGGGGGTGTGGCACTATCTACAAGGGGGGTGTGGTGCTATCTACAGGGGTGTGTGTGGCACTATCTACAGGGTGTATGTGGTGCTATCTACAGGGGGGGTGTGGCACTATCTACAAGTGGGTGTGTGGCACTATCTACAGGGGGGTGTGTGGCACTCTCTACAGGGGGGTGTGTGTGGCACTATCTACAGGGGGGTGTGTGGCACTATCTACAGGGGGGTATGTGTGGCACTATCTACAGGGGGTGTGGCACTATCTACAGGGGGTGTGGCGCTATCTACAGGGGATTCCAGTCCAGGAGGAGACCCTGACCTCACTGTCCATATATGGACAGTGACCTCAGGGGCTACCTCTAGGAGAGGAATCCCCGGCCAGAGTGTCGGCAACTCTCTGGCCGGGGATTCCGCTCCTGGATGGGTTAATGGCAGAGCAGGAAGCTGATCGTTTCCTGCTCTGCCATAGTATTCAATTGTATCTGCATCCTGTGGACGCAGATACAATTAAATATGGCAGTGGCTAGGACACGTCTGGGACAGTAATTTGCCGGGACTGTCCCTGTAGATTCAGGACAGTCCCTGCAAATACGGGACAATTGCCAACTATGCCTCCAGTATAAGCTCTCTCCCCCTACCCAGATATCCTCTCTCCTTCCTCTACCCCTCCCCATGTATAGTTTCTCCCCCCCTTCAGATATCATCTCTTTCCCCCCAATTATTACTCCCCTAATATAATGCCTCCTCCAGTGCCATCCTTCCTCCATTATTATCTCCTTCCTACTCTAGCATCACTTCCCTCTCCACCCAATGGCATCTCCCTGCCCCCATTATCATCTCCCTGCCCCATTATCATCTCCCTACCCCTATTATAATCTCACACTACACCCTCCCCATAGAAAGCAAAAATCTTACCCACGTCTGTATTAGTTTACACTGCAGCATAGGATTGTATCACTATTAGCTCTACCACGGCTCTGATCTCTGGTGCTGTGTAAACAGAGGAAGAAGACAGGTTTTTTTGTCACATGTTACACAGGACAGGAGATAAGAGCCATCATAGAGCTGATAGTGATAGAATCCTATGCTGCAGTGTTAAAGGGAATGTGCCGCTAGAATTTTTTTTTTTTTTAGTTAAACAGTTAGTTCATAGTTAGTTAGACATTGTTCTAATTTTTTAAATTTTTTCACAAGTCAGGAAATATTATAAATTAGATTCTAATTTATAACATTTCCCTGTGCTGGTCACTAGAGGGAGCAATTCCCAAAATTGCAGCATTGGCATGTGGTAAAGCAACCACATTGCTTTATACTGCAAAATTTAAGAAGACACACTCGCTCTAGCGTCGCTAGTGCCAGGAGAACGGAGGGGATTGAATGTTCAAATCTCCTACACTGTGTGCCGCCATTTTTTGAGCGAATACACAGTGTAGTAGGCTTACATACAGTGGTAATCACACAGTAAAACACGAACATACACAAACATAACTTACCTGCTCCAGCCGCTGCCGCTCCCTCCTGTCCGTCTGCTCCTAGTGCTTGCTTCTAATCACATGTCCGGCAGCCGCGACCGGAAGTAGTCATCTTACTGTCCGGCCACGGCTTCCGGTCCACAAGAAAATGGCGCCGGATGTCGCTTGGCCGAAGACCTTCCATTTGGACTGTGTGGGAGCGGCGCATGCGCCGTTCCCACACAGACGGCGTACACCATAGTGAATGGAACGACTCCCATTTGCATTCTCTATGGGGATGTATGTGCCGTATTCCATCTCTGTATGTGTCGTTAATCGACACATACAGAGATGAAAAAAAAAATGGCAGCCCCCATTGTAAAGAAAAAGTTAGAAAAAAAGTAAAACACAAACACACAAATAAATAAAATGTATTTTAATAAAACACTAAAAGCAAATTGATATAAAAAAAATAAATCCGCCACACCCTTCCTTTAAAGGGAAGGTGTCACAATTTTTTTTTTCTTTATATATTATTGCTTTTAGAATGTCATTAAAATAAATTTTATTTATTTGTGTTTTTGTGTTGTACTTTTTTCTTTCTTTTACTTCTCTATGGGGGCTGCCATTTTTTTTTCATCTCCGTATGTGTCGATTAACGACACATACAGAGATGGAATACGGCACATACATCCCATTGAGAATGCGAATGGGAGCCATTCCATTCACTATATCGTACGCCGTCTGTGTGGGAACGGCGCATGCGCCGCTCCCACACAGACCAAAAGGAAGGTCTTTGGCAGAGCGACATCCGGCGCCATTTTCATGTGGACCAGAAGCCGCGGCTGGACAGTAAGATGACGACTTCCGGTCACGGCTTCCAGCCATATGTTCAGACGCAAGGACTAGGAGCGGAGGCAGCGGCGGAGGCAGCGGTGGCAGCAGCGGCGGCGGCATGAGCAGGTAAGTTATGTTTGTGTATGTGATGTGTGTGTATGTTCGTGTTATACTGTCTGATTACCACTGTATCTAATCCTCCTACACTGTGCATTCGCTGAAAAAATGGCGGCACACAGTGTAGGAGGTTTGAACTTTCAACCCCCTCCTTTCTCCTGGCACTAGCCAGGATAAAGGAGGGGGGATTGTGTGAGGACACTAGAGCAAGTGTGTCTTCTCCAATTTTGCAACATAAAGCAATGAGGTTGCTTTACCTCATGCCAATGCTGCAATTTTGGGAATTGCTCCCTCTAGTGACCAGCAATTTATAATAATTTATAATATTTCCTGACTTGTGAAAAAATGTAAAAAATTAAAACAATGTCTATTCATTTATATACTAACTGCTTAACTAAAAAAAAATAAAAAAAATTTCTAGCGACACATTCCCTTTAAAGGGAAGGTGTCATGGAATTTATTTTTATTTTTTACCATATTGCTTTTAGTATGATAAAAAAATAAAATGTATTTATTTGTGTTCATGTGTACTACTTTTTACTTTTTTTTTATTTTTACTTCCCTAGGGGGGCTGACATTTTTTTTTCATCTCTGTATGTGTCGATTAACGACACATACAGAGATGGAATACGGCACATATATCCCCATAGAGAATGCGAACGGGAGCTGTTCCATTCACTGCAGCATACGCCGTCTGTGTGGGAACGGCACATGCGCCGTTTGCCACACAGACCAAAACTAAGCTCGTTAGCAGAGCGAAATCCGGCGCCATTTTCATGTGGACCGGAAGCCGCGGCCGGACAGTAAGATGACGACTTCCGGCCATATGTGCAAGGAAGTGAAGGCGCAAGGCATAGGAGCGGAGGCGGCAGCAGCGGCGGCAGAAGCAGGTAAGTTATGTTTGTGTATGTGATGTGTGTATTATGTTCGTGTATGTTAGTGTTATACTGTCTGCTGAGCACTGTATCTAATCCTCCTACACTGTGCATTCGCTCAGAAAATGGCGGCACACAGTGTAGGAGGTTTGAAGATTCAACCCCTCCTTCTCCTGGCACTAGCCAGATTAAGAGAGGGGGGATTGTGTGAGGACACTAGAGCGAGTGTGTCTACCCCAAATTTGCAGCATAAAGCAATGAGGTTGCTTTAACACATTGACCATGCTGCAATTTTGGGAACTGCTCCCTCTAGTGACCAGCACAGGGAAATGTTATAAATTAGAATCTAATTTATAATATTTCCTGACTTGTGAAAAACGTAAAAAAATTAAAACAATGTGTAATCACTCAAATAATGATTGTTTAACTAAAAAAATAAATAAATAAATTTCTAGCGACACATTTCCTTTAGGAGGAAATAATACAGAGGTGGGTAAGATATTTATTTTCTATGGGGGCAGGAGGAGATTTTTTCAGGGACTCACTGTGTCAGAAGAAGACTACTGCTGCTGCTGCTGCTGCTGGACGTATCCTCCGAGGCGGAGCTCATAATACCCGCTGCCATGATGTCTCCACTCCTTTTCTCCTCCCCACACACTGTCACGCTGCTGTGGAGGAGGAGGGGCGGGCACACCTCCCTCTCCAGCGGGCCCTTATGTTTTTATTCTGATGTAAATGGGCCCCAGCTTCGTGATGGGACCCGTTCCTTTCACCAAAATGAAATCATAAGGGCCACACTGCCGTGAGTATATTAATTCCAGCGACAGAGTGTGGGCCCCTTTTTTTAAATTTATGCCCGGGCCCCTGACTGCAGTACCGCCAGTACTGCCCTGATGGCAGCCCTGTCTGCAGGGGTCAGTATTGGGCCCTCTTCTTTTTAATATGTTTAATATTGACCTCATAGAGGGTTTACAGAGTATAACTTAAGTATTTGCAGATGATAATAAGCTTTGTAAAATAATCAACACAGAGGAGGATAATGTAATACTACAGAGGGATTTGGGGAAGCTGGAGGTTTGGGTAGAGAAATGGCAAATTAAGTTTAATGTGGATAAATGTAAGGTAAGGTAATTCTTTAATTATGCATTAAATAGTAAAACACTGCTGCTGCCAAGGCAAAAAGAAAAAAACAACCATGGGATGCATCAAAAGACGCATAGATGCAAATGAAAAGAATATGTTTTGCCTCTATACAAATCACTAGTCAGACCACACATTGTGTACAATTTTGGGCACCTGTGTATAAGAAGGACATAGCTGAACTAGAGCGGGTGCAAAGGAGAGCGACCAAGGTAATTAAAGAAATGGGTGGATTGTAGTACAAACAAAGGTTATCAAACTTGGGCTTATTCAGATTAGCAATTTAGGCCTCGTTCACATCTGCGTTGAGGTCCCGTTCTGATGTTCCGTCTGAGCTTTCCGTCATAACGGGACCCTGAACAGACACAAACTGACACAAACGGAAACCACGGGCACCGGATCCGTCACTATTGAAATCAATGGTGATGGAAACGGAAACCTATGGTTTCCGTCTGTGTGAGTTTGTATCTGTTCAGGGTCCCGTTCTGACGGAAAGCTCAGACGGAACATCAGAACGGGACCTCAACGCAGATGTGAACGAGGCCTTAGGGGGTCATCTAATTACAAAGTGAAAATATATGAATAGACAGTACTGAGATCTTTCTAATGATCTTTTTATACCTAGACCTGTAAGGCTTCGCTCACATCTGCGTCAGGGCCAGGGGAGTAGCTAAAGGCTCATGTGCAAGAAATCAGCTTGGGCCCCCCTACCCATCTCCAACACCACCAGACCCCTGTGCACGCCTATGCCCTGCTGCCTAATGCTCCCCATAGCTGCCCCCCACACAGTATAATGCCCCCCATAGCTGAGACCACCACAGTATAATGCCCCCATAGCTGTCCCACCACAGTAAAATGCCCCATAGCGTTTAATGCTCCCATACAGTATAATGCCCCCATAGCTGCCCCATACAGTATAATGCCCCATACAGTATAATGCCCCCTATAGCTGCCCCATACAGTATAATGCCCCATACAGTATAATGCCCCCATAGCTGCCACATACAGTATAATGCAATAATAACATAATTACTTACCTATCCCCGTTCCCACGACTGGTGGAGGAGATCCTCCTCTGCACTGTGCTGTGAGTGACTTGGCGCAGACAGGCGCGATAACGTCACTACATCGCTCCAGCCTGCGCCGAGCCGCTCGCGGCACAGTGAATGCTGGAGTAAGACTCCAGCATTGAACCCAACTGAATGTGCGTCCTGCGGACGCAGATTCAGTTGGAAGCGAGACCAGCATGGTCAGCGCTGTGTGGCAACGGGGACCCTGCGAGCCCGCCAGGCTTAGAGGCCCGGTCACAGTTGCGACCGTTGCGACCCCTATAGCTACGCCACTGGTCAGAGCTCCGTTCAGGAGTTCTTTCGGAGCTTTCCGTCAGGGGAACCTATGAACGGAACCCTGACTAAAACAAATGGAAACCATAAGTTTCTGTTTGCATCACCATTGATTTTAATGGTGACGGATCCGATGCAAATGGTTTCCGTTTGTCACCGTTGTGTAAGGGTTCCGCTGTTTTTATGGAATCAATACCGGAACCCTTGCACAACGGAGACAAACGGAAACTATTTGCACCGGATCCGTCACCATTGAAAACTATGGTGATGCAAACGGAAACCTATGTGTTCCGTCCATGGGTTCCCCTGATGGAAAGCTCCGACATAACATGTGAACAGAGCCCTGACGCAGATGTGAATGAAGCCTAACCATGACAAGGAGGCATCCTCTATGTCTAGAAAAAAGAAAAAAAAAAAGGCTTTACTATAATTATAGACTGAGATTCTTCACTGTAAGCATAGTGAGACTTTGAAACTGTAACGTCTATGGCCGCGGCCCGTCGTTCTGACTTACCACTCGACGCTGCGGCCATGGACATGTGAGTTCCGTGCAGCGTCGTTCTCCTGTGAGGCACCGGCACTCACTTCCTGGTGCATTCTGTATCCTGTATCCCGAGCTGTCCTGGTCAAGTGCCATGCTGAAGCTGTTGTCGTGTTCTGCTACTCCACGCCTGTCGTCTACCTGCTGCCTGGTCCCAGCCGAGCCTGCCTTGCTACTGTCCAAGTTGCCACAGGTACTTTTTCTGAACTATAGACTCTGTACTATACCTGTTTGGCCAGCTGCCATCCCGCTATGTGGTATGGCCCAGTGGGTCCACACCCCGCATCGTGACAGTACGCTCAGGCCATGGGCCCCGCTGGTCAATTCAAGGGCATGTCACCGGGGGGCCAAGCCATGCAGGTGGACCTGCAGGATCTCCGAGCAAGACAGGATCAACTTCTTGTGGCAGTGGACTCTATTGCACAGCAGCTAGGGATGCTGGCTGCTTCCCTTCCGGCTCCTATGCAAGCTCCTTCGTTCGATCCTCCTGCTACACCTCCTGGCAGTTCCAGTTCGGATCCTCGGTTCTCATTGCCATTACCTTCTCGGTTCCATGGAGAAGCAAGTACGTGTAGAGGGTTTCTGAACCAATGCCATATCCATTTTACCCTGCATGCCAAAGCATTTCCGTCTGTACTGTCCGGCAAGGCCCTGGCATGGGCGAACTCAATCTGGGAACGTCAAGGACCCGAGACCCAAGACTTCCAGGGGTTCGTGCGGTTGTTCCGTACTGTTTTCGAGGAGCCAGGACGAGTCTAGTTGGCAGCCACTGCTATCTTTAATCTTCACCAGGTGGACACCTCCGTGGGCGAATACACCATCCAGTTCTTCCCCTTCGAGGCAATTGGCATGTTGATCTAGAGGGGTTTCTGCCATCCTCTAGATCAGGGGTCTCAAGCACGTGGCCCACGGGCCACATGCGGCCACTGGGGCTGTCATCTACGGCCCGCGGGACACAGAGCCACTAGTACAGGCTCTGCTCCGGGACTCCAGCTCTGGGGTTGCCCCTGACACCCATGTCCATATATGGACAGTGATGTCAGGAGCAGAGCTGGAATCCCAGGCAGAATCCCGGGCAGAGCGCTAGTACAGGCTGTCAGGTGCTTCCCCAGAGCAGGAGTCCCAGTGATGTCAGGAGCACAGCTGGAGGCCCAGGAAGAGTCTACTAGTGCTCTGCCCGGGACTCCAGCTCTGGGGTTGCCCCTGACACCCATGTCCATATATGGACAGTGATGTCAGGAGCAGAGCTGGAATCCCAGGCAGAATGCTAGAAGCGGCTCTGCTCCGGGACTCTAGCTCTGGGCAAGCCCCTGACATCACTGTCAATATATGGATACTGAGGTTAATGGCTTCCCCAGGGTTCCGGCGCAGAGCCTATACTAGTGCTCTGCTTCGGGACTCCGGCTCTGGGGATGCCCCTGAAATCACATTCCGGTCCAGGAGGATCCCCTGACGTCACTGTGTATGGACAGTGACGTCAGGGGCTCCAACAGTAGAGGAATCCCCAGCCAAAGCTATGGCAATGCTCTGGCTGGGGATTCCAGTCCTAGAGGGAGCCCCAATGGAGCTATCTACTTGAGGTGCGTGTGGCATTATCTGCGGAGGGCACTGTGGCAGCATCTGCGGAGGGCACTGTGGCAGCATCTACGGAGGGCACTGTGGCAGCATCTACGGAGGGCACTGTGGCAGCATCTACCGAGGGCACTGTGGCAGCATCTACCGAGGGCACTGTGGCAGCATCTACCGAGGACACTGTGGCATTATCTAGGGGTGTGTTGCATTATCTACAGAGGGCACTGTGGCATTATCTACATAGGGCACTGTGGCATTATCTGCAGAGGGCACTGTGGCAGCATCTACAGAGGAGTCTGTGGCAGCATCTACAGAGGAGTCTGTGGCAGCATCTAGAGAGGGCACTGTGGCAGCATATTATTATAGTAATGTAGTAGTATTATTATTATTATAGTCTTATAGTAGTTCAAATAACTAATTGATTAACAATAATTTTGTATTGTATCAAATTTGAAAGTAATTCAGCCCGTCAACTTCCCATTTTTTTCTATATATGGCCCACTTACCTGGTCGAGTTTGAGACCCCTGGTCTAGATCAACATAGTTGGATTATAGGTTAGACTTAATGGACCTATGTCTTTTATTTAACCTTATCAATTATGTAACTATGTGCTCCGCATAAACCAATCAAATTTAAGCTTAGTAATTTTTAAAGTGCTTTTTTTTAACATATGTGTTTTCATATAAATATAAAGGTGATGTAATGGAACAATAACAAGAACAAATTGACTTTGCCATAATTTATTGAATACAGAAATGACTTAAAGAGACTCTGTCACCACATTATAAGTGCCCTATCTCCTATATAAGGAGGTCGGCGCTGTAATGTAGGTGACAGTAATGCTTTTTTTTTTTAAAAACGATCTTTTTTCACAAAGTTAGGAGCGATTTAAGTTTATGCTAATGAGTTGCTTAATGCCCAAGTGGGCGTACTTTTACTTTCGACCAAGTGGGCGTTGTACAGAGGAGTGCATGACGCTGACCAATCGGCATCATGCACTCCTCTCCATTCATTTACACTGCACTAGCGATATAGATATATCGCTATGTGCAGCCTCATACACAAGCCCTAACATTACTAGTGTCCTGATAATGAATACACATGACCATCCAGCCTGGACGTCATGTGTACTCAGAATCCTGACACTTCTGACTCTTTTTTGTGAGATTCCAGCAACGGATACGAAATCTCGCGAGATCTCGAAGCTAAACGAGATTTGGTTTCACTTGCCGGAATCTCACAAAAAAAAGATTCAGAAGTGTCAGGATTCTGAGTACACATGACGTCCAGGCTGGATGGTCATGTGTATTCATTATCAGGACACTAGTAATGTTAGGGCTTGTGTATGAGGCTGCACATAGTGATATATCTATATCGCTAGTGCAGTGTAAATGAATGGAGAGGAGTGCATGATGCCGATTGGTCAGCGTCATGCACTCCTCTGTACAACGCCCACTTGGTCGAAAGTAAAAGTATGCCCACTTGGGCATTAAGCAACTCATTAGCATAAACTTAAATCGCTCCTAACTTTGTGAAAAAAGATCGTTTTTTTAAATAAAAAGCATTACTGTCACCTACATTACAGCGCCCATCTCCTTATGTAGGAGACAGGGCACTTATAATGTGGTGACAGAGTCTCTTTAAATGGAGAGAACCATGCACTTGCATGGCAGAGTGGGGATCAGGGGACTCCTGTTTTCCAGATAGATGGCGGTCCCAGAGGTAGGACATTATGTGTCTACAGTCTAGTGGGGACCTAATCCTGTATCCTGATGGATGCCTTTACCTTACTTCAATTTTTATTTGTGGAAAAAAACGAAACATTTAGGATTCCCACATATGTGGTTGGGAGGACTAACTTATTCTGAATGTGTTCCATTATGGAAAGCATGACAGTCATTACAAGCAATCATATTACTGAATGCATGATATGTTCAAGGCTGAGTATATCCAGGGTCCTTTTTGATTTTTCATGAAGTACAAATCATAATCTGTAACAAAACTTTAGACAATGCATTGCCATACATGGTGTAATAACAGCATAATAAGCCACATGTGTTGCAGAGTTTTATGTAAAATTTTCAAATATGTTTCAGTATTAGTTCCTTATATGGAGAGTTTAGTTATATTATGTGTTTTCCCAGCCACGTCTGTGCTTTAGCTAATAACCTTGATAATCCACTTCTTCTTCTTTTTGACACAGAGGTTGTTGTCTGTAAATATAACTGCATCACAAGCTGAAATATAAAGTTGAGATGTAAAATTCTTTGTATTATAAACCGAAGCAGTAAATAGGAGATATAATACTCTTAGGCTATGTTCACACGGAGTTTTTTGACGAGATTTTTGACGCGGAAACCGCGTCACAAAACTTGTCAAAAACGGCCCGAAAATGGCTCCCATTGATTTCAATGGGAGGCGTCGGCGTCTTTTTCCCGCGAGCAGTAAAACTGCCTCACGGGAAAAAGAAGCGGCATGCCCAATCTTCGGGTGTTTCCGCCTCTGACCTCCCATTGACTTCAATGGGAGGCAGAGAAAGCGTATTTCGCGGTGTTTTATGCCCGCTGCGCTCAATGGCCGCGGGCGAAAAACGCTGCGAAAAACTCCGCGAAAATCGGCGTGCAGGGAGAGGAAAATCTGCCTCAAACGTCCAAACGGAATTTTGAGGCAGATATTCCTCCTGCAAAATACTCCGTGTGAACATAGCCTAAAGAGGCTCTATACTTTTTAGCAAATATTTCTAAATAAATCATAAGCTTAGAAGTGTTCAGTGTTAAAACTTGTTCCCTGAGCACTGGGGCACGGGGTAAATATTGGTTATATATCGTCCATTTTTTATTGCCCCAAATTCATCTAAAATAATAAATAAAGCAACTTTGCAAATACTCTTTGTGAAGAGCCCTGTTTTGCACGTCAGGTTGTCAGGTTGACCCACCTTTACAAAGGCAACCCTTATTTTGGACAGCCGTCACCAACAGGGCCTCCATGGGATCGTACAATACTCAGATGTACAATAAATTTGATGGGAGCTGACCAGTAGTGGGCCCTTTTTTCAACATATAGCCCAGGTTTCACCACACTCTTCATTTATAAAAATCTTACAATATTTTGTGGCAGCAGTTCCTATGCAATTTGCACCAGGAGTATACAACTGCTCCATAGATACAGACTGTAAAAATAAACCTTGTGTATAGTTTATTTCTGCAATCATCTGTTACTGCACTCCACCTACTCCCTCTTCTCACTTACCAACAGACAGTAAGCTAGCAAGAAAAGGGATAAGAGGGAGTGGGGTAACAGATGACTACAGGAACTAACTACACACAGGGTTTTGTTTGTAGTCTGTAACCATGGGGACACATATGGCTGCATAGGTGCTGCATACACAAAACCGTAGGGCCTTTCGCAAAGCTTTTGCAAAGTTTCTTCAATCAAAAATGACTGCAATATAGATTCATTATGAGCTCATGCATGAGGCAGTGTTCACATGTTAAGGATTTTCCTATGACATATCCTGATGTGTACTTTACAAAGAATCTGCAATACAAATCCGAGCCTGACGCTTGGATTTCTGCTGCAGATGTGCCAGTGGATCCGCATGCGGATTAGCCCCATTGTCATTTAATTGGATCCTCGGCAGAAACCACGAAAATAATGAACATTAGGCTAGATTCACACGGGCGTTGCACATCTCAGACGTGAAAAATTGCAGTTTTTCACGTCCGAGGTGCATCCATGCTCTGCGCTGTGGGACGCGATATCACGCATCCCCCATAGACTAGAGCCTATGGAGGGATGCGGGATGCGTGAAAAAATAGGACATGTCCTATTTTCTCATGGACCCTTCACACAGTCCGTTGAAACAACGGCCGTGTGAACGGCCACATTGAATTATATAGGTCCGCGTGACGGCTGTTGTTTCAACGGCCATCACGCGGACGTTTAACACGTTCGTCCGAATTAGGCCTTATACTTTTTTTTCTGTGACGTGGACAAAAGTTCACACCGATTTCTTCCACTGCATGTGAAGGAGGTATAAAATACCCCGTTAACTTGTATTAGATGCGGAATGTGAGCAAATTTGATGAGGATTTATATGTGGGATCCGTGCCTGAATCCTCATCAAATCCTAAACGTTTGGACATTGCCCAAGTGCTTTTTCTCACGGGCAGATTATCTGCCAAATGAGCATTTGTATGAACGTTCTGTCCCAATTATTGCCCCTTGTAAACATGGCAGTGATCAGTTCGTTTGATGGTTGATCTTTTATGCGGGCAAAAAAATTTTTTGTCGGCACCACATCTCGCCGTGTAAACAGAGGATGTGCTGCCAGCAATATGCAAACTGTATGTGGACAAACAATCGTATTAACAATCGTTCGTCCCCGCACTCACTATGACAGCTCCAATTGAGTTTAAAAAATGAGAACCGATCGACATGCTATTATCGATAATTGACACTTGTTACCGGGCAGGATATCTGCCCATGTAAAAGGACCTTAAAGAGGCTCTGTCACCAGATTTTGCAACCCCTATCTGCTATTGCAGCAGATAGGCGCTGCAATGTAGATTACAGTAACGTTTTTATTTTTAAAAAACGAGCATTTTTGGCCAAGTTATGACCATTTTTGTAATTATGCAAATGAGGCTTGCAAAAGTCCAAGTGGGTGTGTTTAAAAGTAAAAGTCCAAGTGGGCGTGTATTAGGTGCGTACATCGGGGCGTTTTTAATACTTTTACTAGCTGGGCGCTGTGAAGAGAAGTAACATCCTCTTCTCTTCAGAACGCCCAGCTTCTGACAGTGCAGATCTGTGACGTCACTCACAGGTCCTGCATCGTGACGGCCACATCGGCAGCAGAGGCTACAGTTGATTCTGCAGCAGCATCAGCGTTTGCAGGTAAGATCGACTTACCTGCAAACGCTGATGCTGCTGCAGAATCAACTGTAGCCTCTGCTGCCGATGTGGCCGTCACGATGCAGGACCTGTGAGTGACGTCACAGATCTGCACTGTCAGAAGCTGGGCGTTCTGAAGAGAAGAGGATGTTACTTCTCATCAGAGCGCCCAGCTAGTGAAAGTATTAAAAACGCCCCGATGTACGCACCTAATACACGCCCACTTGGACTTTTACTTTTAAACACACCCACTTGGACTTTTGCAAGCCTCATTTGCATAACTACAAAAATGGTCATAACTTGGCCAAAAATGCTCGTTTTTTAAAAATAAAAACGTTACTGTAATCTACATTGCAGCGCCTATCTGCTGCAATAGCAGATAGGGGTTGCAAAATCTGGTGACAGAGCCTCTTTAAGAGTGGACTTGTGATCCAAGTGAGAAAGATCTGGAATATGATAGTAAGTAAAAGGAATAATTTGTTGCACATATCTAATAAATGCATTTGCTTTTAAATATTCCTTAATAATTATTTTCCTGGGAATGACCTGCTGTTCCTTTTTTAATGTTGGAATCACGTGTACCTAAGTATTAAAAATCCACCCTGTTCAAAATCGAATCTAATGAAAGATGCAGTCTTTGTTATGACATTTAAACAGCTTAACACTTTGAGTGTAAACCCTCAGTAACTGCAATAGGAATGATACAGGCTAACCTGCAATGCAGAATATAAAAGAGCCCTTCTCTTTAACTTTGGCCCCTCACAGAGGGATGAATTCTCCTGCAGGATGTACCCAAAATTGTAGTCCTCAGAATAGTCTGGTCAGTGGTAGCTATACTAGGAGAATCAGCAAGCCGTGCCGTGATCAGATGTAGCCAGTTATCAGATCCATAGCCATCATCTAAGCCCGAGCCAGAGGGTAATGCGCAAGAGCAAAGTTTGAGCCAGAAATACTAGGAACAGAATATGATGGCTAGAGGCACGCTACAGGCATAAAATACCAAGGCAATGAGTGTAGCAAGCGTGTATGTAACATAGAGACAACCCATGCAAATGTTGTGGAGACCTAGGAGAGAGGCCCAATTACCTTTGTTACTGGATACTTTTCTCCGGAGGTCCAGCATTGTTAGCAAACAAGGGGTTGGGAACTTGACCAAATGTTCATGGTAAGTGCATGGAGGAGGAAAGAAACACTGGGCCTACACGGTATAAATGCTACAAATAGATAAAAATTCAGGGCTGAGGATTTTATCTAATTGTCTAAAGGAGAGAGGCCCAATTACCTTTGTTACTGGATACTTTTCTCCCGAGGTCCAGCATTGTTAGCAAACAAGGGGTTGGGAACTTGACCAAATGTTCATGGTAAGTGCATGGAGGGGGAAAGAAACACTGGGCCTACACGGTATAAATGCTTCAAATAGATAAAAATTCAGGGCTGAGGATTTGATCTAATTGTCTAAAGAATAGGAACCATTCCAGCTCTAAATCATTGTGAATTTCTGGGAGTATCAGAGGATAAGGGCTCATTCAGACGAGCGTGTAACTCATCTGTGCGACGGCCGATAAAACAACGGCCGTCACATGGACACATGTATTTCAATGGGGCCGCACACACGGCCATTGTTTCAACGGAGCGTGTGAAGGGTCTGTGGAAAAATACGACGTTGTATTTCCTTGCGTTTTCACGCATCCCTCCATAGACTCTAGTCTGTTTTTCATGTCCGAGGTTGCACACGCTCGTCTGAATGTAGCCTAAGGCTCCATGCACATGACCGTGCCCATAATTACGACCCGTAATTGCACGGCCGGCAGCGGACGGCCACAGGCAGCCAGTCATTTTTACGGGAGCACGGTCCGTAAAATAAGAAAATAGGACATGTCCTATTTTTTTCGGCCGGTTTCTACGGCACGGACACCCTCCCGTAGGCATACGGGAAGGTGTCCGTCGGCCATAGAAATGAATGGGCCTGTAATTACGATCCGTAATTACGGGCGATTTTACTGTCGTTTACATGGAGCCTAATACAGCACTTTCATGTGCTAGGATGACAGGAGAGGTATAAAAGTGTTGCAGTGAATATAAAGCAGCTTATTATTTTTCAGTGGCCTTGTAGCTAGATTGTGTAAATACACAGACAGAACAATAGAAGAATACAACTTGTTAGGC
This sequence comes from Rhinoderma darwinii, assembly GCF_050947455.1. Classification (NCBI taxonomy): domain Eukaryota; kingdom Metazoa; phylum Chordata; class Amphibia; order Anura; family Rhinodermatidae; genus Rhinoderma; species Rhinoderma darwinii. The sequence continues at coordinate 402,976,787 of NC_134687.1, forward strand.
CCTATGCACAGGAACGTGCTTTTGTGGCTGCAATTCCCCCGAAAATCCACGGGAGAATTGCGGCCCCATTCATTTCTATGGGCCCATGCACACGACCGTGGTTTCCACGGTCCGTGCATGGCCCAGGAGCCTGGACCGCGATTTGCGGGCGGCTCACGGTTGACACTCCGCGGCCGTCCGTCCCGAAAATCACGGCCGTGCAAATGGCTACGGTGGTGTGCATGAGGCCTTAAATGTAAAGTTGCATGACACGTGTAAGCATAAGACCTGTGCTTGTATGAAGGACATAATCAGTGTGTCTAACATCTAATAAACAAGGAGCTGTGTTCTGTATGAATGATATATGTGAGGACAAAGCTGCATTCTGGCACACACTTCCTTCAGTACTCTACTGCTACAGCAGGAATTCATTAGTGAGTTGGGGCCGAGCCAAAACAGATAATTTTCCGTCAGTCAGTGTTGGTCCTTCTCTGCAGGTAGTACTTTCTAGCGAGGCAGTAATCGGAGGAGGCCAATCAACTTTTTGTTGTATACCCCTGCGGCTAAATGATTGCTTAATTTGGACCAGATCTAACAAGACCTTCTTACCAAAAGGTCTAAGGAGACTAAAACTCCCTTGTCTAATTTCCTCGAGTGATGCACTAACACACACAAGGCTGCTCATCTTCTGATACCTTCTGTAAATGGAACACAGTGGGTGGATCAGAAAAAAGTCAGGTTTCAGTGAAGCTCTAGAGAGAAATTATTTTCCGGAATAAAGTTTCTGTAGAAATTGCAGATGTTTGAAAAGTAATAGATTGAAATAAATCAAGTGTGATGTTCCAGCTTTCCAAACAGCAAAATATGGACATCTTTCTTTAACCCCTTCCCGCTTTTGGGCGTGACTGTACGTCCGAAATCAAAGTGATTTCCCGCAATAGGGCGTACAGTTACGCCCAAGCTTTAAACTGTCACCATGTCAACAGACATGGTGACAGTTTCCTGATCGCAACTGTCATAGACAGTTGCCGAGCAGGACTCCCGGCACAGGACCAATCAGAGTGGTCCCGTGCCGGCATGAGCGGTGATTGGCCAGTCAGTACTGACAGGCAAATCACAGTGCAGGAGACTTGTTTTGCCGGCATCTCCGGCTCTGACAAGCTCATTTCTGTCAAAGAACTTGTCAGAGTCGGAAGCCAGTGAGAGGACAGTGAGAGGAAAGTGTAGAATTGTTAAAAAAGCCCCAAAACCCAGCGATCTGCCCCTGTTGTGCCCACTGTGCCCACTGACCAGTGATCACCACCTTTGGTGCCCACTGGTTATAAAATATATAATTATATAATTTCAGTCACCCACAGTGTCCTTCTGCCGTGTGATCTGTGCCCAGCTGTCACCTGTCGCAGTACCTGGTCGCCATCCCCCTGCTGTGTCCCTAGATTGCCCACTGCCCGAGTTCCCTGTTAGGTAGCAATGCCACATCTCATTTAGTTTTCCCCCTGGTAGGTAGGGTACGCTTACTCTTTGAATACAGCTGGGTCGCTGGTCTGTTCTCATTCCGCAGTTCAGAGTAGCGCTGTTTATTTTTTAAAAAGTTACAAAAAAATTAAAAAATATATATTTTTAAAAAGTTACAAAAAAATTGTTAGTTAGCAGCTGAACTAAATTATGGCCAAAAGAGTCTTCACAGCCGAGGAAGCATATGAAATGCTGTGTTCCGATACGGACAGCGCAAGTGAAGGTGAAGCACAGTTCGTGCTTTCATCTTCATCTTTATCGAGTGACTCTGAGTCTGCACCCCACCACCCCCCCCCCCCCGTCGGCGCAAAAGAGCCGTAGGTCCTGCTCTGCCTGAGCTGACATGGGAAGCTGCGGACAATTATACCCCCCATGTGCCTGAATTTACAGCCCCCTCAGGCATTCAAATTGACACTACGGATTTCAGCCTCATTGATTATTTTAAAGGTTTTTTTTCAGACGCCCCTTTAGATTTAATGGTCCAGCAGACCAACATATATGCGGAACAGTTTATCGCCCAGAACCCCAACTCTTCTTATGGGAGGGGCCAAAATTGGACCCCCACAAACGCAGTGGAATTGCAGACGTTTTGGGGCTTATTTTTAAGTTTTGGTCTCATAAAAAAGCCCAGTATTGGAGACTATTGGTCCCCTGATATTTTATATAATACCCCGCTTTACCGCACAGTAATAACAAGGATGCGATTCAAAGCCATCGTAAAGTTCCTGCATTACAATAACAATAGTCACTGCCCACCCCCACAGGACCCACATTTTGATAGGCTGTATAAAATAAGACCATTGATTGCCCACTACTCCCAAAGTTTTTCCCAAGTTTATGCCCCCCCAACAAAATATTTCGGTGGATGAGTCATTGGTAAGCTTAAAGAGTAGACTGCACTTCAGGCAGTATCTACCCAATAAAAGAGCCCGGTACGGCATAAAACTGTACAAACTCTGTGAAAGTGCCACCGGTTACACTTACTCTTTTAGGGTTTATCAGGGGAAAGACTCCCATATAGATCCCCCAGAATGCCCCCCCTTCCTAGGAATTAGTGGAGAGATCGTATGAGATCTTATCTATCCTTTACTTGGCAAAGGATTTCATCATTATCTGGACAACTTTTACAACAGTGTCCCATTGCTAAAAGTTCTGTCATCCAGATCCACATTGGCGCGCGGAGCAATCCGCAGAAATCAGAAGGGCCTCCCCAAAACTTTGCTGGGTCAGATCCTAAAATTAGGAGAGAGCAGAGCTGTCTGCAGCGACGATTTGCTCCTCCTGAATTATAACGATAAAAGGGACGTCCTTATACTGACCAACATTCATGACAGCAGAGGCAGCCTTGTCCCTGTACGCGGATCCACCACCCAAGTTCCCAAACCATATTGTGTACAGGAGTACAACAAATATATGGGTGGCGTTGACCTGTCTGACATGGTCATAAAACTATACAGCGCCATGCGCAAGACCAAGGTATGGTATAAAAAGCTGTCTGTGCATCTTACACAGATTGCTTTAGACAACGCCTTTGTCCTCTGCAGATACACTGGCAGTGGGGATACGTTCCTGCAATTTCAGGAAAAGGTCATCAAGTCCCTGATATTTAATGACCAGTTCATCTGGTTTTTCCGTCAGCAGGATAATTCCCGGCCAGCATTTTCCAACAGAAATCCCCCCCACTGAAAAAAACCAGAAGCCCCCCCAAAAAATGCAGTGTGTGCGCCAAGCGAGGCATTTGTAAGGACACCACATACCATTGTGAGACGTGTCCCACAAAACCCGGATTCTGCATGAAACAATGTTTCAAAATATACCATACCTCCTTGGATTTTTAATTTATTTATTCTTCATTCACCTTTTCTGTCTCCCATATTGGCCATGACCAATTATTACTTTTTTTTACCGACCAGCCTCATTTAAAATTTGTAAAAAAAACACCTAAAACAAAATTAAAAATTCTCACTATACCAAGGACCCGAGGGAGTGTCTGTCTCATCCAGGTTGCAAATCTGGGTGAGAGGAATAAATACAGATGAGATTGGTTGTCTCAGCAAATCTTTTTTTGCTGAGGCCTTTGATTTATTTTTTGGGCTGGATTTTATGGAATGGTGGGTAGGTCGGTAGTGGGACCTGCCATTCCCTCTCCCTCCATTGCGGGTTTTCCAGGTTGTCCTGCTTATTTACTAAAAATTAAAGTATTACTTATTATACCCCTAGATGAATACCTAGAGGGTTGTCACTTCACAATTTAAAAATTCTCACTATACCCCTAGATGAATACATTGAAAGGTGTTACATTACAATCTAAATCTTCTCACTATACTGCTAGATGAATTCTTTGAGGGGTTTATTTCCTAAATGGGGTCACTTTTCTGGGTTTCTAATGTTTTGACACCCCAGATCCTCTGTTTTCATGACACAGGGCAGTAAATGCCATCGTAGTAGGCCTCAGATGTTGCATGGTGCTCTTTACCTTCTGAGCCCTGCCATGTGCTCAAACAGCAGTTTATCTCCACAAATGGGGTATTGCCATATTCAGGAGAAATTGTGTAACAAACTGTGGGTGCTTTTTCTCTTTTAACCTCTTGTAAAAATGATAAATTTGGGGCTAAAGCAACATTTTCTTTGAAAAAAATTCAAAATTTTATTTATTTACTGCCCAGTGTATGAAACACCTGTGGGGTCAAAATGCTCACTATACCACTTGAAATATTCCTTGAGGGGTGTAGTTTCCCAAATGGAGTCCCTTTTGGGGTGTGTAAAGGATTTGCCAGACACAGCTTCTGTGTCGACGCCCGTGGGCAATCAGTCTGCACCTGCTCCTATGTCTGTGAGACTGAATCCATCTTCCACCACTCAGGATGGCAGGCTTAGGAGTGTGAGAGCCTATCACAGCCAGGCCAGACGGAGCTAGCTCCCGCCCACTGTCTATTTATACCTGCCTTTCCTGTTCCTCCTTTGCCTGTGATTCTTCTATGCTTGTTTCCTGGCTTGCTGCTGCTGCTTGTACTACTGATCATCTGCTTGTTATTGACCTTGGCTTTCTGACCACTCTCCTGCTCAGCGTTTGGTACCTCGTTCTCTCCTGGTTTGACTCGGCTCGTTCACTACTCTTGTTGCTCACGGTGTTTCCGTGGGCAGCTGCCCCGTTTCCCTAGCTTCTGTGTACCCTTGTCTGTTTGTCTGTCTTGCACTTACTGAGCGTAGAGACCGTTGCCCAGTTGTACCCCGTCGCTTAGGACGGGTCGTTGCAAGTAGGCAGGGACTGAGTGGCGGGTAGATTAGGGCTCACCTGTCTGTCTCCCTACCCTGTCATTACAGGGGGTTTCCTCTGCACTGGCACCATTACAAATGCGACATGGTGCAGAGAAATCAGTCCAGCACTCCAAAAGCTAAATGGTGTGCCTTCCTTTCCGAGTCCTGCCGCTTGCCCAAACAGCAGTTTATGACCACATGTTTGGTATTTCCGTAGTCTAGAGAAGTTGCTTTACAAATGTTGGGGTGCTTTTCCTCATTTATTTGTTGAAAAAATTAAACATTTTGAGGTAAAGCTACATCTTATTGGAAAATGATGTCATTTTTCATTTTCACTGCCCAATTCTAATGAAATCTATGAAACACCTGTGGGGTCCAAATGCTCACTACACCCCTAGATAAATTCCTCAAGCGGTGTAGTTTCCAAAATGGGGTATTTTTTGTGTTTCCTTTGTTTCAGTACCACAAGACCTCTTCTAACCTGACATGGTGCCTGAAATATAATCTAAGAAAAGGAAGGCCCTAAAATCCACTAGGTTCTCCTTTGCTTCTGAGGCCTGTGTTTCAGTCCATTAGCACACTAGGCCACATGCAAGATATTTCTAAAAACTGCAGAATCAGGGCAATAAATATTCAATTGCATGTCTCTGGTAAAACCTTCAGTATTAGGGTATGTTCACACGGCAGCGTCCGTAACGGCTGAAATTACGGGGATGTTTTCAGGAGGAAACATCCCCGTAATTTCAACCGTAACGGCATGTGCAGGCGCTTGAACGCCGCGTCCATTACGGACGTAATTGGCGCTGCTTTTCATTGGAGTCAATGAATAACGGCTCCAATTACGCCCAAAGAAGTGACAGGTCACTTCTATGACGCGGGCGTCAATTTACGCGCCGTCATTTGACAGCGGCGCGTAAATATACGCCTCGTGTGAACAGACAAACGTCAGCCCATTGCTTTCAATGGGCAGATGTTTGTCAACGCTATCGAGGCACATTTTTCGGACGTAATTCGGGGCAAAAACGCCCGAATTACGTCCGTAATTAGTGCGTGTGAACATACCCTTACAGGAAAAATTTATTCAAATGGGATTCCTGCAAAAAACAAATGAAATTTGCACATTTTCCTTCCACGTTGCTTTAATTCCTGTGAAACGCCTAAAGGGTTAAAAAACATTCTGAATGCTGTTTTGAATACTTTGAGGGGTGCAGTTTTTAAAGTATGGTGATTTGTGGGGGTTTCTAATATATAAGGCCCTCAAAGCCACTTGAAAACTGAACTGTTCCCTAAAAAAATGGTCTTTTGAAATTGCTGCTAAACTTATAAGCCTTGTAACGTCCTAGAAAAATAAAAGGATGTTCAAGTATTTGGTACATTAACCCATATAGAATAAATATTTTGACTTTTTTTACTACTATACAATGCATTCGGAAAGTCTTTAGACCCTTTAAATTTAAATTTTTTCACATTTTGTTATGTTGATGTCTTGTGCTAAAATAAAAACAATTAAGTTTTTCCCCATCATTCTTTACTCAATACCCCATAATGACAAAGTGAAAACAGAATGTTAGTAATCTTTGCTAATTTATTAAAAGGGATAAACTAAAATATTGCATTGACATACAGTGAAGGAAATTAGTATTTGATCCCTTACTGATTTTGTAAGTTTGCCCACTGTCAAAGACATGAACAGTCTAGAATTTTTAGGCTAGGTTAATTTTACCAGTGAGAGAAAGATTATATTTAAAAAAAAACAGAAAATCACATAGTCAAAATTATATATATTTATTTGCATTGTGCACAGAGAAATAAGTATTTGATCCCCTACCAACCATTAAGAGTTCAGCCTCCTCCAGACCAGTTACAAGCTCCAAATCAACTTGGTGCCTGCATTAAAGACAGCTGTCTTAAATGGTCACCTGTATTAAATGGTCCACAGACTCAATTAAACAGTCTGACTCTAACCTCTACAACATGGGCAAGACCAAAGTGCTTTCTAAGGATGTCAGGGACAAGATCATAGACCTGCACAAGGCTGGAATGGGCTACAAAACCATAAGTAAGACGCTGGGTGAGAAGGAGACAACTGTTGGTGCAATAGTAAGAAAATGGAAGACATACAAAATGACTGTCAATCGACATCGATCTGGGGCTCCATGCAAAATCTCACCTTGTGGGGTATCCTTGATCCTGAGGAAGGTGAGAGCTCAGCCGAAAACTACACGGGGGGAACTTGTTAATGATCTCAAGGCAGCTGGGACCACAGTCACCAAGAAAACCATTGGTAACACATTACACCGTAATGGATTAAAATCCTGCAGTGCCCGCAAGGTCCCCCTGCTCAAGAAGGCACATGTACAGGTCCGTCTGAAATTTGCAAATGAACATCTGGATGATTCTGAGAGTGATTGGGAGAAGGTGCTGTGGTCAGATGAGACTAAAATTTAGCTCTTTGGCATTAACTCAACTCGCCGTGTTTGGAGGAAGAGAAATGCTGCCTATGACCCAAAGAACACCGTCCCCACTGTCAAGCATGGAGGTGGAAACATTATGTTTTGGGGGTGCTTCTCTGCTAAGGGCACAGGACTACTTCACCGCATCAATGGGAGAATCGATGGAGCCATGTACCGTCAAATCCTGAGTGACAACCTCCTTCCCTCCACCAGGACATTAAAAATGGCTCGTGGCTGGGTCTTCCAGCACGACAATGACCCGAAACATACAGCCAAGGCAACAAAGGAGTGGCTCAAAAAAAAGCACATTAAGGTCATGGACTGGCCTAGCCAGTCTCCATACCTTAATCCCATCGAAAACTTATGGAGGGAGCTGAAGATCCGAGTTGCCAAGCGACAGCCTGGAAATCTTAATGATTTACAGGTGATCTGCAAAGAGGAGTGGGCCAAAATTCCATCTAACATGTGTGCAAACCTCATCATCAACTACAAAAAAACGTCTGACTGCTGTGCTTGCCAACAAGGGTTTTGTCACCAAGTATTAAGTCTTGTTTGCCAAAGGGATCAAATACTTATTTCTCTGTGCACAATTCAAAGAAATATATATCATTTTGACAATGTGATTTTCTTTTTTTTTTTTTATATATATAATCTATCTCTCACCGGTAAAATTAACCTAGCCTAAAAATTCTAGACTGTTCATGTCTTTGACAGTGGGCAAACTTACAAAATCAGCAAGGGATCAAATACTTATTTCCTTCACTGTAAGTACTCAGACCCGTTACTCAGTACTTAGTTGAAGTACCTTTGGCAGCGATAACAGCCTCCAGTCTTCTTGGGTATGGTACCACAAGGTTTGCACACCTGGATTTTAGGATTTTCTGCCATTCTTCTCTGCAGATCCTCTCAAGCTCTGTCAGGTTGGATGCGGACTGTCGGTGGACAGCCATTTTCAGGTCTCTCCAGAGATGTTCGATTGGGTTCAAGTGAGGGCTCTGGCTGGGCCACTTAAAGACATTCACAGAGTTGTCCAGTGATGGTTGACCTTCTGGAAGTTTCTACCATCTCCACACAGGATCTTTGGAGCTCAGTCAGAGTGACCATTGAGTTATTGGTTACCTCTCTTACCAAGGCCCTTCTCCCTTGATTACTTAGTTTGGTGGGGTGGCGAGCTCTAGGAAGAGTCCTGGTTGTTCCAAACTACTTCCATTTAAAGAGGCTCTGTCACCAGATTTTGCAACCCCTATCTGCTATTGCAGCAGATAGGCGCTGCAATGTAGATTACAGTAACGTTTTTATTTTTTAAAAACGAGCATTTGTGGCCAAGTTATGGCCATTTTTGTATTTATGCAAATGAGGCTTGCAAAAGTACAACTGGGCGTGTTGAAAAGTAAAAGTACAACTGGGCGTGTATTATGTGCGTACATCGGGGCGTGTTTACTACTTTTACTAGCTGGGCGTTCTGATGAGAAGTATCATCCACTTCTCTTCAGAACGCCCAGTTTCTGGCAGTGCAGATCTGTGACGTCACTCACAGGTCCTGCATCGTGTCGGCCACATCGGCACCAGAGGCTACAGTTGATTCTGCAGCAGCATCAGCGTTTGCAGGTAAGTAGCTACATCGATTTACCTGCAAACGCCGATGCTGCTGCAGAATCATCTGTAGCCTCTGGTGCCAATGTGTCCTCGCTCGTCTGACACGATGCAGGACCTGGGGAAGTGACGTCACAGCGTGATCTCTCGAGAACACGGCTGTGTCTGCACTGCCAGAAGCTGGGCGTTCTGAAGAGAAGTGGATGATACTTCTCGTCAGAAAGCCCAGCTAGTAAAAGTAGTAAACACGCCCCGATGTACGCACATAATACACGCCCAGTTGTACTTTTACTTTTCAACACGCCCAGTTGTACTTTTGCAAGCCTCATTTGCATAAATACAAAAATGGCCATAACTTGGCCAAAAATGCTCGTTTTTTAAAAATAAAAACGTTACTGTAATCTACATTGCAGCACCTATCTGCTGCAATAGCAGATAGGGGTTGCAAAATCTGGTGACAGAGCCTCTTTAAGAATTATGGAGGCCACTGTGCTCTTGGGAACTTTCAGTGCAGCCAAATTTTTTTGTAGCCTTCTCTTGATCTGTGTCCCACACAATCCGGTCTCTGAGCTCTATAGGTAGCACTTTCCTCCTCATAGCCTTGGTTTTTACTCTGATATGCATTGTCAGCTGTAAGACCTTATATAGACAGGGGTGTGTCTTTCCAAATCATGTCCAATCAAATGAATTTACCACAGGTGGACTCCAATCAAGGTGTAGAAACATTTCAAAGATGATCTAGAGAAATGGGAGGTCCCCAGAGCTAAATAAGTGTCACAGAAAAGAGTCTGAATACTTATGTCAGTGCGAAATTAGATCCTCATAACAATGCTATACTGTAGTGCTATTGCTAAAACATCTACTTTGTTTTCAATGATGTTTGAAACGTCAATAACAGAAGGTTAAAAAAAATCAAAACATGAAATAATTATCTGTCTTATATAACTATGCAACTAAGAAGATTTTGCAGATCATTATAAGTGCAATGATGCAGTGCATTGTATAGGGTCTGTGCAAATGATATTGTAACGTGCATGAGCCCTAAAGGGCATGTTGCCATCTTACATGCCACCTTTAGGCGGGATTCACACGACCGGGTCGTTCCCGAGCCAGAGTGTCGGCCGGTAAAATCGGCCATTTTGCCCGGCCGGTTCGCATTAAGTTTTGCATCCGTGCCGGGCAGATCCGGACAGTGACATCAGCGGCAACTCCTGAAGGGGAATCCCCATGTGTTCGGGGATTCCGCTTCAGGAGTTTCCCCTGATGTCACTGCCCAGATATGGACAGAGACATCAAGCGCTCTGTCCAGGAGCGGAATCCCCGAAAACATGGGGATTCCGCTCCTTCAAGGAGCTAAAGTGCGGCTAGCACATAGCAGAGCGGGGAGATACCTCCCCGCTCTGCTATAGTGGCGTCGCTACAGTAGTAGCAGCCGCAGCTGCAGCTGCTAGCGGCGCCATCGAAGGTGTCGCCGGGCCAGGGTGCTTTTAAAACAAGCAGGGGAAGGGAGCCAGCGCAGCGCTCCCTTCAACCTGCTGTACACCCCGGCCCTGCCACACAGTGTACAGCGATGCCATTCGTCAGAATGGCATCAACTCCTCCTCCTCACATGCACTCTGTGCTGTGAGGAGGAGGAGATAGAGCGCAAGCTCCGGAAAACCCGGCCATCACTCGGGACACATCCCGGTGATGGCCGTGTATTACCCGGCCCCATAGACTTCTATGGGAGCCGGGCGGCCGGGTATCCGGGCGAAGATAGAGCACGTCCTATTTTTTGACGGACGGTTTTGCCGGCCGTCAAAAAATCGGTCGTGTGAATAGCCCCATTAGGGGTCTATTATTCCTAATGCAGCCGGGTGCCGGCCGATTTATTAACGGCCGGCACCCGGCCGGGAAACCCTGCTGTGTGAATGAGGCCTTACAGGCCATATTGTACAGCACAGATTTTGGTATCATAAATATCTGTATATTGTTTCCTATAAAAGTGTCTAGCTAAGGGCACATTCAGACGTGGCAGAGTTTTTCCGCTGCAAATATTGGCGCAGATTTGGAGCAATTACGCAACGAATCTGGACCAACATTTGCATATTTGACAGGTAATTCAGACGTTTCAGAAAAGACAGCGGACTTGCCACAGATTTCAGTTTTTCCATTGCAAAGGCTGAAATCTGCAGTGAAATTCCGCTTCTTCTGTGCAACAGTCAGTGCATGCTGTGGACAGAAAATTCCGCACTGCAGCCTATGGTCCGCAGCGGAGTTTTCCGCAACGTCTGAACTAACTTGCCTAAAAATGTATTGAAACAACTGTAAAAAACGCCGCTGGAGAATTCCACTGCGGACTGTCCACAGCGGAATTCCACAGCAATTCCGCCACGTCTAAATGTGCCCTAAGGATGGCTCTTCTAACATAATAGAACTCCTACCCTTACCTTGTGTTCTGCCTTTCTCAGTCAAGGACACATGAAGTGTAATTTGGTATCGCCGCGTTCGTAACGACCCCAACTATAAAACTGTAATATTATTTTTCCCGCACGGTGAACACCGCGAAAAAAATAAACGAAAAACAGTGCCCGAATCACAATTTTTTGGTTACCAACCCTCCCAAAATATACAATAAAAAGTGATCAAAAAGACGCATCTATGCCAAAATGGTACCAATACAAACTACATCCCGTCCCGCAAAAAACAAGGCCTTACACCGCTTTTTTGACTGAAAAATAAAAACTTTATGGCTCTGAGAATATGGTGACACAAAAATGTATTTATTTTATAAATAAGTGATTTTATTGCACAAACGCTGCAAAACATAAAAAAATTATATACATCTGTAATCGTATCGACCCGCAGAATATAGTATAATGGTCATTAATAGCCCAGGGTGAAGGCCATAAAAAAACGAATAAAAAACATTGTCAGAATTTATGTTTTTTGGTCACCTTGCTTGCCAAAAAATGGAATAAAGCTTGATCCAAAAAATTTCTGGTACCCCAAAATGGTACCAATGAAAACCTACAGATTGTCCTGCAAAGAATAAACCCTCACATGGCTCCGGTGGAGAAAAAATAAAAAAGTTCTGGCTCTCAAAATATGGCGATGCAAAATGTGCAGAGTGTTCCAAAAGCAGATAAGATCGGGCACCAATTATCAGTGCAACACCGGCCACATATCTGCGGATTATTATTTATTTACTGCATTATAATACCCTCTTATTATACCCTGATGTACCCCACACAGATAACATGTACCCTGATGTACCCCGCACAGATAACATATGCCCCCACATTATAAACTGAAACACCAGTAAAACCCCAAACAGAACAACTACCAAGCTACATCTGCGCCCCAAAAGCCAAATGGCGTCCCTCCCTTCTGAGCCCTGCAGCGTGCCTAAACACCAATTTACGTCCACAGATATGGCATCGCCATACCCGGGAGAACCCGGTTAATATTTTATGAGGTATTTGTCTTCAGTGGCACAAACTGGAAATAACATATAGTGCACTAAAATGGCATATGAGTGGAAAATGGTAATTTTCACTCTGCACCATGCGCTGCGCATTAACCCCTTCGCGCACCACAACATAGCATGTCTTAGTGTGGGGGGTGATGGAGCGTCTCACGTGAAAAATAAAGAATTTAAAAAACGGCAAAATCTCGGTTTTTTTGGTCACCTTGGCTCTACCTAAAAATGTAATAAAAAGTGCTCAAAAAGTTGTATGTAGCAAAAAATGGTACCAATAAAAACGACCGCTCGTCCCTCAATAAATAAGCCCTCACACCGCTCTATTGACTGAAAAATAAAAAAGTTGTGGCTCTTGGAACGCGGGGAGGAAAAAACTAAAAAGGAAAAGAAAAAAATGGATCAGTCCAGAAAGGGTTAATTACTTTCTAATGAAAAAACATTTATGACCACACGTGGGGTATTGCCGTATTCGGGAGAAATTGCTTTACAAATGTTGGGCCGCTTGTTCCCCCTTTATCCTTTGTGAAATTGAAAAAAATGCAACATTTTAGTGGAAGAAATGTTGATATTCATTTTCACGGCCTAATTCTAATAAATCCTGCAAAAGACTTGTGGGGTCTAAATGCCCACTATATCCCTAGATAGATTCTTTAAGTGGTGTAATTTCCACTTTTGGGGGGTTTCCACTGTTTTGGCCTCTCAGGGGCTTTGCAAATGCGACATGGCACACAAAAACCATTTCAGCTAAATTTGAGCTCCAAAAGCCAAATAGCGCTCCTTCCCTTCTAAGCCTTGCTGTGGGTCCAAACAGCAGTTTATTACCACATATGGCATATTTCCGTAATCGGGAGAAATTGTTTTACAAATGTTGGGGTGCTTTTTCTCCTTTATTCCTTGTAAAAATTAAAAATGGCTACCTTTTTTCAGAAAAAAAAGTCCATATTTACCTTTACAGAATAATTCGAATGAATTCAGCAAAACAACCGTGGGGTCAAAATGCTAACTTTACCCCTAGAAAAATTCCTTGATGAGTGTGGTTTCCAAAATGGGGTCACTTTCCGGGGGTTTCCACTATTTTGTTCCCTCCAGTGCATTTCAAACGCGACATGGCACTGAAAACTATTCCAGCAAAATCAGAATTTCAAAATCCAAATGGTGCTCCTTCCCTTCTGAGTCCTGCTGTGGGTCCAAACAGCAGTTTATTACCACATATGGGGTATTGCTATAATCAGGAGAAATTGCTTTACATATGTTGGGGTGTTTTTTCTCTTTTATTTCTTGAAAAAATTAAAAATGTCTACGTTTTTTCAGAAAAAAAGTAGATTTTCATCTTCACATACTAATTCAAATAAATTTAGCAAAAAAACTGTGGGTTCAAAATGCTAACTATACCCCTAGATAAATTCCCTGAGGGGTGTATTTTCCAAAATGAGGTAACTTTTGGGGATCTGTATTGTTTTGGCCCCACAAGACCTCTTCAAACCTGACATGGTACCTAAAATATATGCTAAAAAAAAAGGAGGCCCCAAAATCTACTAGGTGCTCCTTTGCTTCTGAGGCCTGTGTTTCAGTCCATGACCGCACTAGGGCCACATGTGGGGTATTTCTAAAAACTGCAGAATCTGGGCAATAAATAATAAGTTACATTTCTCGGGTAAAACCTTCTGTGGTATAGAAAAAAATGTATTACAAATGAATTTTGTAAAAAAAAAAAATGACATTTGTAACTTTCACCTCTACTTTGCTTTAATTCCTGTGAAATGCCTAAAGGGTTAATACACTTTCTGAATGCTGTTTTGAATACTTTGAGGGGTGCAGTTTTCAAAATGGGGTGATTTATGGGGACTTTCTAATAAATAAGGCCCTCAAAGCCACTTCAGAACTGAACTGGTCCTTGTAGAAATCGCCTTTTGAAATTTTCTTGAAAATATGAGAAATCGCTGCTAAAGTTCTAAGTCTTGTAACGTCCTAGAAAAAGAAAAGAATGTTCAAAAAACTATGCCAAACTAAAGTAGACATATGGGAAATGTTAACTAATAACTATTTTGTGTGGTATTACGATCTGTTTTACAAGCAGATACATTTAAATTTAGAAAAATGCTAATTTTTGCAAATTTTCTCCAAATCTTGGTGTTTTTTACAAATAAATATTGAATTTATCAACCAAATTTTTTCACTAACATAAAATACAATATGCCACGAGAAAACAATCTCAGAATCGCTTGGATAGGTAAAAGCATTCCGGAGTTATTACCACATAAAGTGACACATGTCAGATTTGAAAAATAGGCTTCGTCCTGAAGGCCAAAACAGGCTCAGTCCTGAAGGGGTTAATCATTTGCCAGTACTCATGTTCCACGTCGTAGCAATAGCTGACAATGCAAACTGACAATATCCTCCTGATGATAATATTTACACTTCTGAATTAATGATCCATGCAGATCTGGACTGAAAAGCACTCTGTTTCTAAATATGAAAAAAAAGGGCTTAAAGAGGCTCTGTCACCACATTATAAGTGGCCAATCTTCTACATAATGTGATCGGTGCTGTAATGTAGATTACAGAAGTATGTTTTTTTATTTAGAAAGACGATCAATTTTGACCAAGTTATGACCTATTTTAGATTTATGCTAATGACTTTCTTAATGCCCAACTGGGCGTTTTTTAGCTTTCGACCAAGTGGGCGTTGTAAAGAGAAGTGTATGACGCTGACCAATCAGCATCATACACTTCTCTCCATTCATGTACTCAGCACATAGTTATCTTGCTAGATCATGATGTGCTGTCATTTACTCACACATTAATGTTACTGAAGTGTCTTGAGAGTGAATAGACATCACCTCCAGCCAGGACGCGATGTTTATTCACAATCCTGACATTTCGAGAATGTTTGTGTGGGAGTTAATGACAGCAAGCGTGATCTCGCGAGATCTTTCTACAGGGAGCATGGTGTGTGTGTGCGGGACACAGTGTATAGTACTATTATAATCAGGGACACAGTGTATGGCGCTATTATAGTTAGAGGTGCAGTGTATGGCGCTTTATTATATTTATATGTTTCTGTGGAAACTCATTTTTCCATGTCTGCATTCCCCACCTGACTGTATACGACACTCAACACTTCTTTTATGTATACTGTACTTATTTTTTTTAACTGTTTCCTTGTATGTGCTTTAAAAAAAGCCTCCATCTTGATTCTTAGCTTTCCCCAGCTTTCTCTTCCTCTCTGCTTTGCTGAGAAACCATAAGTATACAGACAGGGAGGCTGCCCTATATTCTTCTACACTATATTCTACAGAAACCTGTCTAAGTATCAGTGGTAGCTGATGATAGAAGTTTCTGTCCCCCCCCCTGTGCAAAACTAGTGTGGTACAGGGACTGCTGACGCCTGTGATGGGTGACACATAGATCTCTTTAGACTCAAGTAGAGAAAGCGTGTCACCGAGCCTGATTCACATTGCTACTAAGCAACCATCCCAGTCTGATATATATAGCTAGAAGCAGCAAGAAAAATAACAGGTGAGAGACTGACACATGGAATACCATGATGGTACACAAGGGAAAGTTTCGTTTTGGCTGGAGTGTCCCTTTAAGGATTGTTGGGGTCCCTCATAGTGGGAGCTCCTATCGACACCTGTATTGTGACCAGTCACAATGAAATGTCATAAAACACTTTTATTGGAAAACCCATTTGATTAAACATACTAAACTTATAAATAAAAATGTTAGATTATTTTTAGAATGTTACATTAGGTTCTTTTTTCTTTTTTTACCCCTTCACGCACCTGGATGTAACTGTACGTCCTGGTGCGGGGTTTGCAGTATGTAGCGGGCTCACGCTTCAGTATGATGCTGACTCCTAAGAACTTGGATTTCGCTGTCCCCTGTCTGTTCTTTGTGACATTTTTGACAAAGAATAAACTTATGGTGAAATATGTTTATGAGAAATGACCTGTGAAATATTTACATGTCCTGCAAGCAGTTATCAGTCTTAAAAAAATAGATTTATAGACAATTAGTCATATTTGTTTAAACTCAGCAATGTGTTAACAAATCATTGCTCACTTTAATGACAGTTACTGAATCGTTGACTGCCAGACATACTTAAATAAACTGTCAAACTATTCAATACGAGCAGAGGAGAAAATTCATCAGAGAATATACGGAAGATATGTTAATATTATACTGATCAGAAAGAGTTCAGGTTTCAAGCCTACATATACGTGTAGCTTATGCCGTGGCTTGTATCTTGTAACTTACTTTAGCTTTACCAGCTTGAGGGAACCAAGGTTACCCCATATTGTCCGAGCAGACATCATATATTGTACACAGTGGTGGAGGACTTGGTTGCTCAATCATTTATTTACACTGGAATTTGTATGGAATCATGGAGAGTTTCCTATTCTTGTCTTGGATTGAACATGTCTTAGTAAAATTAAATGCTACTCCACCTTCGCAACCATTTTTTAAAATTGTTCTTATGCATCTAAAATCTGATATTACAATCCATATGTGTAACCTACTTTTTGCTGAGCTACGAGATGTACGTTAGTAAGAATTATGGGACTGATGGAATGGAGTAAGACTGCAGGGATACACTACACATAGTTTGTTTGTCTGTTAACGTGAAAATATACAGGCCTGTATAAGAGCTATAGACAAAAAAATTAGAGAGTTTTTAATTGACTATTTGCAAAATGTGTACATGCGAAATTTGAGTTTTTCATCTTTTAAAAACTTCTAAAATTCTGTTTTCACTTTGTCATTATGGGGTATTGAGTGCAGAAAGATGGGGAAAAAAGTGTTGTTGTTTTTTATTTTAGCACAAGGCCACAACATAACAAAACGTGAAAAAAAGTGAAATGGAGACTTTCCAAATGCATTGTATAATATAATTGCCAGATTTAGGCTTAGTCCTTTTGAAAAACGCGCATTACCAGCTTGCAAAAGTTTTTTTTTATGCTCCAAATTGGAGCATGATAGGAATGTAACATATGCGTTCCTTTCTATTTTAACCCGTTAGTGACCGCCAATACGCCTTTTCACGTCAGTCACTAATGGGCTTTATTCTTAAGCATATGCCTTTTTACGGCACTGCATCAGGATAAAGTAAACAGAGCAGGGAGCCGTCAAATCTCGCTGCTCTAAGCTGCCAGAGGCAGCTGAGGGCTGGGGGCGTCCCTGCTCTGCCGTGTGAGATCGATATTAGTATTGATCTCACCCGTTTAACCCCTCAGATGCGGTGCACAATGTCGTGCACCGCATCTGAGTGGTTTTGGAGAGAGAGAGGGAGGGTGCTCCACCTCTCTCCCACCGACACCCAGCGATACGATCGTCGAGTGTCTGTGTCTCCAATGGCAGCCGGGGGCCTAATAAAGGCCCCCAGGTCTGCCTGGAGCGAATGACTGCTAGATCATGCCGGAGGCATGACCTAGCAGATGCCTGTCCGTTTTAAAACGGACGATGGAAAAACTTAAAAAATGGCTTGGTCATTAAGGTTTCAAATAGGCTGGTCATTAAGGGGTTAATGAATAGATGGATCTCAAGAACCTGTCCAAAATGTTTTCATCATGTAAGATTAACAATAAGATCTGTTTTTGTATATCCTATTACAGCCAAGAAACGAAGTAACTTGATTTTAAAGGCGGTATAGCTGATTTACTATATGTCTGACATATGTGTCTCTAGACAGTAACACTGCTTTAACTGCTTTTTCCTTATTCAGTTTCCTAACATCTTACAACATTGTGCAATTTACCCCAGACTTGAGATCCATGGCACTAAAACGCTTTGTTTACTTCTGGCCTACATTTTATTGTTACAGCTGAAGGCTGAGTCACATATCCAGTCTCAGATGTTGAAACACTGTACAAAAAGTCTACGTTGTTAGAAGCTTGGTAGAACAATGCAGTGAACATTTGACTATTGTAAATTGCAGAACCCTGGTAAATGGACGATATATCACACTTTTCAAATGGACTCCATAAAGTGTACCTGGTTTATTTAGAAAAATCTCATATAATCAAAACTACTTATTTATGTATTTACTTATGTCTTTTTATACGGACTGGGTTACATGGGTAGTATATAGCTGGCAACCCAATGTGAGACAACTTACCATTGCTTGGGTTGTCCCAAATATGACTGTAAAGAAGATTTCCAGCATGCAGACATGGGAAAAAGCTACATGCAACATCATATCAATGAAACAAAATCTCTAAAATGAAGCGACAGAAGCGCTGAGCCGATCAGTTTCTGTTCGGCTTTTTGCGGAAATCGATGTAGCGGTGTATGGACTCAATATAAAGTCTTTGAGCTTGCACATCGCTACATCAATTTCCCGAAAAAAGCAGAACAAAAACTAAGCGGCTCAGCGCTCACACGAGAGCTTCTGCCGCTTCGTTTTAGCGATTTGTGGTGGTCTCAGTGCTCGGACCCCCACCAATCAAAACTTCTGACATGTCACTATGACATGTCAGAAGTTTGTTGACCGTTTAGTTACCCTTTAAATAAATAGCGCTGGTTTATTGCCTGCTACCCCATTGGTAACTTTATTGCAGCAACATAAGTTTGTTGCAGCGGGTTGCCCTCAAATCATACAGTATTCTATCTTTCTTTACTATTCTGTAACAGGGACTCCGTCATAGATTTGTCAGATTTGACCTGGAAAAATAGCACTGCATTGCATCAAAATGATGGACACCACCACGGCAGAACCCAGCAAGCCCCATTATAAGTCAATGGAGTCTGTTGGGCAATGGAGGTATCCATTACCGGTACGACAAATGTGGTATGGCACCCTAGTTTCGTACATGAAAACTAGGATGAAGATGTGAGCAGAGCCTAATACATACAAATAATACAATGACAAAAAAAGAACTTGTACTGGTGCTGAGTCTAGATTGACATGTCTAGACATAGCGCCAAGTGCCAAGTGCCTATTATATTATTCTGATACAGTCGTCAAGAACCACTTATATGGTCCCGATCCTGGTGCCAAGAATTAGTAATGCTGTGACATCCATAGTGTAATTGGTGCATGGCATGCAGATACCAACAACTAGGTAGCCACAAACAGAGAGCTCATGAGCCACTGCAGTATATAAAGGTTGCCTACCACACATGGGCCCAAATATAGTGACATAAACACCATTCTATAGCATCATCCAGCTGACTTTATTGGATGACATGTACATAGAGATGAAAGCAGGAGATGACAAGTAACAAGAAGAATAAACAAAAGAATGAGAACTTAGTCATAGTCAAGTCAGTCTATCAGGAAAGAAAAATAAAAGTATAAAATTGCAGTTACATTTAGAAGTAATGTGTTACACATGTGGAGAATATCATTCTGCCTACACACTAAGTCTGACCTATACTGTGTGCTGATCATTCCAGAAATTACGACTAGAGTCTTCTGGGAAACTAAAAGAAAATGTTAGGGTCAGAATCACCAGCAAACTAAAGCCGATTAAAGATTTACTAAGTACATGAAATAACCTACTGAAACGTCTTAACCTCTGAAGACGTCAATAAGAAACTGACAGGAGTATTGTACCTCAGAAACTCTATAATCGTATAGTTTACCTAAATTTTCTTTATGCTTTTCATCCAATACAATCTATTATATCCAGTACATTGGATAATAGAGGCTGCAAATGAATTCTGGCTCTTATGTTTTCAGCAGCGTAGCAACCAGTGGTCCTTGGTCCAAAAAAATACAAATAAAATAAAAGGTTGCATTATAGGTAGACGGTGCAAGGACACAATAATATACTGTATCATGAAAATTTTGTAATATATATTCAACTATTTAAATAAACTATATTTTATAGTGTAAAATGATCATTTATATAGCATCAGCACATAAAGTCATTGGCAGGTACGTGGTGGGCCCAGGTATAACTTTTACATAGGGCACAGGAACCTCAAACTTCAACTCTGGTCTTCCATTAACGTTAGCATGTATAGTAATTGTATTCAATTCTTCCCTGCATGCTATTGCTATGTTTGGAGAAAATGACTATCAATACCACATTCTGGCCAGGATTACAGGTAACAATAATGATCATTACTGCCACTTCAAGGGTGTAAGGTGGTTGCATGTCATTTAAATAATGATGGAATTAATTATCATTATGTAGACATAATCACTAGATGTGACCTGAACTAATTTTGTCACATAAAAAAATGTAAACTGTAAGCTTACCCTAAGGCCTCATACACATGGCAGAGCGATGTGCACATAGCTTGTACTAAGGCACAAGGAGTCCCTGTGGTATTATGTGCCTCAATCATGGACGCCAACAGAACAGTACCACTGGTACTCCCGTCCGGGGCCCGCCAGAAAAAGTAAAAAAAAATGGACCCTGCCCGTTGGCACTGTCCACCGGTGCTCCTGTCCATAGTTTATTGAGAGAAAGTAATGGGCCCCACTATATTGCAGGGCCGTTCCCTTCTACAAAGTAACTTTCACAGTGGGCCCTTCTTCACAAGACTGACACTGGCTAGCATCACAACATCATGACGTTGTATGCGCTGCCTTAAAAGCTGAATATACAGTGCACTCGGAAAGTCTTCAGACCCTTTCACTTTTTTCACATTTTGTTATGTTGAGGCCTTGTGCTTAAATAAAAAAAACTCACGTTTTTACCCATCATTCTGCACTCAAAATCCCATAATGACAAAGTGAAAACAGAATTTTCAATTTTTTTTTCAAATTTATTAAAAATCTAATTTTGCATTAACATAAGTAATAGACCCTTTGTTATGACACTTGAAATTTTCCTCTGGGGTCTCCCATTTATCTAGATCATCTTTGAAATGTTTCTACACCTTGGTTGGAGTCCACTTGTGATAAATTCATTTGAATGGACATGATTTGGAAAGACACACCCCTGTCTATATAAGCACTTACAGCTGACAATGCATATCAGAGCAAAAACCAAGCCAAGTAAGAACTGCCTGTAGAGCTCAGAGACAGAATTGTGTGGAGGCACAGATCTGGAGAAGGGTACAAAAAATATTCTGTAGCATTGAAAGTACCCAAGAGCACAATGGCCTCCATAATTCTTAATTGGAAGAAGTTTGGAACAACCAGGACTCTTCCTAGAGCTGGCTGCTCCACCAAACTAAATAATCAGGGAAGAAGGGCCTTGGTAAGAGAGGTGACCAAGAACCTGATGGTTACTCTGACTGAGCGCCAAAGATCCTGTGTGCAGATGGGAGAAACTTCCAGAAGGTCAACCATCACTGAACTCCACCAATCTAGGCTTTATGACAGAGTGGCCAGAAAGAAGCCAACCTCAGTAAAAGACACATTGAAGCCTGCCTGTGGTTTGCAAAAAAAAAAAAAATACCTAAAGGACTCTCAGACTGTGATAAACAAGATTCTGTGATCTGATGAAACCAAGATTGAACTTTTTGGCCTCAATTCTGAGCATCATGTCTGGAGGAAGCCATCCCTACAGTGAATCATGGTGGTGGCAGCATCATGCTGTGGGGGTGTTTTTCAGCGGCTGGGACAGGGAGACTGGTCAGGGTTGAGGGAAAGATGAATAGAGCAAAGTACAGAGATATTCTTGATGAAAACCTGATCCAGAGTGCTGTGGACCTCAGACTGGGCTGAAGGTTCACCTTCCAACAAGACAATGACACTAAGCACACAGCCAAGACAACACAGTAGTGGCGTAGAGACAACTCTGTGAATGTCCATTAGTGGCCCAGTCAGAACTCTGGACTTGAACCAAATCGAACATCCCTGGAGAGACCTGAAAATGGCTGTCTACCGACAGTCCCCATCCAACCTGACAGAGCTTGAGGGGATCTGCAGAGAAGAATGGCAGAAAATCCCCAAATCCCAATGTGCAAACCTTGTGGCATCATACTCGAAGACTGGAGGCTGTTATCACTGCCAAAGGTGCTTCAACTAAGTACTGAGTAAAGGGTCTGAGTACTTATGTCAATGCAATATTTTAGTTTTTCCTTTTTAATAAATTAGCCAAGATTAAAAACATTCTGTTTTTACTTTGTCATTATGGGATATTGAGTGCAGAATGATTAGGGAAAACGTTTCTTTTAGTACAAGGCCTCAACATCACAAAATGTGAAGAAATTGAAAGGGTCTGAATACTTTCCGAAAGCATTGTATGTGTCTCCCCAGTGTAAAATAAAAAACAAAAACCCTGTAGTAACGCAAACAAGTTTTTTTGTTAAAGATTTTAAGTGCAATTCATCAGTAACAGCTTATGACAGATGCTCTCAGCAATATACATACACTCTAGTCCTACAGCAATTAGTATTGAGTTTTGTCATAGGTTAACCTATATGTACAGGTTGTTTTTAATACAAAGAGAAAAAGGAAGGGAGGATACCTCCAGCTCACCAATCCTGCGTCACGCAATTTGACCTCCCTCGGATCTCCGCCACGGCCCGCGGTAAATAACAAGGAAAAGAAAAGAGATTGATCCAGCGCTGTTTGATAGTTAAAAGGGATGCAATATTCCCACTTTTATTGACATAGAAAATGATTAAAAAATAGAAGGAGACCGTAGTGTCAAGGTGGTTTCATGCGGGCGGGTGTCCGAGCCTACGCGTTTCGAACACTGTCAGTGTTCTTATTCATGGCAGAAATACCAGTATTTGAAATTGTAACAGATCACAAGCCGTTAGAGGTGATATATTCTCCTCGATCAAAACCATCAGCCAAAATTGAAAGATGAGTTCTTCGTCTCTTACCATATCGCTTTAACTGGTTGCCGAGAATGCTCGTCCTGAGCGGCGGGTACTTCGCGCATTAGGACGAGCATTCTCGTTCTGTGTGACAAGTCGTCTGTGCGCGCGATCGAGAGCGGGGCAACGGCTGTAATACACAGCCAGTCTGCAGGAGATTGCAAGAACCATTGAACTGTCTGAGTTACAGGCTTTGCATATTGAAAACAAAGCGTCTGCATCAGTTAATGCAATGTCTAAACCTACCTACTATAATAGGAACTTCAGGAGCGGAAAAGCACTTTTTCCAAAAAGACCTAGTTCTGCAAACTGCAATAAATGTGGCAGAGAGGAGCACATGGGTCAGGACTGCCCTGTGGTACAGAATAAAATGTGCTATGCTTGTGGAAAAACGGGTCACTTTGCAGCTGTATCGTGAAGTGCAGCCTCAGAAAATCAAAGTACAAACAGGGTTAAAGCACAAGAGGAGAATGCAAAAGTAAATAGTATGTCCACAGGTGCAGAGACTACATCAGACTGTGAATTTATCTTCTCCCTGTGCTCACTGGAGGCTGGGACATTAACCATTAAGATTGGTGACACAGATTTGAAAGTACTGATTGATTCTGGCGCTACTTGCAATGTTATGGACTTAGCTTTGTAAAGGATCTGCCAGACACAGCTTCTGTGTCGACGCCCGTGGTTAATCAGTCTGCACCTGCTCCTAAGACTGATAGAGTGACTCGATCTGCTACCACTCAGGCTGGTAGGCTCAGGAGTGGGAGAACCTATCACAGCCTGGCCAGACGGTTCTAGCTCCTGCCCTCGGTCTATTTATACCTTCATTTCCTGCTTGTCTCTGCCTGTGATTCTTTCCTGTTTCCTGGCTCTGCTGCTCCTGCTATCATTATTGACCTTGCTTCATTTTGACCCTGGCTTTACTGACTACGCTTCTGCTCTGCGTTTGGTACCTCGTACACTCCTGGTTTGACTCGGCTCGTTCACTACTCTTGTTGCTCACGGTCTTGCCGTGGGCAACTGCCCCATTTCCCTTAGCTTCTGTGTACCCTTGTCTGTTTGTCTGTCGTGCACATATTGAGCGTAGGGACCGTCGCCCAGTTGTACGCCGTCGCCTAGGACGGGCCGTGCAAGTAGGCAGGGACTGAGTGGCGGGTAGATTAGGGCTCACCTGTCTGTCTCCCTACCCCGTCATTACATAATCACAGGCCCAAATACCTTTTCTACCCTGGTCCCTGACACAACTATGGACCCCCTTGAGACGCTGATGGCGTGATGCTACCCTGGTAGTGCCCCCCACCTCACCTCTTGAACCCCACCTCAAGTTGCCCGACCGGTTCTCAGGGGACCGGAAGAATTTTTTCTCCTTTCAGGAGAGTTGTAGGCTCTATTTCCGTCTAAGGCCCCACTCCTCAGGTTCTGAGAGCCAGTGAGTGGGTATAATTATGTCCCGGCTCCAGGACGGGCCCCAAGAATGGGCCTTCTCCTTGGCTCTTGACGCCCGTGAACTTTCCTCTGTTGATCTTTTTTTTTCTGCTCTCGGGCTCATATATGACGAGACTGACAAGACTGCCTTTGCCGAGAGTCAGCTGGTGACCTTATGTCAGGGTAAGAGACCCGTTAAGGAGTACTGTTCTGACTTTAGGAAGTGGTGTGTAGCTTCTCGGTGGAATGACCCTGCCTTCAGGTGCCAGATTAGATTGGGTCTGTCGAACGCCCTGAAAGACCTGTTAGTTAGCTATCCCTCTTCAGACCCTCTAGATCAGGTTATGGCTTTAGTGGTACGTCTTGACCAACGGCTCAGGGAATGACGACTTGAACGTTTTTGTGCTTTCTCCTCTGGCTCCCCCATTATTGGTTCCCGAGGTTCCGTTGTTTCGTTCTTCCACGGAAAACTCGGATGAACCAATGCAACTCGGGGCCTCCGTGTCTCCCCAACAACGTAGAGAGCTCCGCAGGAAGAATGGTCTCTGCTTCTACTGTGGGGATGAGAAGCATCAAGTGAACAACTGTCCTAGGCGTAAGAATAAGCAGCCGGAAGAACTTCCGCGCCTAAGTGACCATTGGGGAGGTCACTTGGGTGCACAGGTATTTCCCGTAAATATGAAACCTAATAAGATCTTGCTTCCCTTTCAGGTCTCTTTTGAGGGTAGGTCTGCTACCGCCAGTGCCTTTGTGGATTCAGGGTCTTCTGCTAATATTATGTCTGTGGAATTTGCTATGCCATTGATTGATTTGCCTAAACCTGTCCTGGTAGTGGGTATCGACTCCACTCCACTTGCTAATGGTTATTTTACGCAGCATACCCCTGTTTTTGAACTCCTTGTTGGCTCCATGCATTTGGAGCAGTGCTCTGTACTGGTGATGCAGGGATTATCGTCCGATTTGGTTTTAGGCCTTCCCTGGTTGCAGATGCATAATCTCACGTTTAACTGGAATACTGGGGATCTTACCAAATGGGGTAATGAATGCATGACGTCATGTTTTTCTGTTAATTTTATTTCTCTCCCTGAGGAGGTTAACACTCTACCTGAGTTTATTCAGGACTTCGCTGATGTTTTTTCTAAAAAAGCCTCCGAAGTGTTACCTCCTCATAGAAAATACGATTGCGCAATCGATTTGGTAGCAGGAGATAAGCTCCCTAAGGGTAGGATATTTAATCTCTCTTGTCCTGAACGTGAAGCCATGAGAGAGTATATCCAGGAATGCCTGGCCAAGGGTTACATTCGCCCCTCTACTTCTCTGGTAGGTGCTGGCTTCTTCTTCGTAGGGAAGAAGGATGGTGGTCTTAGGCCGTGCATCGATTACCGAAACTTGAATAAGGTCACTGTAAGGAAACAGTATCCCCTTCCTTTGATTCCTGATCTCTTCAATCAGGTTAAGGGGGCCCAATGGGATGAGTGGAAGACTGCGTTTAACACGCCCGAAGGTCATTTCGAATACCTCGTCATGCCCTTTGGGTTGTGTAATGCTCCCGCGGTCTTCCAGAATTTCATAAATGAGATTTTATGAGACTACCTGGGGGTATTTCTTGTAGTGTACCTTGATGACATACTTGTGTTTTCCAAGGACTGGTCCTCCCACATTGAGCATGTCAGGAAGGTGCTCCAGGCCCTTCGGGAAAACCAACTCTTTGCTAAAACCAAAAAATGTGTGTTTGGGGTGCAGAAGATACCATTTTTGGGTCAAATCCTGACTCCTCTTGAATTCCGCATGGACCCTGCCAAGGTTCAGGCTGTGGCTGAATGGGTCCAACCTGCCTCCCTGAAGGCGTTACAGTGCTTCCTGGGGTTTGCTAATTATTACAGGAGATTTATTGCTAACTTCTCGGTCATCGCTAAGCCTCTTACGGATCTTACTCGCAAAGGTACTGTTATCCTCCACTGGCCTCCAGAGGCGGTTCAGGCTTTTGATGTCCTTAAGAAGTGCTTTATCTCGGCCCCAGGGCTGATTCAGCCTAACCAAATGGAGCCATTCATCGTGGAGGTTGACGCCTCCGAGGTGGGAGTGGGTGCTGTCTTGTCCCTCACCTATCTCCGTCCCTGTGCCTACTTCTCCAGGAAGTTCTCGTCCACTGAGAGTAACTATGACATTGGCAACCGCAAACTCTTAGCCATTAAATGGGCATTTGAAGAGTGCCGCCACTTCCTGGAGGGGGCTAGGCACCAGGTAACGGTCCTTACCGACCACAAGAATCTGGTTTTCCTAGAATCTGCCCGGAGGCTAAATCCGAGACAAGCTCGATGGGCGTTTGTTTTTTACTAGATTCAACTTTTTGGTCATCTATAGGGCTGGGTCTAAAAATATTAAAGCTGATGCACTGTCGCGTAGCTTCATGGCCAGCCCTCCTTCCGAGGAAGATCCTGCTTGTGTTTTGCCCCCAGGTATAATCATTTCCTCTGTTGATTCTGACTTAGTCTCCGAAATTGCGGCTGATCAAGGTTCAGCTCCCGGGAACCTTCCTGAGAACAAGCTGTTTGTTCCCCTGCAATTCCGGCTAAGGGTACTCAGGGAAAATCATGACTCTGCACTATCTGGCCATCCAGGCATCCTGGGTACCAAGCACCTCATTACCAGAAACTATTGGTGGCCTGGGTTGCCTAAAGACGTTAAGGCCTACGTCGCCACTTGTGAAATCTGTGCCAGGTCCAAGACTCCCAGGTCCCGTCCAGCGGGCTTACTATGTTCTTTGCCCATTCCCCAGAGACCTTGGACACATATCTCCATGGATTTTATCACCGATCTGCCTCCATCTCAAGGCAAGTCGGTGGTGTGGGTTGTAGTAGACCGCTTCAGTAAGATGTGCCACTTTGTGCCCCTCAAGAAACTACCCAATGCTAAGACGTTAGCTACCTTGTTTGTCAAACACATCCTGCGTCTCCATGGGGTTCCTGTCAATATAGTTTCTGACAGAGGGGTACAATTTGTTTCATTGTTTGGAGAGCTTTCTGTAAAAAGTTGGAGATTGATCTGTCCTTCTCCTCGGCCTTCCATCTTGAAACTAATGGCCAAACCGAGAGGACTAATCAGTCTCTAGAACAATATTTAAGGTGTTTTATCTCTGACTGTCAATATGATTGGGTCTCCTTCATTTCCCTCGCCGAATTTTCCCTTAATAACCGGGTCAGTAACTCGACAGGGGTCTCCCCCTTTTTCTGTAATTTTGGGTTTAATCCACGGTTCTTCTCCGTTTTAACTGGTGGTTCCAACAATCCCGAGGAAGATGTCGTTCATCGGGAACTGTGCACAGTCTGGGCCCAGGTTCAGAAGAACCTAGAGGTGTCCCAGAGCATACAAAAGACTCAGGCAGATAGAAGATGTTCTGCTAACCCCTTGTTTGTGGTTGGGGATCTGGTGTGGCTGTCTTCAGAAAATTAGCGCCTTAAAGTCCCGTCCAAAAAATGTGCTCCCCGGTATATAGGGCCGTACAAGGTCATTTAGGTCCTTAACCCTGTCTCCTTCCGACTGGAGTTACCCCCGTCTTTTTGAATACACGACGTGTTTCATGCCTCCCTCCTGAAACGCTGCTCCCCGTCCTTAGCTACCTCGAGGAAACCTCCGATCCCTGTTCTCACCCCTGAAGGGGTAGAATTCGAGGTGGCCAAGATTGTGGACAGTAGGATGGTCCAAGGCTCCCTCCAGTACCTGGTCCATTGGAGAGGATACGGGCCTGAGGAGAGGACTAAAAAAAGTTAAATGAATGTAAAAAAAGTTTATGATAAATAAATAAATAAAAAGTAAAAAAAATACACTGAAACACACATTTTTTTATAATAAATAAACTTTTTCAAATATAAGTCCCAAAACATGAAATAATATAGACATATTAGGTATGACCCCGACCGTAACAACCAGGGGTGTAGCTAAAGGCTCATGGGCCCCGATGCAAAAGTTCTTATTTTGCCCCCCCCCCCCCGCAAACTTCTCATGGCAGACGGTCCGCAGCTTTCAGCTGCATCGTTGGGACTCCTAAGTGACCCAACAATGCAGCACTAGCAGCCGGGGGCGTCACTAAGGTCTTAAAATGTGTGTGTTTATATGAGACAGCATATCTATAGCACTATGACCCTATAAACTATGGATAGGATTAGATACAGTGGCTCAGCAGACAGTATCACACATGATAGGATTAGATACAGTGGCTCAGCAGACAGTATCACACGATATAATGAGATACAGTGGCTCAGCAGACAGTATCACACATGATAGGATTAGATACAGTGGCTCAGCAGACAGTATCACACATGAGAGGATTAGATACAGTGGCTCAGCAGACAGTATCACACATGATAGGATTAGATACAGGACTCCAGCGCTGGACCCAGGAAAGGTAAGAATAATAATTTTGCTTCTTTATGTGTTACTGATTATTTTTGTGTGTTTGTGTTATTTTACAGGTTCGGATATTGGACTTCGGATACGAGGACTTCAATGACGCCGTTTTTTTATTCTCAATAAAATGGTTAATGAGGGTTGTGTTTTTTTTATTTCAATAAAATATTTTTTCTATGTGCTTGTATCTTTTTAAACTTTATTATCACCGCCTTAGTAATGGCCGCTGGCTGATTGACAACCTCCATTACTAAGGCGGGGCTTAATGTTAGCCGGTGCAGAGGCTAACACTAACCCCCATTATTACCCCGGTACCCACCGCCACCAGGGGTGCTGGGAAGAGCCGGGTACGAAGCAGTACCCGACCATCTGTAGTGACGGGCAGGGAGCGGGGTGGCCGCAGGCTGGTAGTATTAGGCTGGGGAAGGCCAAAAAGTGGCACCTACCACCCTGGCAATGCTGCCTGCTGCTGCTGTGTTGTATCTGGCTGGTTATGAAAATTGGGGGGGGGACCCCACATCGTTCTTTCCAATTATTATTTTTTTTTTATTTTTTAAATGACGTGGGGTCCCCCCCATTTTTAATAACCAGCCAGATACAATAAAGCAGCAGCAGCCTAGCATTACCAGGGTGGGAAGGGCCACTGTTTTTGGCCTTTCCCCTCCTGATAATACCAGCCTGCGGCCACCCCAGTGGCCGACCATCACTACAGATGGTCAGGTACTGGATCGTACCCGGCTCTTCCCAGCACCCCTGGTGGCGGTGGGTACCGGGATAATAAAGGGGGTTAGTGTTAGCCTCTGCACCTGCTAACACTAAGCCCCGCTTTAGCAATGGAGGCTGTCAATCAGCCGGCGGCCATTACTAAGGCGGTAGTAATATAGTTTAAAAAAAAACACAAAGACAGAAAAAATATTTTATTGAAATAAAAAAAACCCAGACAACCCTCATTAACCATTTTAATAAAAAAAAAGCCGTCATCGAAGTAGTCCTGGAATCCGACGTAGTCCAACGACCGAACCTGTAAGAAAACACACAAAAAAACAATTAGTAACACATGTGTTAGGCTTAGATACAGGGCCCATGTGTGATACTGTCTGTGGGACCCTGTATCTAAGCCTACCACAACGTAGGCTTAGATACAGGGTCCAGCAGACAGTAATCTTATACAGTATAAGATTACTGTGTGCTGGGGCCCTGTATCTAAACCTACCGTGTGGTAGGCTTAAATACAGGGCCCATCAGACAGGATCACACATGGGCCATGTATCTAAGACTACCATGTGATTGGCTTAGATACAGGGCCCAGCAGACAGGATCAGACAATCTGTGATCCTGTCTCATGGGCCCTCTAAGCCTGCTACATCGTAGGCTTAAAGGGGTTGTGCAGTCCCTAATCATTGATGGCCTATCTTCAGGATAGGCCATCAATAGCTGATGTGTCGGGGTCTGTCTCCCGGGAGCCGGACGATCAGCTGTTTTGAAGGGGCCGCAGCACTCGTATGAGAGCTGCTTCCCATTCATTTCACTACTCGCTCACACTGTGAATCGCCGACATGGATTCACAGTGTGACCGGAATGAAGTGACCGGAATGAAGGGGAAGCAGCTCTCGTACGAGTGCTGCGGCCCCTTCAAAACAGCTGATTGGCGGGTCCCGGGAGTCGGACCCCGCCAGTCAGGGCTACTAATCTTACCTTCCTCTTTAGCCGCGGCGGAGGTCCTGTCCTCTCGATGTTGTGCGCGGAATTTATCCGCTTTGTTGCTGCTAAGGCCATTCCCTGTGCATTGACACCACGGGAGGTCAAAGAATTTTCAGCAGTAGACCCTGAAATTTCACAGTTGAGAAAATGTATAAGGCAAGATACATGGAGTCATTGTGGTCATGCCTATCAAAGGGTTAAACATGAACTTACTATTGCAGGACAATTAATTTTGCGAGGAAACCGTGTCCTGATGCCTCAAAATTTAGAAAGACAAACTCTGCAATTAGCCCATGAGAGACATCAAGGCATTGTGCGCACAACGGGTACGTGAGAAAGTTTGGTGGCCAGGAATTGATAAGGATGTGGAACGTATGGTCTCCTCATGTCGAGCCTGTCAGCTGGTGGGCAGCAAACCCAAACCAGAACCAGTCACACATACAGTTTTACCTAACGGCCCATGGGAAGAGCTGGCTATTGATCTGTGTGATATCTCATCTGGACACCACCTTTTAGTAGTAGTGGATTATTATTCACGTTGGCAAGAGGTAATAATTCTCACTAAAGCAACTTCGTCAACTGTAATTGATGGGTTGGAACGTATCTTTGCTTCACATGCTTTGCCTAAACTGATTGTAAGTGATAATGGCTCACAGTTTACTTCCAAAGAATTTCAGGACTATCTAAATTTAAATGCCATTGTACATCATCGAACAACCCCATATTGGCCACAGGCTAATGGAGAAGTTGAACGCCAGAACCGGACCCTGTTAAAAACTTTACGAATTGCTCATTTGGAGGGCAGAGACTGGAAAAAAGAACTGTGGCATTTTCTTTTGGCTTATCGTACAACTCCACATATTAATACAGGGGTCAGTCCTGCTGAACTTCTTCGTGGACTCAAATTCAGGACAAAATTACCAGATGTTTTGGTTCCAGCTCCCACTGGTCTTGGGAGTTTTAGGGAGGTTGATGAGGAAAAAAAGATCCGGGGTCAACAGTATGTGAACCACCGATGCCATTGTCAAACTAGTGACCTCAAACAAGGAGATAAAGTATTGCTTTAAACAAACCGGTTTAAACAACGGTCTCCATTTATTGAGCCTGAGCCTTACGTTGTGAAGGAAAAAAGAGGCACTCAAGAGGTTATGGAGGATTTGGATGGCAGCACAATAATGCGGAATTCATCTTTTGTCAAGAAATTTGTTGAGCCAGAAAGCCAAGTGATGGATGATTGTGAACCAGCCACAAGTAGCAGTGGTACTCCTGATACCGCGGACACCACCCCACAAACATCCACATCTGAACCACCAAGAGTCAAACGAGCAACAAAGCCACCTGCATACCTTAAGGACTATGTGTATGGACAAGAGTTTCAAATCTAACATGTTATTTGTTTAATTGTACAATTTATTTCACATGTACTATTGAAAAATTGTTCATGTTAATTAAGCTTTTCTTCAAGGAAAGAAGGGGTTGTAGTATCTGGGGCATTAATGTGTTAAATTGCTGGCTGCATATTGTTACAATGTTATGTGACTTGACCCAGAGTGCTGGGGGTGGCTCAATCAGGCTGGGTTCACACGACCTATTTTCTGACGTAAACGAGGCGTATTATGCCTCGTTTTACGTCTGAAAATAGGGCTACAATACGTCGGCAAACATCTGCCCATTCATTTGAATGGGTTTGCCGACGTACTGTGCAGACGACCTGTAATTTAAGCGTCGTCGTTTGACAGCTGTCAAACTACGACGCGTAAATTGACTGCCTCGGCAAAGAAGTGCAGGACACTTCTTTGCAACGTAATTTGAGCCATTCTTCATTGAAGTCAATGAAGAGCAGCTCAAGATTACAGGCGTCAAAGACGCCTCGCATAATACGAGGAGCAGCATTTACGTCTGAAACGACGCAGCTGTTATCTCCTGAAAACAGTCTGTCTTTTCAGACGTAAAAGCCTCTCATCGTGTGCACATACCCTCAGTGTATTGCCTAGCTGGAGAATAAAGCAGCATCCTGAAGTCTGGGCCTGATAACCTGTGTCATACACTACAGTGTATAAGCCAGTTAGTCTCCTTCACTTCCCTGTCTTATCCTCTTGGTATTTATGCATTTCTAAACTTTCCGCACAAATGAAATGGAGGATGGTTGGATATAAAAGACGTGGCGAATTTCCTAGACAATATTCCATTGCCTACAGTAACATCAAATATAATTTGGGCCCACCAATAACTTCTACTTTCTTAATGAACCCATTGCTCATGTGATTATAATTCTCCAAATGAATAGATTGCCAACCTGAAGCAACTATTATCCACTATGCTGACTGTAGCTTTTACCAGAAATGACAAAATAATTTCACAGAACTTTATCTTCACTAATACTACTGTTAAATAGGCGTATTAGGGCAGATATTCTAATGCAGTCTGAGATTAACCATTGTAAACTTAGACCAGGCAGTCAAAAGATGTGCCAAATTTATCACTGGTGAATGCTGTATGCAGTGCTGCATCTGCAATGAGGCGAGGTGAGCCGACAGCCTCAGGCGGCGCCACCTAGCTGAATATGGGGGGCGGCATTTTGAGCCCGGGACGGACTTGACTGGGGGGAGGGGACATGCATTATTTTACATAGCAGATGTGCCGCATAATGGGCATGTCTGTAAGAACACTCCTCCTCTTCTATGACGCTGTATGCAGCATGCACCGCCAGAGAGGAGAAGGTCTGCAGGAGGAGCGGTCGAGCGCTCTCTCCTCAAGTAAGAAGAGAAGTGACGAGACGCACAAGGTGAGTGGTGGCCTGTATTAAAAACGGAGCACCACTTACAGCGCTCACGCTCCTGCCTTCACTAATTTAAAAGGTGTCGGTCGGCCAAAGCTGGGGGACCGGGACCCGGGAGTATACTGCATGGGGGGTCTGGGCATTTTACTGACAGCCAAGGGCTCTATGGGCGGTCTGAGCAACTGACTTACTGCAGAGGGCTCTACAGGGCGAGGGGGGAGTCTGCCCCCCATTTAGAGAAGTCAGTCAGATGCTCAGACCCCCCTGACCAGTGGCGTATCCTCATATGGGCAGTTTGGGTGGCCGCCCGGGGGCCCAAGGCTCCCAAAGGGCCCATTGCCGCCGAAACCGCACATAAGTTAAAAAAAAATATCCAACAGCTGTCTGCCACATTCTCTCGGTCACCTGTCCCACCTGCTGATAAAGGGGGGGGGGCATGTGCATAGGGAGGAAATTGTGGCCAGGGAACAGGGAGCAGGCGGCACAGCACGTCAGCTGTACAGAGCTGACGGTCAGAGGGAGTGTTGGGCAGGTGCTGGAGTCTCTCTCCCGGACAGTCTGCTCTTCTGTGATGCTGTGCACTGTCCCGTCTGTCTAAACCTCCAGCAGCTGCTTGATAACGGCAAGACTGCAACTAGGAGGTGAAGGACCTGTAGTGACATCACAGTGACATGATTAAGGTCCTGGAGGCTGTACCAGAGCACAAGCACCGCAGAGGAAGAGGCTCTGGTAAGTGTGGTGTGTGTATACACTACCGTTCAAAAGTTTAGGGTCACTTAGAAATTTCCTTATTTTTGCAAGAAAAGCACAGTTTTTTTCAATGAAGATAACATTAAATTAATCAGAAAGGCACTCTATACATTGTTAATGTGCTAAAGGACTATTCTAGCTGCAAACGTCTGGTTTTTAATGCAATATCTACATAGGTGTATAGAGGCCCATTTCCAGCAACCATCACTCCAGTGTTCTAATGGTACATTGTGTTTGCTAACTGTGTTAGAAGGCTAATGGATGATTAGAAAACACTTGAAAACCCTTGTGCAATTATGTTAGCACCGCTGTAAACAGTTTTGCTGTTTAGAGGAGCTATAAAACTGACCTTCCTTTGAGCTAGTTGAGAATCTGGAGCATTACATTTGTGGGTTCGATTAAACTCTCAAAATGGCTAGAAAAAGAGAGCTTTCATGTGAAACTCGACAGTCTATTCTTGTTCTTAGAAATGAAGGCTATTCCATGCGAGAATTGCCAAGAAACTGAAGATTTCCTACAACGATGTGTACTACTCCCTTCAGAGGACAGCACACATAGGCTCTAACCAGAGTAGAAAGAGAAGTGGGAGGCCCCGCTGCACAACTGAGCAACAAGACAAGTACATTAGAGTCTCTAGTTTGAGAAATAGACGCCTCACAGGTCCTCAACTGGCAGCTTCATTAAATAGTATCCGCAAAACGCCAGTGTGAACGTCTACAGTGAAGAGGCGACTCCGGGATGCTGGCCTTCAGGGCAGAGTGGCAAAGAAAAAGCCATATCTGAGACTGGCTAATAAAAGGAAAAGATTAATATGGGCAAAAGCACACAGACATTGGACAGAGGAAGATTGGAAAAAAGTGTTATGGACAGACGAATCGAAGTTTGAGGTGTTTGGATCACACAGAAGAACATTTGTGAGACGCAGAACAACTGAAAATATGCTGGAAGAGTGCCTGACGCCATCTGTCAAGCATGGTGGAGGTAATGTGATGGTCTGGGGTTGCTTTGGTGCTGGTAAAGTGGGAGATTTGTACAAGGTAAAAGGGATTTTGAATAAGGAAGACTATCACTCCATTTTGCAACGCCATGCCATACCCTGTGGACAGCGCTTGATCGGAGCCAATTTCATCCTACAACAGGACAATGACCCAAAGCACACCTCCAAATTATGCAAGAACTATTTAGGGAAGAAGCAGGCAGCTGGTATTCTATCTGTAATGGATTGGCCAGCGCAGTCACCAGATCTCAACCCCATAGAGCTGTTTTGGGAGCAGCTTGACCGTATGGTACGCAAGAAATGCCCATCAAGCCAATCCAACTTGTGGGAGGGCCTTCTGGAAGCATGGGGTGAAATTTCTCCCGATTACCTCAGCAAATTAACAGCTAGAATGCTAAAGGTCTGCAATGCTGTAATTGCTGCAAATGGAGCATTCTTTGACGAAAGCAAAGTTTGAAGGAGAAAATTATTATTTCAAATAAAAATCATTATTTCTAACCTTGTCAATGTCTTGACTATATTTTCTAGTCATTTTGCAACTCATTTGATAAATATAAGTGTGAGTTTTCATGGAAAACACAAAATTGTCTGGGTGACCCCAAACTTTTGAACGGTAGTGTATAGTGAACATAGTGTAAGTCTATATAGTGTGTTGTGTGTATAGAGTTTATAGTGTGTTAAATGTTAGTGTATATAGTGTAAGTGTGTGTGTGTGTGTGTGTGTGTGTGTGTGTGTGTGTGTGTGTGTGTGTGTGTATATTGTATAGTGTGTAAATAGTGTGTGCTGTGTGTAATGTAAGTCTATATAGTGTGTGTACAGTGTGTATATAGTATAAGTTTATATAGTGTGTGCGGTGTATAGAGTTTATAATGTGTATGTAATGTCCGTGGCTTCAATCCCCTCCTGACAGCCGTAGTCACGGGTCGGCAAGCGCTGGCCCCAGCCTCCTCCTCAGGAGACGCCAGTGCTCGCTTCCACTCACCTCAGCCGGATCCCGTAGGGTGCGCGCGCACGCTCATGCCCGCTCTTGAAGGGGCAACGCGCATACCGGACTTTTGATGAACTTTGACCCGTGATTACCCTGGACTATAAGAGGGGTCCAGCCCCCTGCTTCTATGCCTGAGCTTTGTTGATGTTTCCTAGTTTGTCTATTTGATGCCTCCTAGTGTGTTTCCTGTTTCCTGTTCCTGTACCTGTTCCTGTTCCATGCATTCCATACCATCCTGGTCGAGCACTGTGCTGTGCCAAAGTGTTGTCGTGCTGTATTCCACATCTGACCTGCTTCACCTCGCCTGACGTCTACCTGCTGCCTAGTCCTAGCCGAGCCTGCCCTGCTGCTGTCTGAGCTGCCACAGGTACCTATACGAACTATAGACATTCACCTGCACCCTGTTGGCCAGCTGCCTTACCGCCAAGGCGGTACGGCTCAGTGGGTCCACAGACCCTTCGTGACAGTACGCTCAAACCATGGACCCCGCTGGTCGACAGGAGGTACAAGCTGCTGTTCCTCTTACTACACCTCCTGGCAATGTTGATCCTCGGACTACACCTCTTGGCAGTGTTGACCCGCATGTTTCTTTGCCACATCCTGACCGCTGTCACGATCACAGGGTATGTGGACCCACTAGGCCGCTCCGCCGTAGCGGAGAGGCAGCTGACCAGGTCACAGTCTATACGAAAGTCTTTAGTAGTTAGTAACACTTGGGTACCTGAACTAATCCAGACAGTGGCTGTGGCTTCAGCACGGATGGAGGTTGGTGCAGCAGGTAGCGCCAGACGTGGCGGGCAGTATCCGATGTGGCAGAAGACACTGGATGTGGCAGAAGACACTGGACGTGGCAACGACAGCAGGTGCAGTAGACACGACTCCGACACTAATAGGCACAGGAACAAGAACAGCACGGGATACAGGAACAGGTAACAGGGCACGGGTAACGACTGGAACGGGAAGCACTAAGGGACCATTTGAAAGATAAACTTGGGATAACTAACAACGCTCAGGCAAGGATCAGAAAGGCTGGGGCCTTCTTATAGACCAGGCACTCATGTGGTTGATGAAGATGATTGTTTTACAGGTGCGCGCGCTGCCCCTTTAAGAGCGGGCACGAGCGTGCTCGCGCACCCTACGAGACACAGCAGACTGGAGCGGAAGTGAGCGCTGGCGTCTCCTAGGAAGGAGATGGGGACCAGCGCTCACGGATCCATGGCTGCGGGCGTCGGGAGGTGAGTAAACCCGACGTCCCGTGGCCATGGACGCTACAACCGATATGATGGAGAAGCAAGTACCTGTCGTGGATTTCAGAATCAGTGCTAGATCCACTACAGCCTTTATGCTAGGACATTTTCGTCTGATGGTTGCTTTTATCATCTCTCTCCTCACTGGCAAGGCTCTTGCATGGGCGAACCCTATCTGGGAGAGACAAGGACCAGAGACCCGTGACTTCCCAGCCTTCCTCCGTACTTTTCGCATGGTGTTTGAGGAGCTTGGACGGGTCTCATCTGCAGCGGCCTCTTTGATTAACCTATGCCAAAGAGACACCTCCGTGAGTGAGTACGCCATCCACTTCCGCACCCTGGCGGGAGAGCTGTTATGGAACAATGAAGCTCTGTTGGCTGCATTCTGGCATGGACTGGCTTCTCCTGCTCGGGATCTGCTGTCTACCCTGGATGACCTCATCCTTCTGTCTGCCCGGATTGATATACGGCTCCCAGAACGCCTCCAAGAGGTTCAACGGGCGTGAGTCCTTCCCAGACTGGCTCCTACTTTGCAGCAACCCCTGCTGTCCTCAGATGTCAATCCTCCTAAGGAGTCTGTAATAATGGACCAGTGTAAGTTATCCACCCAAGAGAGACAACGCAGACGCACGTCTGGACTCTGTCTTTATTGCGGCCTCGGTGGCCATCTCGTGCGCCTGAGTCCCCAAAGATCCCAAAACCTAGGGTTGCTAGGAGTCACAACCGTGGGTAAGAATGGACTTCCGTCTAGATTGTCCATACCTGTGACCATATTGTCCGATGAGAGAACGCATCAGGTCTCTGCGTATCTGGACTCTGGATCCGCTGCTAGTTTCATCCGTAGAGACCTGGTGGACCTTCTGCAATTACCCACCACCCCTCTGGAGAACCCGTAGACAGTTGCTTCAGTAGATGGACTACCTCTGCCAGACCCAGTTATAGCTGTGACCAAGCCGCTGAGGCTCCAAGTGGGAGCCCTTCACTCCGAACTTCTGCCTTTCTATGTGCTATCCAAAGCTGTTAACTCTGTGTTGCTGGGTCTGCCTTGGCTCCGACTGCATGCCCCATTTCCTGGACTGGAATTCTGGAGAGGTTCTCCAGTGGGGCCCTGAGTGTCAAGGTCTTTGCCAGGTGTAGATTAGTTCGGCTCAGCCTTCACTGCCTTGGTCATTGGCAGAATTGCCGAGTCATTATGCTGCATTTTCGGGCGTCTTCAGCAAGAGGGAGGCGAAGACATTGCCTCCACATCGGGCATATGACTGCCCTATCGATCTGATTCCTGGTGCATCCCTTCCCCGTGGTAGGGTATATCCTCTCTCCTTGCCAGAGACTATGTCCATGTCCGCCTATGTGAAAGAGGACTTGGAGAGGGGCTTTATACGAAAGTCTTCCTCCCCGGCAGGAGCCGGGTTCTTCTTTGTCAAAAAGAAAGATGGCTCTCTTCGTCCTTGTATCGACTACCGAGGTCTCTACCAGATCACGGTGAAGAATAAATATCCGTTGCCACTGATCTCTGAACTGTTTGATCGTATACGTGGTGCCAAGATTTTTTCTAAACTAGACCTGCGTGGGGCTTACAACCTAGTCCAGATTCGCCAGGGTGATGAATGGAAGACTGCATTTAACACCGTGATGGGCACTATGAGTATCTAGTAATGCCCTTTGGCCTGTGTAATGCTCCCGCGATCTTCCAATAGTTTGTGAATTACATTTTCCGTGACCTCCTCTATGTTTGTGTAGTAGTCTACCTTGATGACATCTTGATTTCTTCTCGAGATCCTATGACGCACCAGAAATATGTCCATCAAGTTCTGCTAAGGGAGAATCGTCTGTACGCCAAGTTGGAGAAGTGCGTGTTTGACAAAGATGCTCTACTCTTCCTGGGTTACATCGTCTCGAATCGAGGTCTCAAGATGGATCCTGAGAAGGTAAAGTCTGTTCTGGAATGGCCACATCCTAAAGGCTTGAGGGCCATAGAGCGCTTTTTGGGATTTGCTAATTTTTAGAGGCAGTTTATTCCAAACTTCTCCTTACTGACTTCTCCCATCTCTAACCTCCCCAAGAAGGGTATGAACGCCAAGGTGTGGACTCCCAAGGCAGAGTCCTCATTCAATAGCCTGAAGAGTGCCTTTACGTCAACCTCTATCCTCCATCATCCGGATGTCTCTCTGCAGTTCTCGTTGGAGGTGGAGGCATCCTCTGTCGGTGCTGGTGCACTCCTGTTCCAGAGGGGTTCCAAGGGCAAGTCAATGGTATGGGGATATTTCAGGGCCGATGCGTTGTCCAGGTCTTTCGCAACAGAAGACACCATGGAAATTCCACAGAACATTATTAATCCGTCTTGCATTGTCTCTGTCAATCCCCTGCAAGTTGGGGACATTCCTTCAGGGAGGACTTGTGTGTGACTGGCTGACAGAGGGAGAATCCTCTGCAGGGGACACTCCTCTAGACTGGCAGGTCACGCGGGGACCCATAAGACCCCGGATCTGATTGGCCATCATTTCTGGTGGCCCACGCTGCCCAAGGACATTATGGACTTGTTTCTTCTTGCTCAGTGTGTGCTGCTAACAAGGTCACTCACTTCAGACCTGCTGGCCTGCTCCAGCCACTGCCTGTGCCCGATGCTCTCTGGCAGCATATAGCTATGGACTTTATCACTGACATGTCTCTCTCTGCTGGATGCAGTACTGTCTAGGTGGTGGTGGATCGATTTTCGAAGATTGCCCACTTCGTTCCTCTGACCGGTCTTCCTTCAGCTCTTCAACTGGCCAAGCTTTTCATCCAACACATGTTCCACCTGCATGGATTGCCGCAACATATTGTGTCTGATCGAGGGGGGGGTTCAGTTCACCTCGAAGTTCTGGAGAGCCCTCTGCGGACTCCTAGGTGTAAAGTTGGACTTCTCCTCGGCCTACCATCCTCAGTCCAATGCTCAGTTTGAGAGGATCAATCAGATCTTGGAGAACTACATACGCCACTTCATATCCAACTCAGCATGATGACTGGATGCAGTTGCTTCCGTGGGCTGAATTCTCCTACAATAATCACACCAGCGAGTCCACAAGGAATACACCGTTCTTTATCGTCTATGACCAACACCCACAAATTCCTCTCCTGGTGCCTGATACGTCTGAGGTACCAGCTGCTGATACTGATTTTAGCCCTGTGGTTGCCTCCAGCGGCCCTTCATACACATTTGAGATTAAGGAGATCTTGGACACCAAGAAAGTGAGAGGAAAGGCTTTTTATTTGGTGGATTGGAGGGGGTTTGGTCATGAAGAGAGGTCCTGGGAGCCAGAGTAGAACCTCAATGCTCCTATCCTTCTGAAGAAGTTTCGCTCTCGCTCTGGCCCCAAGAAGAGAGGGCGTAAGAGGGGGGATACTGTCATGTCCATGGCTGCGGGCCGTCAGGTTCACTCATCTCATCTCATGGGTCGGCGAGTGCTGGCCCCAGTCTCCTCCTTATGAGACCCCAGCGCTCACTTCCACTCACCTCGGCCCGGTCTCGAATTAGCCCATGAGTACCCTGGACTATAAAGTGGGGCCCAGCCCCTTCCTGCAGTGCCTGAGCGTTGTTTGTAGCATCCTAGTTTGTCTAAACAAATGGTCTCCCAGTATCCCGTGCTATCCTGGTCAAGTGCAGTGCGGTGCTGTAGTCGTGCTGTGCTGTATTCCACGCCTGTCCTGCTACTCCACGCCTGACGTCTACCCGCAGCCTAGTCCCAGCCGAGCCTGCCTTGCTAGTGTCCGAGCTGCCACAGGTACACTATACGAACTATAGACTTTGATCTGCACCCTGTTGGCCAGCTGCCATACCGCCAAGGCAGTACGGCCCAGTGGGTCCACGAACACTACGTGTGTAATGACGGGGTAGGGAGACAGACAGATGAGCCCTAATCTACCTGCCACTCAGTACCTGCCTACTTGTACGGACCGTCCTAGGCGATGACGTACAACTGGGCGACGGTCCCTATGCTCAATATGTGCATGACAGACAAACAGACAAGGGTACACAGAAGCTAAGGGAAATGGGGCAGTTGCCCACGGCAAGACCGTGAGCAACAAGAGTAGTGAACGAGCCGAGTCAAACCAGGAGTGTACGAGGTACCAAACGCATAGCAGGAGAGTAGTCAGTAAAGCCAGGTTCAATATGAAGCAGAGGACAATAGTACAAGCAGCAGCAGAGCCAGGAAACAGGCAGAATCACAGGCAAAGGAGGAGCAGGAAATGAAGGTATAAATAGACAGAGGGCGGGAGCTAGCTCCGTCTGGCCAGGCTGTGATAGGCTCTCCCACTCCTCAGCCTTCCAGCCTGAGTGGTAGAAGAAGGAGTCACTCTATCAGACTTAGGAGCAGGTGCAGACTGGTTAACCACGGGAGTCAACACAGAAACTGTGTCTGGCAGATCTTTTACAGTACCCCCCCTTTTATGAGGGGCCACTAGACCCTTTCTAGGTGGACCTGGCTTATTGGGGAACCGAAGATGGAACCTCCAGAGCAATACCCCAGCGTGAACATCCCGGGCGGGTACCCAAGTCTTCTCCTCAGGCCCGTATCCTCTCCAATGAACCAGGTACTGGAGGGAGCCTTGGACCATCCTGCTGTCCACAATCTTGGCCACCTCTAATTCTACCCCTTCAGGGGTGAGAACAGGGACCGGAGGTTTCCTCGAGGTAGCCAAGGACAGGGAGCAGCGTTTCAGGAGGGAGGCATGATACACGTCGTGTATTTGAAAAGACGGGGGTAACGCCAGTCGGAAGGAGACAGGGTTAAGGACTTCAATGACCTTGTATGGCCCTATATACCGGGGAGAACATTTTTTGGAAGGGACTTTAAGGCGCAAATTTTTTGAAGACAGCCACACCAGATCCCCGACCACAAACAAGGGGTTAGCAGAACGTCTTCTATCTGCCTGAGTTTTTTGTATGCTCTGGGACACCTCTAGGTCCTTCTGAACCTGGGCCCAAACTGTGCACAGTTCCCGATGAACGACATCTACCTCGGGATTGTTGGAACCACCAGGTGAAACGGAGGAGAACCGTGGATTAAACCCAAAATTACAGAAAAAGGGGGAGACCCCTGACGAGTTACTGACCCGGTTATTAAGGGAAAATTCGGCAAGGGAAATGAAGGAGACCCAATCATGTTGACAGTCAGAGATAAAACACCTTAAATATTGTTCTAGAGACTGATTAGTCCTCTCGGTTTGGCCATTAGTTTCAGGATGGAAGGCCGAGGAGAAGGACAGATCAATCTCCAACTTTTTACAGAAAGCTCTCCAAAACAATAAAACAAATTGTACCCCTCTGTCAGAAACAATATTGACAGGAACCCCATGGAGACGCAGGATGTGTTTGACAAACAAGGTAGCTAACGTCTTAGCATTGGGTAGTTTCTTGAGGGACACAAAGTGGCACATCTTACTGAAGCGGTCTACTACAACCCACACCACCGACTTGCCTTGAGATGGAGGCAAATCGGTGATAAAATCCATGGAGATATGGGTCCAAGGTCTCTGGGGAATGGGCAAAGAACATAGTAAGCCTGCTGGTCGGGACCTGGGAATCTTGGACCTAGCATAAATTTCACAAGCGGCGAGGTAGGCCTTAACGTCTTTAGGCAACCCAGGCCACCAATAGTTTCTGGCAATGAGGTGCTTGGTACCCAGTATGCCTGGATGACCAGATAGTGCAGAGTCATGATTTTCCCTGAGTACCCTTAGCCGGAATTGCAGGGGAACAAACAGCTTGTTCTCAGGAAGGTTCCCGGGAGCTGAACCTTGATCAGCCGCAATTTCGGAGACTAAATCAGAATCAACAGAGGAAATGATTATACCTGGGGGCAAAACACAAGCAGGCTCTTCCTCCGAAGGAGGGCTGGCCATGAAACTACGCAACAGTGCATCAGCTTTAATATTTTTAGACCCAGCCCTATAGATGACCAAAAAGTTGAATCTAGTAAAAAACAACGCCCATCGAGCTTGTCTCGGGTTTAGCCTCCGGGCAGATTCTAGGAAAACCAGATTCTTGTGGTCAGTAAGGACCGTTACCTGGTGCCTAGCCCCCTCCAAGAAGTGGCGCCACTCTTCAAATGCCCATTTAATGGCTAAGAGTTTGCGGTTGCCAATGTCATAGTTACTCTCAGTGGGCGAGAACTTCCTGGAGAAGTAGGCACAGGGACGGAGATGGGTGAGGGACCTGGTACCCTGGGACAAGACAGCACCCACTCCCACCTCGGAGGCATCAACCTCCATGATGAATGACTCCATTTGGTTAGGCTGAATCAGCACTGGGGCCGAGATAAAGCACTTCTTAAGGACCTCAAAAGCCTGGACCACCTCTGGAGGCCTTTGGAGGAGATCAGCACTTTTGCGAGTAAGATCCGTAAGAGGCTTAGCGATGACCGAGAAGTTAGCAATAAATCTCCTGTAATAATTAGCAAACCCCAGGAAGCACTGTAACGCCTTCAGGGAGGCAGGTTGGACCCATTCAGCCACAGCCTGAACCTTGGCAGGGTCCATGCGGAATTCATGAGGAGTGAGGATTTGACCCAAAAATTGTATCTTCTGCACCCCAAACACACATTTTTCGGTTTTAGCAAAGAGTTGGTTTTCCTGAAGTGCCTTGAGCACCTTCCTGACATGCTCAATGTGGGAGCACCAGTCCTTGGAAAACACAAGTATGTCATCAAGGTACACTACAAGAAATACCCCCAGGTAGTCTCTTAAAATCTCATTTATGAAATTCTGGAAGACCACGGGAGCATTATACAACCCAAAGGGCATGACAAGGTATTCGAAATGACCTTCAGGCGTGTTAAACGCAGTCTTACACTCATCCCCCTCTCTGATGCGGATAAGGTTATAAGCCCCCCGTAGATCAAACTTAGAGAACCATTGGGTCCCCTGAACCTGATTGAAGAGATCAGGAATCAAAGGAAGGGGGTACTGGTTCCTTACAGTGACCTTATTCAAGTTTCGGTAATCGATGCACGGCCTAAGACCACCATCCTTCTTCCCTACGAAGAAGAAGCCAGCACCTACCGGAGAAGTAGAGGGGCGAATGTAACCCTTGGCCAGGCATTCCTGGATATACTATCTCATGGCTTCACGTTCGGGACAAGAGAGATTAAATATCCTACCCTTAGGGAGCTTAGCTCCTGCTACCAAATCGATTGCGCAATCGTATTTTCTATGAGGAGGTAACACTTTGGAGGCCTTTTTAGAAAAAATATCAGCGAAGTCCTGAATAAAATCAGGTAGAGTGTTCACCTCCTCAGGGAGAGAAATAAAATTAACAGAAAAACATGACGTCATGCATTCATTACCCCATTTGGTAAGATCCCCAGTATTCCAGTTAAACGTGGGATTATGCATCTGCAACCAGGGAAGGCCTAAAATCAAATCGGACGATAATCCCTGCATCACCAGTACAGA
This sequence comes from Rhinoderma darwinii, assembly GCF_050947455.1. NCBI lineage: Eukaryota > Metazoa > Chordata > Amphibia > Anura > Rhinodermatidae > Rhinoderma > Rhinoderma darwinii. The sequence goes on from NC_134687.1 coordinate 403,021,505, forward strand.
GCACTGCTCCAAATTCATGGAGCCAACAAGGAGTTCAAAAACAGGGGTATGCTGCGTAAAATAACCATTAGCAAGTGGAGTGGAGTCGATACCCACTACCGGGACAGGTTTAGGCAAATCAATCAATGGCATAGCTAGAGACATAGCAAATTCCACAGACATAATATTAGCAGAAGACCCTGAATCCACGAAGGCACTGCCGGTAGCAGACCTACCCTCAAAAGAGACCTGAAAGGGAAGCAAGATCTTATTAGGTTTCATATTTACGGGAAATACCTGTGCGCCCAAGTGACCTCCCCGACGCTCACTTAGGCGCGGAAGTTCTTCCGGCTGCTTTTTCTTATGCCTAGGACAGTTGTTCACTTGATGCTTGTCATCCCCACAGTAGAAGCAGAGACCATTCTTCCTGCGGAGTTCTCTACGTTGTTGGGGAGACACGGAGGCACCGAGTTGCATTGGTTCATCCGAGTTTTCTGTGGAAGAACGAAGCAACGGAACCTCGGGAGCCATCATGGGGGAGCCAGAGGAGAAAGCACAATAACGTTCAAGTCGTCGTTCCCTGAGACGTCGGTCAAGACGTACCGCTAAAGCCATAACCTGATCTAGAGAGTCAGAAGAGGGATAGCTAACTAACAGGTCTTTCAGGGCGTTCGACAGACCCAATCTAAACTGGCACCTCAAGGCAGGGTCATTCCACCGAGAAGCTACACACCACTTCCAAAAGTCAGAACAGTACTCAACGGGTCTCTTACCCTGACGTAAGGTCACCAGCTGACTCTCGGCAAAAGCAGTCTTGTCATATATGAGCCCGAGAGCAGAAAAAAAAAGATCAACAGATCATCAGGGGCGTCAGGAGCCAAGGAGAAGGCCCATTCTTGGGGCCCGTCCTGGAGCCGGGACATAATTATACCCACTCGCTGGCTCTCAGAACCTGAGGAGTGGGGTCTTAGACGGAAATAGAGCCTACAACTCTCCCGAAAGGAGAAAAAAGTCTTCCGGTCCCCTGAGAACCGGTCAGGCAACTTGAGGTGGGGTTCAAGAGGTGAGGTGGGGGGCACTACCAGGGTTGCAACATGCTGGTTGTCCCTCTGAGCCAGGGCTTGGACCTGTAGGGAGAGGCCTTGCATTTGCTGAGCCAGGGTCTCAAGGGGGTCCATAGTTGTGTCAGGGACCAGGGTAGAAAAGGTATATGGGCCTGTGATTATGTAATGACGGGGTAGGGAGACAGACAGATGAGCCCTAATCTACCCGCCACTCAGTCCCTGCCTACTTGCACGGCCCGTCCTAGGCGACGGCGTACAACTGGGCGACGGTCCCTACGCTCAATATGTGCACGACAGACAAACAGACAAGTGTACACAGAAGCTAAGGGAAATGGGTCAGTTGCCCACGGCAAGACCGTGAGCAACAAGAGTAGTGAACGAGCCGAGTCAAACCAGGAGTGTGCGAGTTACCAAACGCAGAGCAGGAGAGTAGTCAGTAAAGCCAGGTTCAATATGAAGTAGAGGACAATAGTACTAGCAGCAGCAACGGAGCCAGGAAACAGGCAGAATCACAGGCAAAGGAGGAGCTGGAAATGAAAGTATAAATAGACAGAGCTAGCTCCGTCTGGCCAGGCTGTGATAGGCTCTCCCACTTCTCAGCCTCCCAGCCTGAGTGGTAGATGATCGAGTCACTCTATCAGACTTAGGAGCAGGTGCAGACTGATTAACGATGGGCGTCGACACAGAAGCGGTGTCTGGCAGATTCTTTACAACGTGACAATCAGTCTTGTCATCCTTGTCTGCCGAGAGCTAAAGAGTGAGAGCGTGCATGCACGCACTGCTCCGATACCATGGAACAGAAGAAGAAGAATTCACATTCTTCTTCTCCTCTTCTGTTCCGTAGTGTCGGCGGAGCTGCGTGCTCGCGCACACACGCTCTCCTAGCTCCAGCTCTTGCTGTGACACTGTCCGTAGCTCATTGGACAGTGTTACAGCGATGTTACACGCCCCCTTGCCAATTACCGCCCCATTGACCGTTCAGGGGGTTATTTAAATATTGGGCGACAAATATTACGGCACCTATATCTAAATAACGAAGGATAGGAAAAAAATTTAAAGTGTCCCAGAGTTTGTGCAGCCCTGCCCATTACATGCTGCACATGTATGGGTAGGTCAAAGGTTCTCTTTAAAGGAAAGGTCACGTTACAAGGGGAGAGTCGTTTGCTCTGGAGGACCTGTCCTGTCTGGAATTTAACATATAACCTATTGAGGCGAAGTTTCCCCAGAAATTACAGCTAATCACTGGGGTGCTTAACAGGGGGACACTTTATCATCTGCCTATAGTTACTTACCCCTTTACCAAGCATGGTTGTCCAAAACTGAGAACCCCTTCAAGAGTTGAAGTTAAAAGTTTTTAGGAATTAGGATGATGTATTCATTTTAAATATGCATTGCAATGATTTTTATTTGTGTATTTATTTTTTTTTGTGCCGATTGTAGTTATTTAAGTGTTTGGCCAAAGACCTTGAAGTTTCACCTAACAAGAAGATGTGTTAAACCATTTTCAGTGTTAATGCTGCGTTGTTGATCTATGATACTAAAGTAATACAGTAAGAAGAATTCTTTAAATCTTTTCTATACTTCAAACAGCATTTTAACAAATAAACAACAAATGTTTTCCTATTTAAATTTAGTTTTATATATTGCGTGTTTTGTTGTGTAAAGCTAGTAATAAGAAAACTCGGTTAGATTTGGGGGGGGGGGCGTATTTTTATAGCTCGCCTCAGGCAGCAGAGGGGCTAGGTTTACCCCTGGCTCTATGATAAATATGTTGCATCTTACTTGACCTACTAGACACTTTTCCCCTTTTACCATCTTTGATTTGGCTTAGTTTGCAACATACTTTTGTGCCAGTTTTTTTGGCGCATGATGGCATATCTTAATCCTCTCCACTTTTTCTAAACACTTTTAAAAAGTGTATAGTGAGGTGCAAAATGCTGGTTTAAATGCGCCAATCTGCACCAAGATGTGACAGATTTTGGCGCAATTTACGAGGTGCAGACACATGAGTACATCTGCCCCATTGTGTGTGTTATTAAAGGAGAACTCCATTAGGGTGACATCAAGTCTCCTGCCAGATCTATAGCCTTCCTAGCCTTCTCCAGCAAAGCACATTACGGAAAAAAAACAAGTTGTGCTCTTCTTACTCCTTTTTTGGCATTCAAGGCAAAGAGTTAGTGTGGATCAATACATGTCACCAGCACTCTGGGGTGACACATACAGATCTCCAAAAGTGCGTAGGGATCTTGTTGGGTCACCAGGACTTTGTGACTTATGATTCTAAGCGAACATATGCGGTCCACTGCATTGCATAGAACTGGGTGAGTTAATTATTTATTAGGGAGTCTTACGGACCTCTTAGTGAATAATTACAATAGAAAACTGTAAGACTGAGATTCTATATGTGCCTCTTTTTAACCTATGTGCAGACAAACAGGAGTAGCTCATAGAACAATATACAGGCTGGACCACTCATTTTGAAAATACTAAATTATAGCTTTGATCTGACACCCTGTCACGAAGGGTCTGTGGACCCACTGAGCCGTACCGCCTTGGCGGTAAGGCAGCTGGCCAACAGGGTGCAGGTGAAAGTCTATAGTTCATATAAGTACCTGTGGCAGCTCAGACAGCAGGAGGGCAGGCTCGTATAGGACTAGGCAGCAGGTAGACGTCAGGCGAGGTGAAGCAGGTCAGACGTGTAATACAGCACAGCACGACTTTGGCACAGCACAGAATGGTATGGAATGCAAGGAATAGGTACAGGTACAGGAACAGGAAACACACTAGGAGGCCATCACATAGACAAACTAGGAAACATCAAAAACACTCAGGCATAGAAGCAGGGGGCTGGACCCCTCTTATAGTCCAGGGCACTCACGGGTCAAAGTTCATCAAGAAGTCCGGTACGCATGCTGCCCCTTTAAGAGCGGACATGAGCGTGCGCGCACACCCTACGGGATCCGGCTGAGGTGAGTGGAAGCGAGCGCTGGCTTCTCCTGAGGAGGAGGCTGGGGCCAGCGCTTGCAGACTCGTGGCTGCGGCTGTCAGGAGGGGATTGGAGCTGACAGCCTGCAGCCACGGACATTACACACCCTCATATTACATATGTGATTATGTACTCAGAGGCGTAGCTAGGTTCTCCAGCACCCGGGGCAAAGATTCAGTTTGGCGCCCCCCCCCCCCAACCTCTTTCCCGACATCTCCTTCCCCCTCGCCATGTTTGTTTTCTCTACCAATCGACATGTCATTTCTTTTTATGTAACGCGAGCATAAAATTATTTGTCCATTTCACAAGCAATATGGTTCTATACACAACACCAGAACCAAGCTCACTACATATATACAACACCAGCACAAATACAGCTCAATTTAGTGCAACCCTTGCCGTATAGGTGTGTACGACGTAAAACTACAGCTCCCAGCATGGCCCGAACAATGGTAAGGATATGCTGGGAGATGCCGTTTCACAAAAAATAAATCCTATCATAATCATATCACCCATCATCTCGCTGCAGATCATACAGTGACTACAGTGCTGATTAGAGGCAGAATAAACATTTACATTAAGTGACTCACCGGTGACGTCTCAGATTCTAGTTCTTTTTCTCCATCCGGTCCAGACCTCTATGATGACTTCTCCCGGTCACAGCCCATTTCTGCAGTTTGCCGCTCACATGTCTTCAGCTTCACACTTTACCAACATTTCTGCACCTATAAATAAATATAAAGTTCTCATTATACCACACACTATGCCCATAAATATAATAGCACCATACACTGCACCTCTAATTATAATAGCGCCATACACTGCACCTCTAATTATAATAGCGCCATACACAGTGTCCCACACACACACTGTGCCCCCTGTAGATAGTGCCTGCCATAGAGTCCCCTGTAGATAGTGCCTGCCATAGAGCCCCTGTAGATAGTGCCCCCATATAGACCACCCCTGTATATAGTGTCCCACAAATAACTCCCCCTATAGTGCTCTACAAATAGCCAACCCCTGTATATAGCCCCCTGTAGATATAGCCCACCCCTGTATATAGAGCTCTACAGATAGCCCAACCATGTATGTAGCCCCCTGTAGATATAGCCCACCCCTGTATATAGTGTTTCACAGATAGCCCACCCCTGTATATAGCCCCCCTTGTACATATAGTCCACCCCTGTATATAGTGCTCCACTAGATAGTCCACCCCTGTATATAGTGCTTCACAGATAGCCCACCCCTGTATATACTATAAACAAGGGTGGGCTATCTGTGGAGCACTATATACAGGGGTGGACTATATGTACAATGGGGCTATATACAGGGGTGGGCTTTCTGTGGAGCACTATAGGGGGAGCTATTTGTGGGATACTATATACAGGGGTGGGCTATATCTACAGGGGGACTATATACAGGGGTGGGCTATATCTACAGCGGGACCATATCTACAGGGGGACCATATCTACAGGGGGACCATATCTACAGGGCTGGGCTATACACAGGGCTGGGCTATACACAGGGCTGGGATATACACAGGGGGGCTATATCTACAGGGGGGCTATATCTACAGGGGTGGGCTATACACAGGGGGGCTATATCTACAGGGGTGGGCTATACATAGGGGGGCTATATACAGGGGTGGGCTATATACAGGGGGAATATATCTAAAGGGGGCTATATCTACAGGGCTGGGCTATATGCAGGGCTACTATATCTACAGGGGGGGCTATATACTGGGGTGGGCTATCTATGGAGCACCATATACAGGGGTGGGCTATATCTACAGGGGGCTATATACTATATAGCCCACCCCTGTATATGGTGCTCTATAGACAGCCCACTCCAGTATATAGCCCCCTGTAGATATAGTCCCCCTGTATATAGCCCCCTGTAGATAGCCCCCCTGTAGATATAGTCCCCCTGTATATAGCCCAGCCCTGTAGATATAGTCCCCCTGTATATAGCCCCCCTGTAGATATAGTCCCCCTGTATATAGCCCCCCTGTAGATATAGTCCCCCTGTATATAGCCCAGCAGATATAGTCCCCCTGTATATAGCCCCCCTGTAGATATAGTCCCCCTGTATATAGCCCAGCAGATATAGTCCCCCTGTATATAGCCCAGCCCTGTAGATATAGTCCCCCTGTATATAGCCCCCCTGTAGATATAGCCCCCCTGTAGATATAGTCCCCCTGTATATAGCCCAGCAGATATAGTCCCCCTGTATATAGCCCAGCCCTGTAGCTATAGTCCCCCTGTATATAGCCCAGCCCTGTAGATATAGTCCCCCTGTAGATAGACACCCCCGTAGACAAAGTCCCCCCCGCAGATACAGCCGCACACTTCTATTACAATTTAAAAAAAAAAATCAAACTCACCTTATTCCCGCTCCCACGCCGTCCGGCAGCCATGGAGACCTGCTCTCTTCTGCGCAGGTCTTCTGGGGGTTGAACGCGGCGTCTATGAAAGGCGCTGATTGGCTGGGCAGGATGACTTTCCCTGCCAGTCAGTCAGCGCCTTTCATCGACGGAAGCGTCACTGGTACAAAAGGTACCAGTCGCTTCATTCGTGGAGAGGCGCTGAATGGCCGGGCACGGAACGTGCCCGGTCATTCATTGCTTCTAATTGTACCTGTGTCCTTGCGACACAGGTACAATTATAGTGCAGGAGGAGGGGGCGCTGGCGCCCCTCTCTGAACTGCGCCCGTGGCACATGCCCCGCTTGCCCCCCCCCTAGCTACGCCCCTGATGTACTACTATTATAGCTGAGCTACAGCTATAGTAAAAACTTCTAATTCCCAAAATACAAAGGAATCATTGTCTGCTCTACGAAAACCACAAGAATGTACAATTTTCTTAAGCAATTGGTATTATGCGATCATTTTAAGTATTTGATGTATAAAATATCTATCACTATATCTTGTGGTTATGATTCTGCATTCTCATCTGTTTTCTAAAAGGTAAAAGAAAGAACGTTAATGCTTTAAATATTTACTTCTGGAACATAAATGATCTCCGCATTCTTGTGAAATTGACAAAATGGTTCTGGTTATCTTCACTTAACAGCATTTCAGCAAAACTTGTATCTTGATTAAACTGAGTATTTATTCCCTAGAAGAAAAGAAGAAATGATCCAGCGCTGAGTCGTACTTTGGATTTAAAAAGGAAGCAGTATTCCCACCTTTATTGGGGTATTGAAATAAAATTGAAGGGAGACGCAGTCCCAAGACGTGTGCGGATAGTAGCCGGTTTGCCCTGGCCTACGCGTTTCAAGCACGAGCTGTGCTCTTACTCATGGCAAAAAGAATGTGAATTCTTTTTGCCATGAGTAAGAGCACAGCTCGTGCTTGAAACGCGTAGGCCAGGGCAAACCGCCTACTATCCGCACACGTCTTGGGACTGCGTCTCCCTTCAATTTTATTTCAATACCCCAATAAAGGTGGGAATACTGCTTCCTTTTTAAATCCAAAGTACGACTCAGCGCTGGATAATTTCTTCTTTTCTTCTATTTGCACACCGCAAGCCGTAGCGGGGATCCGAGCGGAGAGTCTGGAGACGCATCAAACTGGTGAGCTGGAGGTTTCCTCCCTTCTTTACTAGTTATTCCCTAACTCAGCTGGTAACAAAAAGTCGAATTTTAACAGGATATAATCTAGAATTCTAAATATTGTTATTGTAATAATACAGAAGGTCATTTTACCAATGATAAAAATTCAACCAATGCTTTCTATAGAATTAATGTTACCTAGAAACTGTTTTTTTTTTATTGATTTGTTCTAATAAAGATGGTAAGACTATGCTGCTTGATTTCGTTAGTTCAGTGCACCATTCCCCAATTACCTCCACCTGCATACTTAAATCAGTAGGCCCAAGAAAATATTTTATAACCTATCCACAGGAAATGTATGATCGCTGTGGGTCCGATTGCTTGGACCCTCAGCGATGACCAGAATCAGGGTCCCATGTTCCCCGTTTGAATTGAGCGGCAGTCATGCGTGCTCACTACCGCTCCATTCATTCTCTATGGGTCTGATGGAAATAGATAAGTACAGCATGACCACATGCTCAAAGTTGAGGTCACACTTCAGATTTTTAAATTCACAGTATGTCAATTATGTTGCAGATTTTTACCCCTTAAATATATGGTGTGAAATTTGCGGTGAATTCCCAGCATAATCCGCAACAAAATCCACATGTAACTCATTCAGATCTTGCTGTGGAATCACCGTTGCTAATTTCTACCGCTACGTGGAATAGTTTCTACCCTGAGGAATAGTGTCAAATATGAAAAACAGAAAAAACACACAAAATAGACCCTCGTAGTTGGCAGGCACATAAACATTCACTATAAAAAAAATGCCCTAAGGCAAACAAAGCCCTATTTCCCAACCACCTATGCAAGAGCTAACTGGGGCCTCGTTTACATCCGCGTTGGGGTCCCGTTCTGATGTTCCGTTGGAGCTTTCCGTCAGAACGGGACCCTTCAATTGTCTGATCAAGTTCAACGCATGGAAGGTGACATCTCAACTGTTACACAGCAGCAAGTTTCTCATGCCGACCAGCTAGATCAACACTCCCATCCGATTCATGCGCTATTTAATCTGGCCGAGGATCATGAAAATCGTAATCGCCGTAACAATATTCGGCTTAGGGGCATCCCTGAGGATATTTCTCCGGGACAACTCATACCCGCATTACAGTCCCTGTTTAACTCCTTGCTGGAGCGCCCTGCTGATGACCCGCTGGAGCTGGACAGAGCTCACAGGACTCTTGGTCCTCGTAACCCAGATCCTGATAGGTCTAGAAATGTGATATGCCGTGTCCATTTTTTCTCTCTCAAGGAGCAGATCATGAGGAAGGCCGGGGATAAAGGCGAAGTTTTGTTGAATGGGGTCAAGATCCAGCTGCTGTCTGATTTGTCCAGGAGGACTCTGGACAAACGCCGAGTGCTGGGTCCTTTGCTGGATGTTCTGAGAGAACATGAGATCTCCTATTCCTGGGGTCACCCCTTTCAGCTGCAGGTTCGCCGGGACGGGGCGATGTTGAGTGTTCGAGACCCAGGGGATGTTCCAGATTTCTGCGCTGCTCTCAGTGTTCCCCTTCCACCGCCGCGTCTGCGATCACGCAGGCGTGGTCGCTCTCCTAAGGGGCGTCCTGGTGGTCGTCAGGCTGATCCGATGTGATACCGATCAGATGTCTCCTTTGCGGCCTACTGTCGGATTTGAATTTGAATTTTAATTGTTATTGCATCCATCCTATGCGGCGATTGTCTGATATGTTTAATGGGAAATTGCCGTTTGTGTTCGTTATTTTGCCCTAGGTGGATGCTGCTGGAGAACAGGTTAGCCACTTGCTGGTGGTCAATTGCTGCTGTTGAGCTACCAGAGTTGCCTCAACGTGAATGTTATATTACTATTTCCGTTATTGCTAATTGCCTGTATGTACATTTATGCTGACAATGAATGTACTCAGGGGAGTTTCTTCTCTGATGGGGTTTCTTTATGTTCCTGATAATGCTGTCTGCCATTGCTTAATTATCTTGGGATATTATGCCAAATACCTTGGTTTCTTTTCCTCTTATGTTATGTTTTTATTAGCCATGTGATATTTTTTACTGGGTTGGGGGGTGCGGGGCGCTGGCTAGACCTTGTCCTGACACTTCTCCTCTTAGGGACTCACTGGTTGTATCCGGTGTATATTGGATTGTTTCTCCTTGATTAGATCAAGGAGTGGGTGATTGTTTCGCCCATTTGTTTGTCTTTGTTGTCGTGTCTCCCTCCCATGTCTGTCTTGTCCTTTTCGCCACTGCTTTAGTGCATTTATTAGTTCGCTCCTTCTGAGTGAGGTGGCGATGGCACAGTTGAAGGTTTGTACCTTTAATGCTAGGGGACTTAATGTTCCGGAAAAACGCTCGCAGATATTGTATAACATGCACAAAGAGCGGGTACATATCTTGTTCCTACAGGAGACTCACTTTCAGGTGGGCCATACACCACAGTTTACGAATCGATATTATCCGGTCTGGTTCCACAGTGCCAACCCGGAATACAAGTCCAAGGGCGCTAGTATATGTATTCATAAGTCACTTTCTCAAAAAACCATGGATGTCCTTGTTGACCCGGGTGGTCGGTATGTTTTTCTCAAATTGTCCATTCGGAATAAGATCTTCACTTTGGCTAATTTGTACCTCCCCAATCAGGATCAGGCTCAAGTGGGCCGATTGTTTTTGAGGAAATTAGAGGAGTTCACAGAGGGCGTTTTAATTGTAGGGGGTGATTTTAACTTAACATTCGATTCCAGACTTGACACCTCCTCGGGCAGGTCCGCTGTTCCCAAGTCGCACTTGATGCATTCCATGCAATTGATTGACGTGTGGAGGATTCTGCACCCTCAGGTAAGAGAGTATACTTACTTCTCCCCACTGCACAATATGTACAGTAGGCTAGACGCTTTTCTGGTTAGCCACCATTTGCTTACCTGGCATCCTACTTCTGAGGTGGGCCCTATGGTTTGGTCGGATCATACCCCTGTATTTCTGGCACTTACATTTCCTAATTCGGAGCCTAATTTCCAGTCTTGGAAAATCAATGATAATTTACTGCGTGATGCAGTGTGCGTGTCGGCCCTTAAAGGGGTATTCCGGAACTAAAAAATTACATTTATTTAAATAAAACAATGAAAATGATATAACTTTACAATGTACTTACGTTTCATCAGATGGCTGTAGCGTCGTATATCCTCCTCCGTCACCGCCCCCTTAGTGAAGCAAAATCTGCACTTCCTGTGCAGACCCGTCCATTTAGTCTTCTGCCTTGCTTCCGGTTTCCGGCTTTCACACTGTACGGTTACGTCACAAATGACGTAACCGTACCACGTGCTTCTTTATCTCAGAGCATGCGTGGTTAACACACTCCACCGCGCATGCTCTGTGAAATTATAACCCCTTATAAATTACCGACGGAATACGAAGTTGCGGGAATAACGGCCGTTTCGGCCGTCTTCCCGACAGGTGCAGGAGCTGTGACAGCTGCTGTCTCGTACAGCAGCTGCCGCAGCTCCTACAGCGGGGACCGATCGCTGTGTCCCCGCTGTCTAACCCCTTAAAAGCCGCGTTCTATAGAGATCGCGGCTTTTTAGGGGTTAAGTTACCATCGCCGGCCTGCTACACGATAGCGGCCGGCGATGGTTACTATGGCAACCGGACACCAAACAATGGCGTCCGGCTATGCCATCGACGGAAGCCTAATGGGTCCTGACAAAGTCAGGACCCACTATGCTTGCTGTCAGTGAATAGCTGACAGTTCTAATACACTGCACTACGCATGTAGTGCAGTGTATTAGAATAGCGATCAGGGCCTCCTGCCCTCAAGTCCCCTTGTGGGACAAAGTAATAAAGTTAAAAAAAAAGATGTGTAAAAATAAGAAAATAAAAGTTAAAAAAAATCCCCTTTTTTTCCCTTATCAGTCCTTTTTTATTAATAAAAATATATAAATAAATAAAATATACATAATTGGTATCGCCGCGTCCGTAACGGCCTGAACTACAAAATTATTTCGTTATTTATCCCGCACGGTGAACGCCGTAAAAGAAAATAATAATAAACCGTACCAGAATCACAATTGTTTGGTCACTTCACCTCCCAAAAAATTTATTAAAAATAGATCAAAAAGTCGCATGTACCGAAAAATGGTGCTGATTGAAACTACAGTTCGTTACGCAAAAAATAAGTCCTCGCACGGCTTTATTGATGGAAAAATAATAAAGTTCTTGCTCTTAGAATAAGATAACACAAAAAGTGAATGATTTATTACAAAACGTATTTTATTGTGCAAACGCCATAAGACATAAAAGAACTATAAACATCTGGTGTCACCGTAAGGCCGAGTTTACACGAGCGTGTGCATTTTGTGCAAGCAAAAAGCGCGGCGTTTTGCGTGCGCAAAAGGCAATTAACAGCTCCGTGTGTCAGCCCTTTATGATGCGCGGCTGCCTGGTTTTCGCGCAGCCGCCATCATTATGACACTCCGTTTGGATGTTTGTAAACAGAAAAGAACGTGGTGCTTTTCTGTTTTCATTCATCCTTTACAGTGCTGTTGCGCGAATCACGCGCGTCCCACGGAATTGCTTCCGTGCCACATGCGTGGTTTTCACGCACCCATTGACTTCAATGGGTGCGTGATGTGCGAACAGCGCACAAATATAGGACGTCGTGCGCTTCACGCAGTGGACATACGATGCGTGAAAATCACGCACCTGGCTGCACGGCACCATAGACTAACATAGGTCCCTGCGACGCGCGTTGCACGGATGTATAACACGCTCGTGTAAATGAGCCCTAATCGTATCGCCCCGCAGAATAAAGTGAATATGTCATTTATAGCGCACGGTGAACGCTGTAACAAAAATAGAATAAAAAAACAATAGTAGAATTGCTGTTTTTTTAGTCACCACGCCACTTAAAAATAGAATAAAAACTGATCAAAAAGCCGCATGCACCCCAAGAAAACTACAATGGATTCCTCAAGGGGTCTAGTTTCCAAAATGGGGGCACCTTTTGGGGGTTTCCACTGTTTTGGTACCAGAAGACCTCTTCAAACCGTTTAACCCCTTAATGACCGGGCCATTTTGCACGTTAATGACCAAGGATTATTTTTGTTTTTTCCACGGTCGCATTCCAAGAGTCGTAACTTTTTTTTTATTCCGTCGACATAGCCGTATAAGGGCTTGTTTTTTGCGGGACGAGTTGTATTTTGTAATTGTACCATTTTTAGATGCATATAATATTGATTAACTTTTATTAACTTTATTTTAGGAGAGAATTGAAAATAAGCCGCTATTCCAGTATTGATTTTCACGTTATAAATTTACGCCGTTTACTATGCAGCGTAAATAACATGTTAACTTTATTCTATGGCTCGGCATGGTTACGGGGATACCAAATATGTAAAGGTTTTATATGTTTTCCTACGTTTGCACAATAAAAACCCTTTTAGAAAAAAATTACTTGTTTTTGCATCACCGCATTCCAAGAGCCGTAACGTTTTTATTTTTCCGTCTATGTGGCCGTACGTGGGCTTGATTTTTGCGGGACAATGTGTAGTTTTCATTAGTACTATTTTGGGGTACATAGGACTTAGATTAATTTTTATTTAATTTTTTATGGTGGGAATGGGAGAAAAGAGCGAATTTTGCCGTTGTTTTTTTGGACGCCGTTCATCCAGCGGTTTAATTAATGTGTTAATTTTATTGTTCAAGTGGTTACGATCGCGGGGATACCATATATGTGTATGTGTGATTTGTTTTGACACTTTTACTTTAAAAAAGTATTTCACTGTAATTTTTTTTTGGTTTTTTCACCAACTTTATTTAACGGATTGACATTTTTTTTTTAGTCCCACCATGGGACTTCACTATGCGATGTGCCGATCGCATATATAATGCTTTGGTATACTTCGTATACCAAAGCATTATTGCCTGTCAGTATAAAACAGAGGGAGCTCCCTCCCTCTGTCAAACACATTAGATGCCGCTGTCACTATTGACAGCGGCATTTAATGGGTTAAACTGCCGGAATCGGAGCGCGCTTCGATTCCCGCAGTTGCAGCAGGAGCCAGGCTGTGTATAACAGCCGTGCTCCTGCCGCTGATCGTGTGGGTACACTGGCAGTACCCGCGCGATCACAGGACGGATATATCCCTCCTCCTGCGCGAACTAGCAGCTGCAGAGGACTGATATATCCGCCCTTCGGCGTTAAGAGGTTAAAAACGCAGATATCCAGTGATTTCAGCTTGTGCTATCAGTAATAGAATGAGAGCACCAAAATGAAGACTGAGATTGCAGAAGTTAGTAGAGCTGGGTGTAGTAGGCGGAGCAAGTGCACTGCTGCATGCACATTGCATGCTGGGACTAGAGCAGTGCATGCAGGGAGGAGAAACACAGGAAGAGAAGAGGAATGAACTTACTGAGCAAAACAAACCTCTCAAGGTAAACAATAGGGAGTAATGTTACTAAAACCATTTATCATCAAGAAAAAGATAGTCAGAGTGCACTAATATATTAATAGAGGAACATTGCATTGATTTAAAAAAAAAAAAAAAGGATTGGAAAACCCCTTTAACTGGTTCCCGACCACTGGCTGTATATTTACGGCCTGCGGTCAGGGTCCTTAAAACCCGAGCCATAGACTTTTTACGGCTCGGGTTTTAACTTGCTGCCCGCGCGATCGGGCAGCTGAATGTCGGGTCTCCGGCTGTCAGTGACTGCCGGGGACCCTGAGGAGAGGATAGAAGCAGCTTTCACTGCTTCTGTCTTCTCCGATGTGTTTTTACACAGCGTTCAATGAACGCTGTGTATAGGAATAGAAACAGCAGCAGCGGCGCTGTCTCTATTCCTCCCGGTGATCATGTGACAGGTCACATGATCGCCGGGTGCCGTTAGTGACAGACTGCTGCTGGGTCTTACAAGACCCAGCACAGCCCTATTAGTGACAATCGTCACTATGAGAGGGCTGATTTCCCCTGTAACTGGGGCTGCTGTGCAGCTCCAGTTACAGTGGAAAAGATGGTGTAAAAGAAAGAAAAAATATATATAAAGTTCCCCAAAGGTCTTTTTTGACCTTTGGGGGACAGACCATAGTAATAAAAAAATAATAAAGTAAAGTGCAAAAAAAATGTAATAATAAATACACATAAAATACCCACCCCAAAAAAAAAACGTTACCCCCGCCAATCATTGTTGTAACGCTAGCGCTGACCCAATTACCCTAATATAGACATGTAATATATTAAAATTTACGGTAGACAATGACGATCACAAATAAAAGGTCTATTTTAGGCTAAAACTATGTTATTACCCAAAAAAAATAGCTGAAACGTAAAAAAGCTTATTTTTTTACTATTATTTTCAAACTTTATGAATAAAAATTCTAAAATAGCAAAAAAGGTGTGTATAAAAACCATAAAAAATGAAACCTGCATTGTCTACGGAAAAAACGTCGCAAAAATCACGTCGTTAGCCCAACAAATAAAAACGTTATAGCCATTTAACTAACACGTGCTAAAAATGGCTAAACGGTGTCTGGTCCTGAAGGCGCAAAATAGCCCGGTCCTGAACTGGTTAAGGACTCGCTCACCGGCTTTTTTGAGGTTCATGCGCATGAATCTACTCCCTTGCCGATCCAGTGGGAGGCGCTGAAGTGTGTAGTTAGAGGAGTCCTGATACAACATGGGCCACGATTGAAGCGGGAAAAGGGAGTAGCTATTGCGCGTCTCCTTACTCAGATACGGGATTTGGAATCTTGTCATAAGCGCGTTCCTTCCTCACAGATTTTTGCGGAACTTACTACAGCGAGAGAATCATTACGATCTCTAATAGATCAGTCACACGCTCGGTTCAGGGATCGGATGCGGAAGCATTCTTACGAATTTGCGGACAAATGTGGCAGGTCTCTGGCACGGGTATTGCATCCCCGCACACAAGCGTCATACATCCCAAAAATTGCATCTCCCTCGGGTGGTGAGGTTCATGACCCGGTTGGTATTATGGATTGCTTTAGACAATATTATTCGGCCTTGTATAATCTCAAAGACCATTTTCATGATATACAGGCTGATGCGTTACGGGATAAAATTGACCGTTATATTCATGATACTGCGTTGCCGTCCTTGGAGGATGGGGAGGCTTTGGGACTCGAGGAAGATTTTTTGGAATCGGAAGTGGAGCGTGCAATTGGAGACTCTCCCTTGGGCAAGAGCCCAGGACCTGATGGGTTTAATAATAAATTCTATAAGACATTTAAAGATCAACTGGCTCCTTTTTTGACGAAAGTCTTTAACTCTGTGTCTTCCTCCTGTCCCTTTGCGCCTCAGTCACTCGAGGCTCACATTACCCTTCTACCAAAGCCAGGCAAGGATACGACTTTGTGTGCAAACTTCAGGCCCATATCGCTGATTAATGTAGATGTAAAGCTTTTAGCGAAATTGCTCGCCTCTCGCCATTATTGCCTGGCTTGATCATGGATAATCAGGTGGGGTTTGTACGCGGTCGGGAAGCACGGGATAATACTAACAAGACCCTTCTTTTAACGTCATATTGCCAAACCCGTAAGATACCGATGTGTTTACTCTATGTAGATGCCGAAAAGGCTTTTGACAGGGTGCACTGGGTGTTCCTCGGCAGTGTCCGGACGCAGGTTGGCCTTGGTACCACTATGGTGGATAAGATTATGGCATTATACCATGGGCCTACAGCTCGTGTTCGAGTTAATGGTCTATTATCTGACTCGTTGTCTATCACTAATGGCACAAGACAGGGGTGCCCACTATCGCCTCTATTGTATGTTCTGGTCATGGAACACCTGGCCGTGGCACTGCGGAGAAACCCTAATGTTAATGGCGTATGTGTTGGCGCACAACATCAGCATATAGTGCCAGTTTGTGATGATCTCCTTGTGTACATTACGACTCCCATGATTTCCTTGCCATCTTTGACGGGGGAGTTTGAGCGCTTTGGTCATTTAAGTAATTTTAAAGTCAATTACTCTAAATCGGAGGCCCTGAATATATCACTGGATGCTCCTCTGGCTGCCTACCTCGCCCGGGTTTTCCCTTTTAAGTGGCAATCTAAATCCTTAAAATACTTGGGGGTACAGATCCCCACACAACAGTCGGATTTGTTTGCCTTGAATTACACGCCCATTCTGCAGCGTACCTTGAGGGAATTGGTGGCGTACGGCGGGAACCGCATGTCGTGGTTTGGGCGTATTGACGCAGTTAAAATGGATATATTGCCCAAATTCCTATACATCTTCCAGACCGTCCCTATTGTTGTACCACCGGGTTTCTTCCAGACCTTACATAGGGCCATAACTAAATTTGTATGGGGCTCCTCTAAGCCTCGCATTCGTTTTGCTGTCCTTAGTCGGCCAAAAGTGGAGGGGGGCGCGGGTCTGCCGGATTTTAAACACTACCATCAAGCTGCGATACTTATGAGAGTGGTGGATTGGTTCCACTCGGAAACGGGTAAGCAATGGGTGCGCATTGAGAAGACTATGTCTTCCCTCGCATTGTCCTCTTTGCCTTGGTTGTCGGTCCTCCAGCGACCAACGTCTTCTCTGCCTTTCCTCACACGTCAGTTTCTTTTGGTTTGGGAACGGATCATTGGTACTTCGGACCTTGTTCACCGTCCGGGTCCTCTGACTCCTCTCTTTGATAACCCTTCCTTCCCTCCGGCGGTGGGTGTAGATACATTCCTCTGTTGGGAGAGAGGGGAGGGTGGATATTTGGCCGAAACCCTTACACCTGATGGTGCAATATTGTCGATGACTGCTGTCTCTGAGGCCTGCCCGGGGAGACGATCAATATGGTGGTCCTATTTTCAGTTACGTTCATATCTTTCTTCCATGGGTGATTGTCTTGGGTTGCTACAGGATAAGACTCCTCTAGAACACTATTTGTCTTTGGATACTGCTCCCTCTCATGTGTTGTCCTATTTACATGGGATCCTTCTGCCTAGGTATTCTTACTCTCAGTTGTCATTCACTACAGCATGGGATGAGGAAATGGGGGTTCGACATTCTGAGGAGGACTGGGGAACTTCTTTCTTTCTAGCTCACAAATTACCAACTTCTTGTTTTGCTCAGGAGAAGAATTGCAAGATACTCACCAGATGGTACCGTTGTCCTGCCTTGTTGCATAGGATATTTCCTGATGTACCTGCTGATTGTTGGAGGTGTGGGGAGGCTCCTGGAACTATGTTGCACATTTGGTGGGACTTTCCCAAGATTCGTCCCTTCTGGGAAATTTTTTTTTGATCTGGGTAACAAGCTTTTTAGAACTGAGGTTCCGACCTCGTCTTCTATTCGACTACTTTCCATGGTTCCTGGATCACTCCCACACCTCAAAAAGGGTGTCTTTAAGCATTTTCTGACCGCAGCGAGAACGGTAATCCCTCGACACTGGAAGTCTAGTACGGTGCCTTCTTTGCAGGAATGGGTAACAGAGGTGAACGGGATTATGAGGATGTAGGAGTTGATGTCCGTTGATCGGGGCAAATCTGCACTCTTTGTCCAAACTTGGGCAGTATGGCTTGGATTCCGGGGTGGTGCTGATCTGCCTCTCTGGTTGGATGGCCTCTTCTGAACTGCTTATATAGCTAAACTTGGTGTGTGTTGACCGTCTGTGTTTCCCTTTGTTGTTTTGTGGCGGTGTGAATTTACGTTTCAATATATGCACTTATACGGGCCAATTCCTACCTAATTATGGGGACTGGTTTCCCTGAATATTGCACTACTTCTACTGTGAACATGGTACTGTTTCTTGCCATTGAATTTTATATTGATGCAAAAACCTTGCCGGTTGGGAGGCTACCTCTAACTGATGTTCATATGTTTTTGTAATATTTCTACGATGTGAAGTTAATATATTGCACTGCGTGCAAAACTTTTTGCAAATTCGTGAAACGTTGTATATGCTCTTTTATATTTTCAAAAGAAAAATCTTTGATAAAGAGAAAAAAAAAAAAAGAACAGGACCCTAACAGACACAAACGGAAACCAGTGGTTTCCGTTTCCATCACCATTAATTTCAATGGTGACGGATCCGGTGCCCATGGTTTCCATTTGCCTCTGTTGTGCACCAGACCCGTCGTTTTGCCGGAAGCAATAGCGTAGTCGACTGTTCAGGGTCCCGTTCTGATGGAAAGCTCTGACATAACATCAGAACGGAACCGCAACGCAGATGTGAACGAAGCCTTACATAAAGTGAAATTAAAAACCTTTATTGATGCTATAGTAAGCAAATAGACGAATCACATATTTTGAGGACAGCCTGGTATTATTGGCGGATGATCGTTCTTCCCTGGCTTCTCTTTTGCATCTTATTGAAGTGTTTGGCGCCTTTTCGGGTCTATTAGTGACCTGGTCTAAGTCGGTTCTTTTCCCCCTTTCTCCTCGGTATTCCTCTCAGCAGAGCCTCCCTGTTCCCTTACAAGTAGCCACCCTACTTTTGTTTTGTAAAAAGAAAAAGGTATAAATAAAACCTTTTAAAAAAAAAATAAAATGAAAAACATGCAGCTCCAAGCAACTACCATGTTCGTTATACTTATCTAAAATGTTATGAATCATATCAAAGGGGGGGAAATATGTAGATAGTTATATAGTGCACCTTCAAATGTTAATGTATTCAATATAAACTGGCATGCAAAAGTTTGAAAGCAACAGAAAATTTATTTGAAGGAATCATTACTTTCATTACTTTTTCCTCAAGGTACCATTAAATTAATAAAAAATTATGTAATAACATATAATTTTCATTTGATGTCTAAATTCATAAAAATTTACATGTATAACAAAAATCTTACATTTGCAGCAATTACGGATCTTTAAATGGTTTTTTTTTATTCTAGTTTTAAATTTTTTAACAATTTCTGGGGATGATAGCTTAGAGAATAGCTTGAAGGACATTTTTCCCCTTAACATACAGTGAAGCTCATGCTACAAGCTTAGTAAGGTTGAAATTTGGAGATGTGTTGGCCAGTCCTCTTACCAACCACTATAGACATGATACACTTAATTTAATAAAATACATTTGGGTAACACTTATCTTGCATTTATTTTCCTTTTCCTGCATGCCCAGTATTTAAACTATATAAGGAATGCTTTAGCTGACCAAGGGGCTGACCCTAGGGCACTGCTCATATGCCCAAATTATGAGTCCACCTCTGACAACTTTAATTGGCACTGGCTATTTAAGGAAGTCACAAACTGAAGACCTGCAAGTCATCTATTCCTTAAATAGCAAACTTTATGTACTTAGACATATGTTAGTAATTCCTAAATTCTGTACACTAGTGTCTTGGGTCATATCTATGCCATTAAGCTTTCCTTTGCTATCAATAAAAAAGC
This sequence comes from Rhinoderma darwinii, assembly GCF_050947455.1. Taxonomy (NCBI): domain Eukaryota; kingdom Metazoa; phylum Chordata; class Amphibia; order Anura; family Rhinodermatidae; genus Rhinoderma; species Rhinoderma darwinii. Next base: position 403,041,440 of record NC_134687.1, read on the forward strand.
ACAAGCGGCATCTCACTAAAGGGATAGCAGGAAGCCCTGAGAAATGTCACATCTAGTGTGGCATAACATTTGGGCCTCATGCACTAAGGCACTCTGTGTGGCATCATATGGTGTGTCTGTACAGTGTTAGAAGTATCCAAAGGAACATGATCCCCACCGATCAAACATTGACGGCCTATCTTAAGGATAGATCATCAATGTCTTACTCCTAGAAAACCCTTTTAAGCCCATACGATGTGAGCAATATGTGATGAAGTCAGGTAGCCGATGTTTCTCCATTATTTTGTGTTTAGTTCCCATGGTTGAGCAAGCCCCTTCTAAGATCAGTGACAGATGTAAGTAGATCATGTCCTCTACTTATTGCCAAAATAAATGAAAGTTAGAAAAAATAACTTCACTGTGTTCTGGAGAAAATTTACTAATTTACTGCTATTGACCTCCCTATGAAATGTGTTGTTGTTTTTTTCAGTTTCTTTTTCCAGACCTAAATAACTGGCTCGTTACCTATGATCACAAGAAAATTGCAATAATTTCAAGAATGTTGAGTATAATTTATTTCAGAATAGAATAAAAAGTATAAGCCACTTTCTACATCCAGATTGTCCAGATTTGTAAGAAAAGGGCAGCAGCAGGCACTGTGGACATCAGACAATGTGTACATTTCTCTGCATAAGTCGGTATTGTATTACCAAACATATGGAAGAAACCTTTATACATATGGTGAGGTGCTATTTGGAATTGAATATGAATTGTAAAACTAAAATGGATTGCAATGGATGAGTGATGGAGGTTGTAGGACCCATCATATAGAATATCACTAAGGACTAAACCTACTTTGTCAGTTCTAGAGGTAACCGATGAGGACCAGTGGCGTAACTACCGCTATAACAGCCGTAGTGGCTGCTACGGGTCCCGTGGCATGAGGGGGCTCGTGCCGCCCGCCGACACGCCCCCCCATATGCCTGGTGGTGCCGCTAGCAGCCGTAATGGCTGCTAAAGCGGTAGCGATGCTTCTACGGGCATGCGCCACAGAGCCTCTAACATTTATGGGCCGGGCGGCACGGACACTCTCATGCTCGGTGGCGTCGTTAGCAGCAGGGGGCCTCTGGTGCTAGCAACAGCCACCCCCTCTTGCAGTAATTGTGTCTATAGCATGCAGGTACAAATACATGCATTAGCGCTGAACGTTTCGTGCCCGACCATTCAGCGCCTTACAATGACGCTGATTGGCGGGGCAAAATGACTTGCCCCGCCAATCAGCGCCTTTCAACAACGCTAACGGTGCGATGACGTAATCGCGCCGCTTCCGTGATTAAAAGCCGCTGATTGACGGGGAGAGTCATTCTGCTCTGCCAAACAGCGCCTTTCAACGACACGCCGCTTGCGTCGTTCAGCTCCAGCAGACCTGCTCAGAAGAGAGCAGATCTGCATTGCCACCGGACGGCGCGGGAACGGGATCATGTGAGTATGTAAAGTTGTTTTTTTCTACTATAACTGAGTGGGATTATCTACAGGGGGGTCTGTCTGTGGGGATGTGGAGCACTATATACAGGCAAGCCATATCTAGGGCACTATCTACAGGGGTGGGCTATATGTTGGACACTATATACAGGGGTGGGTTACACTATATACATGGGGCTATATGTAGGACACTGTCTACAGGGGTGGGCTATATGTGAGGCACTATCTACGGAGGTGAGCTATATGTGGAGCACTATCTATAGGGGAAGCTATATGTAGGGCAGCATGGTGGCTCAGTGGTTAGCACTATTGCCTTGCAGCTCTGTAGTCCATATGTGGGTACTATCTACAGAGGGCTGTATGTGGGGTGCTATCTACAGGGGCTTCTATGTAGGGCACTATCTACAAAGCTCTATGGGGGTCACTACAGGGAGGCTATGGGGCACTATCTACAGGGGGCACGGGGTGTGTGTGGAACACAGTGTATGGTACTATTATAATCAGGGACACAGTGTATGGCGCTATTATATTTAGAGGTGTTGAGCATTTTATCTTTGTTTATAGGTGCAGATATGTTTTAAAAGCTGAAGACATCTGAGCGGAAAACTTCAGAAATGGGTCGTGGTCGGGAGAAATCCAGAAAAGAGAAAAATAACTAGAATCTGAGACTTCACTGGTGAGTGACTTAAAGAGGCTCTGTCACCACATTATAAGTGCCCTATCTCCTACATAAGGAGATCGACGCTATAATGTAGGTGACAGTAATGCTTTTTATTTAAAAAACGATCTGTTTTCACCACTTTATTAGCGATTTTAGATTTATGCTAATGAGTTGCTTAATGCCCAAGTGGGCGTGTTTTTACTTTAGACCAAGTGGGCGTTGTACAGAGGAGTGTATGACGCTGACCAAATCAGCGTCATGCACACCTCTCCATTCATTTAGTCAGCGCATAGGGATCCTTTTAGATCGCTATGTGCTGTCTTATACTAACACATTAACAATACTGAAGTGTTTAGACAGTGAATAGACATTCCACGGGATGTCTATTCACAGTCTCTGCACTTCGTTACTGTTTCTATGGTAGTTACAGAAGAGGAAGCAAAATTCCACCCGCATTCCACTACCTACAAGGGGGCTGTGTGGCACTACCTACCAGGGGGCTGTGTGGCACTACCTATCAGGGGGCTGTGCGGCACTATCTACCAGGGGGCAGTGTGGCACTACCAGGGGGCTATGTGACACTATCTACTGGGGGCTGTGTGGCACTACCTACAAGGGGGCTGTGTGGCACTACCTACCAGGGGGCTGTGTGGCACTATCAACAAAGGACTGTGTGGCACTACCTACAAGGGACTGTGTGGCACTACCTACAAGGGGCTGTGTGGCAATACCTACAAGGTGGCTGTGTGGCACTATCTACAGGGGGGCTGTGTGGCACTACCTACAAGGGAGCTGTGTAGCACTATCTACAGGGGGAATCTGTGAGTGGCGGGCTGATGGTCATTTTAGTGAGAGTGGCGGGCTGATGGTCATTTTACTGTGAGTGCTGGGCTGATGGTCATTTTACTGTGAGCGGGGGGCTGATGGTCATTTTACTGTGAGTGGGGGGCTGATAGTCTTCAAGTGGTTTCCACCTCTGCGCTCCAATTGAAATTAATAGGAGGCAGAAAATACCTGTGGTGCTCGTTTGGTGCTTTTTTGCCTACGTCTTTTGCATTAGCTTCAACGGCTTAAAAAAAATGCAAAAGAAAAAAGGTAAAATGCAGTCAATTCAAAATCTGAATTTTTGAAGGAATTTTGAGACAGATTTTTTTTGCCTTTACAAAAATGCTGTGTGAACATACCCTAAGGGTACGTTCACACGGCTTATTTTCAGACATTTTTCGGGCCGTAAATGCCCTGACAAACAGCTAAAAATACGGAGGCTGAACGCCTCCAAACATCTGCCCATTGTTTTTAAAGGGAAAAACTGCATCTTGTTCCCACGCCCCATAAAAAAGTAGTGCATGTCACTTCTTGAGCCGTTTTCCATTGGGTCAATAGAAAAACAGCTCCAAATATGGCCGTAAAAAATGCATAAAAAAACGCTTGAAACTGCTTCGTATTTTACAGCCGTTTTTTGTTTAGCGTGTGAACATACCCTTAGAGTGTAGTGCTTGTTTTTGTCATTTTCTGTCTTTCTTGAAACAATTTTTGGTAGGGGTGCTCTGAGGAAATTTTATTTTTCCAGTGGTGCCTCGAGTTCGAAAAGGTTGGGAAACTCTGTACTAAGCTACAGGATCATGCCGGCCTATGCAAGGATCCCGTCATGGAGCAGCTCAGTTCGACGTGGGAACAAGACCTAGGTGAGTACAGTTTTTTTGTTTGGGGGCACTATCTACAAGGGGGAGGTGGGGGGCTGTATGGCACTGTCTACAAGGGGGAGGTGGGGGATTATGGCACTGTCTACAGGGAGGCTGTATGGCACAATCTACAGTGGGGTACTATCTACAATGGGGGTGTTGGGTGTGGCAGCCAGGGGAGGTGGGCATTATACTGTGTGGATAAACATAGAAAAAAAGCTGTCTGCAACAGCCAACCCTATTTCCCAGCCACCACTAATATATGAAAGAAAGTTACAATTTTATTAGCTACTTATAGCTGGACAAACCACAATTAGGATTTAAAATTATCACCAAGCCGAGATCGGACAAACACATGTATGACCTGATTGTCCAGGCATATCTGTATGTAACATAGGATTATGTCTTCCCTATTCAGTTAAATTGTTAGTAACTAGTAGCAGCAATAGGTCCGATCAGCAGCAGTGTCTAAAATTTGAACAGCCCCCCCGACATGTTTCGCCACTAGGTAGCGTCCTCAGGGGTACACGGGGCTAATGGCGGCGCGGAATAAAGGAGATCCTGATATAGACATGTCAAATGACGTGTCAGAAGGTGTGTCGAGCCAATTGGCCAATAGCAATAAGGGAGACATAGAGGCCTTTCAGCTGTGTTCAGCCAGCGAATGAATGACATGATAAGGTGCCTCAATCAGACAGGGGAGGCGACGCATGCGCATAAAGGTAAAAGAACGACTTAGTACACTCATCCGGATAAAAACTGCGAATCGACTCGCGCCTGCGCAGATGCACAGAACTGCAACTTAGTATCGAAACGGCTCACTCTGGTCGTTGATGCATTAGCATCATATATAAAGACTCAGTTCACCCATCCAGATTCAAGCCGCAAGTCGAGTCGCGCCTGCGCACCTGCACAGAACAGCAACTTAGTACCAGAACGGGTCGCTCTAGCCAACGATGCATTAGCATCATATACACACTGAAACCCCTTGCCGTCTCTATAGAGAAGTGACATCCCAGCAAACATTCATGCACCTACAGTGCCGGCATACAGCGGGACAGGATTGGAATGCAAGTCCCCGACAGTCAGTTGCTACATTGCGATCCACATAGCGGACTAGGTTGGTCAGCTAGGGGCTACCAAATCCAGTCAGGTCAATTCACAGCTAGAAGGTATCTCCAAACGCCCCTCCCAGGGATATACGACATTTCTGAAAATCAATCCAGGATCAATAAGTATACATAAGTACTACATCAGGGACTATAAAGCCGCCTCCAGCATGTGGTCAAAGCTATAATCCATGTAAATAAATGGATCAGTCTAACCTTTGATTAGAATTGATTATCATATTGTTACATTATTTTGTTATCAGTATAAGTTCTCCACTAACCGTAAAGAACGCAATGGCAGGTAAGTATTATTCACATTCTAAGTGGTTTATATATGTATATACATAATTCCCAGGGGTCCAAAAGTATGGACAAAAACATCAACGAGAGAGATTCTCGATGTCCAACTGTGGAATTAGAGGAAAGCACTGAAGGTAAAACCCTCATTCAGACCTAATGGAGACATGGTATTAAGTTGATGAATCCACCTTGCCTCCTCCTGCAGAAGTTTACGATCCAAATTGCCCGCTCTAGGTCCCATTTTGACCTGGGCAATACCCCAAAATTTAAGCAACTTGGGATTACCTCCATGAAATTTGACAATGTGTCTAGAAAGGGCGGTATCCTCATTACAGGTCACCGCACTTATATGTCTAGAAACACGTCTCCTCAGTTCCTGAATGGTTTTACCCACGTATAACTTGGGACAGGGACATTTAGCAACATAGACCACTCCACTGCTCTGACAGTTCAGAAATTGTTCGATTCGGTATATCCTACCGTCGACTGGATTGGAAAAGTTTTTAACAGTCGGCATTAAGGGGCAGAAGGAACATCTGCCACACGGATGGAAACCCTTCAGAGGTGACTTGAGCCAAGTCGACGAGACATTAGATTGTTTAGAATAATGGCTATGTACCAGGAATTCCCGCAGGTTCCTGCCCCTACGGTAAGTGACACCTGGATTAGCCATGACTGCATCTCTGAGGTCAGGGTCAGCCGTAAGTATAGCCCAATGTTTTTTCAAAATTTGGACCACCTGAGGAGAGCAGGCGTCAAAGGTGCCAATGCACCGAATAATTCCAGATGACTTTTTAGTGATATCGCCTCTACTTGACAACAGATCCCTCCTCTCGGTGGCCCTTGCTCTAGCATATGCCCTATGTAGCCACTTTTTAGGATAGCCGCGCGCTGTAAATTTGTTAAAAAGACCATCGCACTCAGTTTGAAAGGCCAATTCGCTCGAGCAGTTGCGTCTAGCCCTCAGATATTGGCCAATTGGTATGCCCCTCTTAAGGGCAGCGGGGTGGTAACTCTGCCAATGCAGAAGACTGTTGGTCGCGGTAGCCTTACGGAAAACATCCGTTTGGACACCGCCACCAGGATCCAACGATATCTTAAGATCAAGAAAATTTATGGTATGATCATGAATTTCATATGTAAATTTCATACCGATATTGTTGGTATTGAGCATAGACATGAAGTCACGGAAAGTGTTGACATCCCCATCCCAAAGGATGAGGATGTCATCAATATACCTCCCCCAAAAGGAGATGTGTGAGGTAAAAGAAGAAAAATTATCAGAAAAAACTATAGTGTCTTCCCACCACCCTAAAAAGAGGTTGGCATAAGTGGGTGCACAAACCGTACCCATCGCCGTACCTTTTATTTGGTGATCATATTTATGATCAAAAATGAAATAATTGTGAGTGAGTAAGAAACGCAAAAGTGACAAAACGAAATCATTGTGACGTTGAAATTGAATGCCTTTAGTGTTCAGAAAATATTTAACAGCAGTGAGTCCTAATTCGTGCTGAATATTGGTGTAAAGTGACTCCACGTCTATGCTCGCTATCATTGTAGTAGAAGTGACGTTGATCTCATGGATCCTGGTGACGGTGTCCTTAGTGTCCCTAAGATAAGAGGACAGAGAGGAGACAAACGGCATTAACATTTCGTTGACATAGAGGCTAATACCCTGTGTCAGACTGTCATTACCCGACACAATGGGTCTGCCAGGAAGAGGAGAAGTTGCCTTATGCACCTTTGGCAGCGCATAAAAGGTCGCCAAAGTGGGGGTGGAATTGTAGAGGCACTTAAATTCATCAGTAGTGATGAACTTCTCATTCCTAGCACCATTGAGGAGGGAATATAATTCAGTAAGATATTTAACTGTAGGATTTACATCCAGAGTGACATAGGTGGTATTATCATCAAGTAATCTATGAACCATGCGAACATAGTCAGCATGGCTCATAATTACAATGTTACCCCCCTTGTCAGAGGGTTTGAAGACTAAATTATCATCTCTGCACAAAGTGTCCAATGCCTGCCTCTCATCATCATTAAGATTACTAAAACCATAGGATTTCCTGGTCTTAAGTTTTTTAAGGTCGTTACACACCATCCTGACAAAGGTATCGATATGGCTATACTGTGAGAATGGAGGTGTGAGCTTAGACTTAGGGCGCAAAGTTGAAAGTGGTCCAACAACATCCACAACACCAAATTCGCTCTCATGGAGCAAACTTTCAAGATCCCTCAAGGTGTTACATTCTGTACGATCCAGAGAGATTTTTTCAGATACATTACCCTTGAAGTACTTATGCAGTGCCAATTTTCGTGCAAAAAGGTTGATGTCCTTAACCCACGTAAATTCATCGTAAGATGGAGTAGGAGTATATGACAAGCCCTTTTTAAGTAAAGTTAGTTGGTAAGAATTTAGTTGGTATGAAGACAAATTTATTATCTGCATCTCATCATCTCTTTCTGCCTGTATATTCGATTTTATGATTTTGTCCCCCAGTTCAGACTGGGTGGACCTAAAAAAGGGAAAGTAGTGGGGGGACCAATACTTTGTTTCACTACATTGTCCCCTCCATATAGGGTTGGATTGGTACGAGAAGAGTGAGGGGTAGACAATATATTCACAGGGTTTGTTATGGATGTAGGAACAGGCATAGACGAAACAAAGGAGGAACTTAAGGTGTTGGAGGGACATGTTGTAGCACGGTTGGGAACACTAGTATTAAATTGTCTGGGCACAGACGGGGTTCTCTTAGAGAAACTTGGTCTGTTATTTTTTATTTTCCGTTTGGTACCAAGTCTAAGACTATCGTCACTATTCCTAAGTTCCTCCGTGCCTGAGGTGTCCGATTCAGAAAAATCGGTAAACACCGTACTACGTTTAGGCTTAGAGTAAGAATTGGTCTTATAAGTATAAACCTGTCCCAAATCAAAGTCTCTACGGTCGCGAATGTATTTGCGATGTTTCCGTTCCTTTATTTCTCCCTGTAGCTTTTCTATGTTTTTCTGTAACCTAATCTCAGAGGTCCCAAACTCAGGACAGGAACTAAAAGCCTGTATGTCAACAATCTCCTTTTCAAGTTGAGCACTGACAGTGCTATAATTCTGTTTTTCAAACTCCAGTAAATACTGGAGCAAGCGCATAGAACTGTCAGTGAGGAGTTCTTCCCAGCCTTTAACAAAGGCTTTATTATCTCTATAGGAGTTCGGTGTGATATTGATCCTTAAACCTCTATATATGATTTTTTGTTGCAAATAAGTTTCCAGGCTTGCCACTTCCCAACAGGATCTGATATACCTCTGATAGGTTTTTTGGAGGTCCCTAAATGCTGTTTGGACGTCAAATTGTTGTAAGGGAATGTTACCTACAGAGAAGACATATGCCGCATCTGCAGATAAAGTCTCCAGGTCTGGCTTTCTAGACAAAAAACCTGCCATAGCAATGAGTCAATAACTAGATGAATAAAGCGTTCCAGGTGGGAACAGGGTCAAATAAACAGGGTGATTAACCCAGCAGTATTACAAAACGAACGAGGATATGACCCTTGGTAGCTGGCGGGCACAATATACATAAACATAGAAAAAAAGCTGTCTGCAACAGCCAACCCTATTTCCCAGCCACCACTAATATATGAAAGAAAGTTACAATTTTATTAGCTACTTATAGCTGGACAAACCACAATTAGGATTTAAAATTATCACCAAGCCGAGATCGGACAAACACATGTATGACCTGATTGTCCAGGCATATCTGTATGTAACATAGGATTATGTCTTCCCTATTCAGTTAAATTGTTAGTAACTAGTAGCAGCAATAGGTCCGATCAGCAGCAGTGTCTAAAATTTGAACAGCCCCCCCGACATGTTTCGCCACTAGGTAGCGTCCTCAGGGGTACACGGGGCTAATGGCGGCGCGGAATAAAGGAGATCCTGATATAGACATGTCAAATGACGTGTCAGAAGGTGTGTCGAGCCAATTGGCCAATAGCAATAAGGGAGACATAGAGGCCTTTCAGCTGTGTTCAGCCAGCGAATGAATGACATGATAAGGTGCCTCAATCAGACAGGGGAGGCGACGCATGCGCATAAAGGTAAAAGAACGACTTAGTACACTCATCCGGATAAAAACTGCGAATCGACTCGCGCCTGCGCAGATGCACAGAACTGCAACTTCGTATCGAAACGGCTCACTCTGGTCGTTGATGCATTAGCATCATATATAAAGACTCAGTTCACCCATCCAGATTCAAGCCGCAAGTCGAGTCGCGCCTGCGCACCTGCACAGAACAGCAACTTAGTACCAGAACGGGTCGCTCTAGCCAACGATGCATTAGCATCATATACACACTGAAACCCCTTGCCGTCTCTATAGAGAAGTGACATCCCAGCAAACATTCATGCACCTACAGTGCTGGCATACAGCGGGACAGGATTGGAATGCAAGTCCCCGACAGTCAGTTGCTACATTGCGATCCACATAGCGGACTAGGTTGGTCAGCTAAGGGCTACCAAATCCAGTCAGGTCAATTCACAGCTAGAAGGTATCTCCAAACGCCCCTCCCAGGGATATACGACATTTCTGAAAATCAATCCAGGATCAATAAGTATACATAAGTACTACATCAGTGACTATAAAGCCGCCTCCAGCATGTGGTCAAAGCTATAATCCATGTAAATAAATGGATCAGTCTAACCTTTGATTAGAATTGATTATCATATTGTTACATTATTTTGTTATCAGTATAAGTTCTCCACTAACCGTAAAGAACGCAATGGCAGGTAAGTATTATTCACATTCTAAGTGGTTTATATATGTATATACATAATTCCCAGGGGTCCAAAAGTATGGACAAAAACATCAACGAGAGAGATTCTCGATGTCCAACTGTGGAATTAGAGGAAAGCACTGAAGGTAAAACCCTCATTCAGACCTAATGGAGACATGGTATTAAGTTGATGAATCCACCTTGCCTCCTCCTGCAGAAGTTTACGATCCAAATTGCCCGCTCTAGGTCCCATTTATTTGCAACAAAAAATCATATATAGAGGTTTAAGGATCAATATCACACCGAACTCCTATAGAGATAATAAAGCCTTTGTTAAAGGCTGGGAAGAACTCCTCACTGACAGTTCTATGCGCTTGCTCCAGTATTTACTGGAGTTTGAAAAACAGAATTATAGCACTGTCAGTGCTCAACTTGAAAAGGAGATTGTTGACATACAGGCTTTTAGTTCCTGTCCTGAGTTTGGGACCTCTGAGATTAGGTTACAGAAAAACATAGAAAAGCTACAGGGAGAAATAAAGGAACGGAAACATCGCAAATACATTCGCGACCGTAGAGACTTTGATTTGGGACAGGTTTATACTTATAAGACCAATTCTTACTCTAAGCCTAAACGTAGTACGGTGTTTACCGATTTTTCTGAATCGGACACCTCAGGCACGGAGGAACTTAGGAATAGTGACGATAGTCTTAGACTTGGTACCAAACGGAAAATAAAAAATAACAGACCAAGTTTCTCTAAGAGAACCCCGTCTGTGCCCAGACAATTTAATACTAGTGTTCCCAACCGTGCTACAACATGTCCCTCCAACACCTTAAGTTCCTCCTTTGTTTCGTCTATGCCTGTTCCTACATCCATAATAAACCCTGTGAATATATTGTCTACCCCTCACTCTTCTCGTACCAATCCAACCCTATATGGAGGGGACAATGTAGTGAAACAAAGTATTGGTCCCCCCACTACTTTCCCTTTTTTAGGTCCACCCAGTCTGAACTGGGGGACAAAATCATAAAATCGAATATACAGGCAGAAAGAGATGATGAGATGCAGATAATAAATTTGTCTTCATACCAACTAAATTCTTACCAACTAACTTTACTTAAAAAGGGCTTGTCATATACTCCTACTCCATCTTACGATGAATTTACGTGGGTTAAGGACATCAACCTTTTTGCACGAAAATTGGCACTGCATAAGTACTTCAAGGGTAATGTATCTGAAAAAATCTCTCTGGATCGTACAGAATGTAACACCTTGAGGGATCTTGAAAGTTTGCTCCATGAGAGCGAATTTGGTGTTGTGGATGTTGTTGGACCACTTTCAACTTTGCGCCCTAAGTCTAAGCTCACACCTCCATTCTCACAGTATAGCCATATCGATACCTTTGTCAGGATGGTGTGTAACGACCTTAAAAAACTTAAGACCAGGAAATCCTATGGTTTTAGTAATCTTAATGATGATGAGAGGCAGGCATTGGACACTTTGTGCAGAGATGATAATTTAGTCTTCAAACCCTCTGACAAGGGGGGTAACATTGTAATTATGAGCCATGCTGACTATGTTCGCATGGTTCATAGATTACTTGATGATAATACCACCTATGTCACTCTGGATGTAAATCCTACAGTTAAATATTTTACTGAATTATATTCCCTCCTCAATGGTGCTAGGAATGAGAAGTTCATCACTACTGATGAATTTAAGTGCCTCTACAATTCCACCCCCACTTTGGCGACCTTTTATGCGCTGCCAAAGGTGCATAAGGCAACTTCTCCTCTTCCTGGCAGACCCATTGTGTCGGGTAATGACAGTCTGACACAGGGTATTAGCCTCTATGTCAACGAAATGTTAATGCCGTTTGTCTCCTCTCTGTCCTCTTATCTTAGGGACACTAAGGACACCGTCACCAGGATCCATGAGATCAACGTCACTTCTACTACAATGATAGCGAGCATAGACGTGGAGTCACTTTACACCAATATTCAGCACGAATTAGGACTCACTGCTGTTAAATATTTTCTGAACACTAAAGGCATTCAATTTCAACGTCACAATGATTTCGTTTTGTCACTTTTGCGTTTCTTACTCACTCACAATTATTTCATTTTTGATCATAAATATTATCACCAAATAAAAGGTACGGCGATGGGTACGGTTTGTGCACCCACTTATGCCAACCTCTTTTTAGGGTGGTGGGAAGACACTATAGTTTTTTCTGATAATTTTTCTTCTTTTACCTCACACATCTCCTTTTGGGGGAGGTATATTGATGACATCCTCATCCTTTGGGATGGGGATGTCAACACTTTCCGTGACTTCATGTCTATGCTCAATACCAACAATATCGGTATGAAATTTACATATGAAATTCATGATCATACCATAAATTTTCTTGATCTTAAGATATCGTTGGATCCTGGTGGCGGTGTCCAAACGGATGTTTTCCGTAAGGCTACCGCGACCAACAGTCTTCTGCATTGGCAGAGTTACCACCCCGCTGCCCTTAAGAGGGGCATACCAATTGGCCAATATCTGAGGGCTAGACGCAACTGCTCGAGCGAATTGGCCTTTCAAACTGAGTGCGATGGTCTTTTTAACAAATTTACAGCGCGCGGCTATCCTAAAAAGTGGCTACATAGGGCATATGCTAGAGCAAGGGCCACCGAGAGGAGGGATCTGTTGTCAAGTAGAGGCGATATCACTAAAAAGTCATCTGGAATTATTCGGTGCATTGGCACCTTTGACGCCTGCTCTCCTCAGGTGGTCCAAATTTTGACAAAACATTGGGCTATACTTACGGCTGACCCTGACCTCAGAGATGCAGTCATGGCTAATCCAGGTGTCACTTACCGTAGGGGCAGGAACCTGCGGGAATTCCTGGTACATAGCCATTATTCTAAACAATCTAATGTCTCGTCGACTTGGCTCAAGTCACCTCTGAAGGGTTTCCATCCGTGTGGCAGATGTTCCTTCTGCCCCTTAATGCCGACTGTTAAAAACTTTTCCAATCCAGTCGACGGTAGGATATACCGAATCGAACAATTTCTGAACTGTCAGAGCAGTGGAGTGGTCTATGTTGCTAAATGTCCCTGTCCCAAGTTATACGTGGGTAAAACCATTCAGGAACTGAGGAGACGTGTTTCTAGACATATAAGTGCGGTGACCTGTAATGAGGATACCGCCCTTTCTAGACACATTGTCAAATTTCATGGAGGTAATCCCAAGTTGCTTAAATTTTGGGGTATTGCCCAGGTCAAAATGGGACCTAGAGCGGGCAATTTGGATCGTAAACTTCTGCAGGAGGAGGCAAGGTGGATTCATCAACTTAATACCATGTCTCCATTAGGTCTGAATGAGGGTTTTACCTTCAGTGCTTTCCTCTAATTCCACAGTTGGACATCGAGAATCTCTCTCGTTGATGTTTTTGTCCATACTTTTGGACCCCTGGGAATTATGTATATACATATATAAACCACTTAGAATGTGAATAATACTTACCTGCCATTGCGTTCTTTACGGTTAGTGGAGAACTTATACTGATAACAAAATAATGTAACAATATGATAATCAATTCTAATCAAAGGTTAGACTGATCCATTTATTTACATGGATTATAGCTTTGACCACATGCTGGAGGCGGCTTTATAGTCACTGATGTAGTACTTATGTATACTTATTGATCCTGGATTGATTTTCAGAAATGTCGTATATCCCTGGGAGGGGCGTTTGGAGATACCTTCTAGCTGTGAATTGACCTGACTGGATTTGGTAGCCCCTAGCTGACCAACCTAGTCCGCTATGTGGATCGCAATGTAGCAACTGACTGTCGGGGACTTGCATTCCAATCCTGTCCCGCTGTATGCCGGCACTGTAGGTGCATGAATGTTTGCTGGGATGTCACTTCTCTATAGAGACGGCAAGGGGTTTCAGTGTGTATATGATGCTAATGCATCGTTGGCTAGAGCGACCCGTTCTGGTACTAAGTTGCTGTTCTGTGCAGGTGCGCAGGCGCGACTCGACTTGCGGCTTGAATCTGGATGGGTGAACTGAGTCTTTATATATGATGCTAATGCATCAACGACCAGAGTGAGCCGTTTCGATACTAAGTTGCAGTTCTGTGCATCTACGCAGGCGCGAGTCGATTCGCAGTTTTTATCCGGATGAGTGTACTAAGTCGTTCTTTTACCTTTATGCGCATGCGTCGCCTCCCCTGTCTGATTGAGGCACCTTATCATGTCATTCATTCGCTGGCTGAACACAGCTGAAAGGCCTCTATGTCTCCCTTATTGCTATTGGCCAAATGGCTCGACACACCTTCTGACACGTCATTTGACATGTCTATATCAGGATCTCCTTTATTCCGCGCCGCCATTAGCCCCGTGTACCCCTGAGGACGCTACCTAGTGGCGAAACATGTCGGGGGGGCTGTTCAAATTTTAGACACTGCTGCTGATCGGACCTATTGCTGCTACTAGTTACTAACAATTTAACTGAATAGGGAAGACATAATCCTATGTTACATACAGATATGCCTGGACAATCAGGTCATACATGTGTTTGTCCGATCTCGGCTTGGTGATAATTTTAAATCCTAATTGTGGTTTGTCCAGCTATAAGTAGCTAATAAAATTGTAACTTTCTTTCATATATTAGTGGTGGCTGGGAAATAGGGTTGGCTGTTGCAGACAGCTTTTTTTCTATGTTTATGTATATTGTGCCCGCCAGCTACCAAGGGTCATATCCTCGTTCGTTTTGTTATACTGTGTGGGGTCCACTAAGCGGACATTATACTGTGTAGGGGTACTACAGGGGGCAATATACTGTGTGGGCACAATTAGAGGACAAAATACTGAAATCCTTGAAGGAGTTATAATATATTGTAATATTAAATATTATTATTATACTGCATGGGGGGGCACTAAAGGGGCATTATACTGTGTGGGGACACTATATAGGGCATTATACTGTGAGGGGCATTATACTTTTTTATGGGGCATTTTTTTATGATGGGGTGGGGCGCGCAAAAGATAATTTCGTGTGGGCGCCATCTATCCTAAGGCCGGCCCTGACTATATACAAGTGGCTGTGTGCCACTACTAAGGGGGGCTGTGTGGCACTCTCTACTAGGGGGGCTGTATGGCACTATTTATAAGGGGAAGGGCTGTGGCTCTATCTACAGAGGGCTGTGTGTGGCACAATCTACAGGGGTCTGTGTGTGGCACTATACTAAGGGGGCTGTGTGGCACTATATACAAGGTAGGGGGACTGTGTGGTACTATATACAGGGGGGCTGTATGGCACTATAAAAAGGGGGGCTTTATGGCGATATCTACAAGGGGGCTGTATGACACGATCTACAAGGGGGAGGTGGGGGAAGCTATCTACAAGTGGGTTGTGACTTTGTCTACAGGCAGGGCTGTATAGCACTGTCTAGAGTGGACACTATGGCACAATCTACAGAGGGTACTATCTATAAGGGGGGATGCATGTGGCACCTGGGGAGGGCCCCAGTCAAGAGTTTGCTATGATCTTGAGTTGAGCATGTCTTATAACCCATTCTCATCTAAAACCACATTTACAATTCAGACTGCCCAACTCAAAAATCCCTATTTTGCGGTTTGTTCAATGTCTGTTCAAAGTATTTACACCAGTAGTGTATAATAATGAGATAAATTCTCCTCTAGGGGATAAGTACGAGATAAGCAAAGTAATTACAAAGGTAAGGTGGTTTTACAAGGGCAGATTTCACCCGTGTTTACCACTTTTAAACTAGCCGGGGATTCCGCTCCTGGAGCGCTTCGCCTGATGTCTCTGTCCATATATGGAAAGCGTTGCAGACGCTGTGAACAGGGATTCCACTCCAGGAGAAGCCCCTGTTGTCTGTGTCCATTTATGGACAGTGACGTCACTGGCTTCTCCTGGTGTGGAATCCCCGGTGACAGCGTCTGGGATTCCACTCCAGGAGAAGCCCCTGACGTCTCTGTCCACTTATAGACAGTGACGTAAAGGGCTTCCCCTGGAGTGGAATCCCCGATCACAGAGTCGGCAATGCTGTGGACAGGGATTCTGCTTCAGCTTCATCCTGCAGCTTCTCCCGACAATAACAGCTGAGGTCCACCCCTTTAAAGTGTCCCTCCAGTTGTTTTCTCCCACCTGAACGGACATTGGGTGTGAAGATAGGCTCCTGTGCCCTGGGCAGTACAGTTGTCTTGGCAACTGTATGGCACCCGGAGAGTATCCTGCACGGGTCCTTTTAATTAGAATTGGACTTAGGCAGGATACTCTCTGGGCATCAAACAGTTGCCACGGCAATTGTACCGTTCAGTGTGCAGGAGTGTCTCTCCACACCCGGTTCGAGCGGGAGAGTACAACTGGGGGGACATTTTAAGTCTTAAAATAAACCCAATATTAAGGGGTTAACGAATCAGAGAAAAGTAAAATCATGTATTGTAGAGTTTACCATTAGGCCAATGAAAATATATATAATGCTAGAGTAATAAGCCATATATTTATAATAAACCCCAACGAAGAGAATACAGTGAACACTGATCTGTCCTGTAAACTATAAATGATACAATTACAAAACAGACGGATTATAGGATAAAGGACATATCTGCTAGAAACGTCTACTTCTTGGATGTTGCCAGGTCTCACCAGAGTATTACATGTTTTTGTTAGTTACAGGAGATGCCTTTTATGTCATTTTATAGTCCTCTAATAATTGCTATTTATAAATTTCCTTTTCCAATTCCTCAGGAAAACTCCTATTTTAAGTTATTATTCTGTATTCTTGCTTTCCTTTTTTTTTGCTGACAACTGTTTTCTATTTTCAATTTATTTTGTGCCGACTAAGAATGTAAATTGAACTTTAATGCTATTGTCCTTTGTTCTTTTTCTCTGGAATATGTTCCGCATTAAATAGCACATATAAAGCAAAACAGTCCTGCGTATCACCCTTCAGCTTCTTGTGTAGCAAAAGAGCCAAAGAAAGATAATGTACAAGGTTTTATGACCAACAGATGGTATAATTGGTATCATAGATGGTTTTTATGCAAAGAGGTCATGGGTTCAGTCTCCATCTGGAGGCCTCTTAGAATACATGGTATTTTGATTGTCCTTTTCAGTACTGCGGTCCAATTGTAATGTTAATATTAAATGTAATTATATTTTACTTATCTTAGCCCCTGACTATCTTGGTACCTCACGGTGGCACATATGCATTACAAAATAGCTTAATATATGTAAGATACTAGTGCCACCTATTAAAGGACCATTAAACCTACTGTACAAAAGTGACAATTACAAACTAGTATATAAACCTTTATATATAGCTTATAATTTACCTAAATTTGTATTTTAGGTTGAATTGTTAGTACTAAACCACTTTTAAGTATGTTGCTCCGTTCAGCAGCTTACCCTTCTTGCTTTTCCTATGCAGAATTTCATCAGTTATGGGTCGAAGACAAGCAGTGAATCAGATATTTATTTTTGTTTAGACCTAGTTCCCACATGGTCAATAGTTTTACTAGAACTGTTATCTACTGAAAAATGCATGTATGGTGCTGCAACTGAGGCCGGTTTCATATTATGGCTATGTAAAAGCAGCCTAGCCCATGCTTCGGGCATCCTGCCTCAGACACTTAGACCAAGTTGTGTTTATGAAAACACACACACAAATTTTGTCACAAACAATTGCTTATGATATTCATATTCAAGCAGATCTGTCACGTGAATATGCTGCCCTATGTAAAGGCAGCATATTAGTTACAGGTTTGTACTCCTATTATACAAAATGGCTGCCCTTCAGGAATACAGCGGACTCCTAATAATTTTTTTTCTGCCTTTTTGGATAATAGGAGTAAGGACCTGCAGCTGTAAGGGTCAGTTCACTTGGCGGATTTTGCTTGGCGGGTCCCGTGTCAAAATCCGCTGCAGAGTTATTTCTGCAGTCGGCAGGAAGATTCCTCCTCCTATTGACTTCAATAAGAGGTTCAGCGGGAATCCACCTGAAGATCGGTGTCACGTAGGGTTCGTGGACCCACAGGCCAACAGGGCGCAGGTCAGAGTCTATAGTTCATATAGGGTACCTGTGGCAGCTCGGACAGTAGCAAGGCAGACTTGGCTGGGACTAGGCAACAGGTAGACGTCAGGCGTGGAGTAGCAGGACAGGCGTGGTATACAGCACAGCACGGCAACAGCTCAACACGGCACTAGATCAGTATACAGGTTACAGGAACAGGGAACACTGGGAGCAGGAAACACTAGTGGACCATTTGCAAGACAAACTTAAGATACAACAACGCTCAGGCGTGGGAGGAAGGGGCTGAGACCTTCTTGTAGCCCAGGGTGCTCAGGGAGCAATCAGCTCAATCTCCTACTGTGTGCGCACTGGCTTCTTGAGTCTGGACTGAGCTCGCCAGCGCACCCTGGTGGTCACTGTGGAACAGGACGGCCATATGTGCAGACATCTCTGGAGAAAAGGGCGTCGACTGGATGGAAGGAGTTAGTGGTCAGCGACCACGGACGTTACAATTGGGCAGGATGCTTCTTTTTCCCTCTTGCTGAAAAAAAATCAGCTAGTGGGAAAAAGAAGCGTCTCACTCCCATTGAAATGAATGCGGGCGGAATTTTGCGGCGGCATCCGCTGCAAAAATTCCACCATGTGAACAGGGCCAAATAGGCTGCCCTCACACAGGGCAGCATATTCAGCTGGTACATGCGCTTTAACAAAAGTCATTGCTATGAATGTTTTGTTTTTTTGATAAGGGTGACAACGTTTGTACATCACTAATGCGATTTTTGGAAAAAACATGGCAAAAACTCACTGGCCACTTCAGACCTGTACTTTAAGGGTATGTTCACACGCTTAGCAAAATACGTCTGAAAATACGGAGCTGTTTTCAAGTGAAAACAGCTCCTGATTTTCAGACATTTTTGTACCAACACACGTTTTTCGCGACGTATTTTACGACCGTTATTGGAGCTGTTTTTCAATGGAGTCAATGAAAAACGGCTCCAAAAACGCCCCCACACTTCTTTTACGCGGGCGTTTTTTTACGCACCATATTTTGATAGCGATGTGTAAAATTAAGCCTCGTGGGAACAGAACACCCAGCAAGCAATGGGCAGATGTTTGGAGGCGTAATGGTGCCGTTTTTTCAAGCGTAATTCGAGGTGTAAACGGCCCGAATTACGTCTGAAACCACTGCGTGTGAACATACCCTAATGCAAATATCTTATCAACCAATCATGTTATAGCAGCTCAATGCATCAAAGAATGCAGTCAAGACCAAACATTACAGAAGGTTATCTCAGAACGCACAATTTGTCAAACCTCCAGTGGATGGGGTACAGTAGCAGAATACCATACTGGTTTCTGCTTTTGTCAGATAAGAATAGGAAACGGGGGCTACAGTGGAAACAGGTTCACCAAAACTTGACATTTAAAGATTGGGAAAAATCTCATCTGACAAAACTTTATTTCTGCTGTACCGTGTAGACCAGGGGTCTCAAACGCGCGTGGGTAAGTGGGCCACATATAGAAAAAATGGGAAGTTGACAGGCCGCATTACTTTCAAATTTGATACAATACAAAATTATTGGTAATCAATTAGTTATTTGAACTACTATAACACTATATTACTATAATACTAATACTACATTACTATAATAATACGCTAGGCTTAAAATTTTAGAGAATTCTCCACGTGCTTATTTCAACAATCCAGTTTTCCAGTTTAAGTGTCGCTAAATGCAGTCCGGCGGCTCAGTTGGCAGCATTTGGCAGACACACGTCAAGATTGGGCAGCCCCTTTTTAGATAGTGCCACAGTGCCCACTGTAGATAATGCCACAGTGCCCTCTGTAGATAATGCCACAGTACCCTCTGTAGATAATGCAACACACCCCTAGATAATGCCATAGTGTCCTCTGTAGATACTGCCACACACCCACTTGTAGATAATGCCACAGTGCCCTCTGTAGATGCTGCCACAGTACCCACTGTAGATGCTGCCACAGTGCACTCTGTAGATGCTGCCACAGTGCACTCTGTAGATGCTGCCACAGTGCACTCTGTAGATGCTGCCACAGTGCACTCTGTAGATGCTGCCACAGTGCACTCTGTAGATGCTGCCACAGTGCACTCTGTAGATGCTGCCACAGTGCACTCTGTAGATGCTGCCACAGTGCCCTCCGTAGATTCTGCCACAGTGCCCCCCGTAGATGTTGCCACATTGCCCTCCGCAGATGCTGCCACAGTGACCTCCGCAGATGCTGCCATAGTGACCTCCGCAGATGCTACCACAGTGCCCTCCGCAGATGCTGCCACATTGCCCTCCGCAGATGCTGCCACGGTGCCCTCCGCAGATAATGCCACAGTGCCCTCTGCAGATGCTGCCACAGTGCTCTCTGCAGATGTTGCCACAGCGCCCTCTGCAGATGCTGCCACAGCGCCCTCTGCAGATAATGCTACACACACCCCAAGTAGATAGCTCCATTGGGGCTCCCTCTAGGAGTGGAATCCCTAGCCAGAGCGTTGCCGACGCTTTGGCTGGGGATACCTCTGCTGTTGGAGCCCCTGACGTCACTGTCCATACACTGTGATGTCAGGGGATCCTCATGGACGGGAATGTGATATCAGGGGCAACCCCAGAGCTGGTGTCCTGGAGAAGAGCACTAGTATAGGCTCTGCACCGGAACTCTGGGGAAGCCACTGACATCAGTGTCCATATATGGACAGTGATGTCAGGGGATTGCCCAGAGCTGTGGTCTCGGGGCAGAGCTACTTCTAGCACTCTGCCTGGGATTACAGCTCTGTTCCAGACATCACTGTCCATATATGCACATGGATGTCAGGGGCAACCCCAGAGTTGGAGTACAGGGCAGAGCGCTAGTAGGCTCTTCCTGGGACTCCAACTGTGCTCCTGACATCACTGGGACTCCTGCTCTGGGGAAGCCCCTGACATCACTGTCGATGTATGGAAACTGATGTCAGAGGCATCCCCAGAGTCCCGGAGCAAAACCTCTAATAGCGCTCTGCCCAGGACTCCAGCTCTGGGGAAGCCCCAGACATCGCTGTCAATATGAGGACAGCGATGTCAGGGGATTCCCCAGAGTCCCGGAGCAGAGCCTATACTAGCGCTCTGACCGAGACTCCGCTCTGGGGAAGACTCTGACCACACTGTCCATATATGGACAGCGATGTCAGGGAATTCCACAGAGTGCCGGAGCAGAGCCGATACTAGCTCTCTGCATGGGACTCTTGCTCTCGCTGTCCATATGTGAACAGCGATGTCAGGGAATTCCACAGAGTCCCGGAGCAGAGCCTGTACTAGTGGCTCTGTGTCCCGCGGGCCGCAGATGACTGCCCCAGGGGCCGCATGCTGCCCGCGGGCCGCGTGCTTGAGACCCCTTGTGTGGACAGTAGGGTCAAAATTTGATCACATGGAATCCCAGCAGATTATTGTTTAAAGCACATGAATTCATGCTGCCTAGATTTAGGCTGGTGGAGAAATGGTGTGTATATGGGAAATGTTTGTAACATAGTTTGTAATGGTGTGTAATAGTGTGCATGTGAGAAATGTTAGTAATATAGTTTGTAAAGCTGAAAAAAAGACATATCTATCCAGTTCAGCCTCTTTTCCTGCATTGTAGATTCAAAGGAAGGCAAAGACCCTCACATGAGGCAAAAATATATTTTCCTCATCTGATGGTAAAAATTCCTTCCCGACTCCAATTATAGCAATCAGAATAAATCCCTGGATCAACAACATATCTCCAGAAATCTATTATATATAAATTGTAACACTCAAGAAAGGCATCCAGACCCCTAATGAACTCTTATGGTGAAATTACCATGACAATGACCTCTGGCAGGGAGTATCATAGTCTCATTGAATTAAATAACCTTAAATTTGATAATCTTCCTGGCTACTGTAGTCCACCCATTCCATTTATTACTTTGGTTGCCTGAGTATGAACCTGCTCAAGCCCTACCATGTTTTTTTTGTGCACTGGTGCCTAAAACTGTATACAATATTCCATGTGCGGTCTTACTAGAGATTTTTGAAGTGGTAGAACTAAGTTCTCGTCATGTGCATCTACGCCCATTTTTATGAAATCCGTTATTTTATTTGCCTTGGCTGCTGCTGCCTGACACTTGTTGCTACAATTAAGTTCACTGTCAACTAAAATTTTTAAGTCCTTTTCCATGTCAGTTTTACCCAATTTTCTCAATTTAGTAGGTAATGGTAACATGTATTTTCTCTTCTCAAGTGTGCAACCTTATATCAGTGTATCAGTGTTAAATTTAATTTGCCACTTCTCTGCCCAAGCCTCCAACCTCCAAGTAACAGAAAATGTTGCAGTCGAACTTTCAGTAAAATTCCTGCAACAGACACAACAAACATATAAATAAGAAGGCATAGGATAGGGTAAGATTTATGAATGTATTTACAATAATTTGTTTTCGCAAGCCCAACATTTAAACGAAGGGACTGTGGGCCCCCTATGACCATTGGCACTGCCCAAATCCCAAAACCTTGCTACTTGGTTCTTTTTTGAATTTTTTATTTTTTTTAAATAGGCTGCAGGGGTAACCATCGTAACTGGAGCAATAGCAAACAACATGAGCAGGATTGCAGATTAGATAACTACCCATCTCTTCCCCAATCCAACTTCAGGCCCTTTACCAGTTTTTAGTAAGGTGGATTTTGGAAAACACTGTTTTCCATCAAGTCTAACAGATCGTTCCCTGGAACACACAGAAAAGCTCTTATATCTCACTAGGAAGAGCTGCCCACTCATAAGCACGGAGAGGGAAATAGAGAACGTGATATGATTACAAATGACTTATTACAAATTAAAGCAGCACATTTCTGTGTTCACTTTTTGTGATCACATAAATGACTTTGCAAAATTAAATTAAGGTTTATGTCATGTATACATTAGTCGATATGTAAAAGAAAATTTTGGCCAATTTTGACTAGGTAAAATATCTCTATTTTAAATGTTATGGCTTGATCTGTATCTATAGTGAACATAGTTTAAACCCACAGTGCCAAAATTAATTCTGCCCTGAATAACTGCTGCCCTGGTTCTTCAATCGAATACGTTACATGCGGCCAGCACACGGAGGACTGTCCAGCGCTTCTAATGACCTGATCCTACAGTTGCACCTGACAGTCCTCCGTGTGCTGGCTATAGATAAAGGCACATTTACTGTTACTTTATACGGAAAATCCATTTACCTCAGATGTGGTTTCATATTTTGCAAATCCATCATCAGATCTCAGCCCCGTGTATTGTCTGAGTCTGTGAGGCCAAGTCATATAAGGGGAAAATGAAAAATACCCAACATGACCCACATTACAGCGGTCACCCAGCTTTTCTAGGGTCCTGAAGAGCAAATCTACTTAGTTATATAGTGATGCTATACATGGCAATTTTTAAATGTCGAGTGGCCATTCAGAGTTGTGGAGAGTCCCGTGGGAGCTGAGATGGCAGCCATATTTGTTGTACCTGTATTCTCTTATTGAAGCCACTCAGATCAGAGTAGTAGAGAGCACTTTAAATCAGTACGTCAATGCCCCCTGTAAGTGAAATTCTTAATTTCAGAACGGGGCTGACGGGAAGGTGGCAGCATATGTTAAGGGGGTTTTGAGGTTTCCAAAAACATGACTGCTTTTATTCAGAAACAGCGCCTCTCCTGTGCATGGGTAGTGTCTGGTATTGCATCTTAGTCACACTGAGATGATCACCTGACATGGACAGGAGCGGCGCTGTGTTTAGTCCTCAATCGACTCACATGATCTTTTTTTAATAGAATCGGGGTAGAGTGCCGCCTCATGCTCACTACCATATGTAGTGTAGCTCACTTCATTTCAACACCCCCGTACCCCTGTATGCTTCAAGATGTCATTCAAAACCATAGACTTCCTATTAGTCAGACATATACTCTATAAAGCATTTATAATATATCCTAAATCAGGGGAAAGCAACCTTCGCTACTCCATCAGTTGTAATACTACAACTCCCGACGACAAGGTTGAAGGACCTGTGGGAGACGTCACGCTGTCTGCTGTGAAAGAAGCTGGGTGGGAACGATGAGAAGTGTATGATGCTGATTCGTCAGCGTCATACACTTCTATTCACAACGCCCAGTTGGTAAAAACACAATACACGCCCAGTTGGAAATACGAAAAAAAACACGCCCAGTTGTCCATTTCAAAGCTCATTTGCATAAATATAAAATTGCTCATAACTTGGCCAAAAAGAAACGTTACTGTTATCTACATTGCAGCGTCGATCACATGCAATAGGAGATAGGGATTTGATAATATGGTGACAGAGCCTCTTTAAGGGTATGTGCACACGATAGCAGGCATTTACGTGTGAAAAGACAGACTGTTTTCAAGAGAAAACAGCTGCCTCGTTTCACGCGTAAATGCTCCTCGTATTATGCGAGGCGTCTGTGACGCTCGTAAATCTTGAGCTGCTCTTCATTGAGTTCAATGAAGAATGGCTCAAATTACGTTGCAAAGAAGTGCCCTGCACTTCTTTGACGAGGCAGTCAATTTACGCGTCGTCGTTTGACAGCTTTCAAACGACGACGTGTAAATTACAGGTCGTCGGCACAGTACGTCGGCAAACCCATTCAAATGAATGGGCAGATGTTTGTCGACGTATTGTAGCCCTATTTTCAGGCGTAAATCGAGGCATAATACGCCTCGTTTATGCCTGAAAATAGGTAGTGTGAACCCAGCCTAAGCTCTCATTTAACAGTCTCTCCGGTGATTAATAATAAACTGATTCAATTATATATTATCTACCAGGCATATTTAACACCTGTCAAACTACAGAGAATGGGCAGAATGCCCACTTCGGCATGTCACAGATGATATGGTTTAGAAGCGGATTTCTGGCACCTTATATGGGATTGCCCATACATTTCTACTTTTTGGTCACATGTCTTTAACTTTGTCCCACAACACTTTTACCAATCCCTCTACCTCCTTCTCCTAAAATCGCATTGCTGGATATTTTAGATGAAGATCAATGGACACATTATACACGCATATTTTTGAGAGAATCTTTATTTCTGGCTAGGAAAACTATAGCTATACATTGGATGGTGGACAAGCCGCCATCGTTTTCACAATGGAAGACGTTGGTGAATAACGTAATACCCTATGAAAAACTAGTGTATCAACATAGGGGCTGTCCTGATAAGTTCCGGAAAATTTGGGGCTTCTGGTTGGACATCACTGACTCTATTGATATGGGAGACACTTGACGAGTTCCTTGAGATTTCTTATAATGTTGTTTTATTATCTGTTCTGATGGTTATATACGGTTCTATATTTGAGCATGTACTATAAGGTGGCACGGACAACACGTTTTGTTCTTTATGTTAATACTGGTTTACAACTGTAAACATCTTTGGAAATGCTGCTATTGCACTTAGAATATTTCTAATGTCTATGCTCTGTTATATCCTCTGGTTTGTGCATTGAAAACCTATGTCGATATGTATATTTATCTTGTTTGCAACACTTTAATAAAACTAATTTAAAAAAATTTAGGCCGGCTCCAAACTAGGCGCAAAATTCCGGTTCAACGGAATAGGGCAAAAAAAAGTCCTAAAATGCACCCCTTACAGCGGTGGTGCAGTGGGGTAATCCCCGTAGCCGCAGAGAATGGAGGTTGTCACTAGCGGAGCTCTTCAGGGACACCTTCGCTGCTGCCGGAGCCCCTCCATTTTACTATTTACTTAAACTTTTATAAACATTCCCAGAATTATTTTTTTTTCTACAATTTCTTCTTTTTTTACCAGTTGGTTACATGAAAAATGTCTCCAATGGTAAAATGAATTTAGAGCCATTTCCTGTCTTTGGCTGAGTATTACAATTGGCCTCCTCCAGCCTTAGCAGAATGTGATGATTGCTTGCAGATCCTTCTATGTGACACTTAATAGTAGCCTGTGTAAGCAGCTAACATCAAAAATCTCCAGAACCTAGGTTTTAACACACACCCTGTTTGTTATGTCAGAAAGATACCACAAAGAATAAGCAGTCTGGAAAATATGTTTTTATTAATGTTACCATTCAAACGCACAGTGTTTGTTAAAGTTAGCCAACAATGGCAATGCATTTCTCATAGATCTCAGGCCTTATTGAGACTTGTGGGCACACACATTCTTTCAAATTCTACCAATAGATTCCTTGCTTTAAGCAGAATTTATAGAACTTTGGTATGGATTTCTGAAGTTATGTTAGTAAATTAGGAGACCCGACACTTCATAGATCACTAGCTGCCAATTCCATGCGAGCAGAGTAATCACGTCCAGATGCAGTGACATAAGGAGAGACAATACTCTATTGTGATTGGCCCCAGATCAGATTTCAAAAGTGTAAAATCAAAGTTCAAACAACTGTTCCCTTCTAATAAATACCTCATGCATTTCTTCCAAATAATGATGTCTCCCAATGAAAACCGCTTAAACCTATTCGCAGAGACTCTGGGAAAGGCATAATTTTAATAAACTGAAACAATTGGTCATAGTTTGGGGTTTTAAAAGTCTTGCTATGCTGAGTTAGTGTATTTGGTGATGACACAATACCTATAAGCTATCAGGTTATTGACCATTTTATTACCCAATCTTAATGAGACAGAATAGCTTTTCTTTTTTTTCTTTAATATGTATATATTGCTTTGCTGGAATAGTATTATATGGAGATTTTCTGAGCAATTAAAGTAGGTAAGTGTTAGCACGGTAAAATGAAGGCCATAATAAGGGTTTATTAAGAATTCTTATGGCTTAGAGTAAACTAATGCTTAGAAAATTAAATGCCTATAAGGGCTTATTCACAGTTAAGTTTCTCATGCATCTTTTCCTTATTTATTTAAAAACTGGATTTGAGTCCATCAAAAAGAATAAGGAAAACATTTAATTTGGAGGATTATTGCCAAATATGATATTCTGACAAGCATATTATAGAAATATAATACACATCAGTCCCTTAAAATACAATGGCAACAGGTTACAATAAATGTTACTTACAGTGGCCTTTTCACATTTGACTTAGATGTGATTCACTGGTAAAATGCTATGATTGGCCACAGTGAACAATCAATCAGCACATCATATTGGGGGCAAGTAGCCAATCAGTGGGCACTTTATTGCTTATGTCTATGCACTGATTGGCTGTCTAGTAGCAACTGTCTGCAGTACTGTGCAATGCTATAAGTACTGCACTGCTCTCTACCAGTGCCAGGATGAGCTACTCCTTTGAAATCCAAGTAAGAGTGGCTCCATTTTTATTTTTATTTTTTTATACACTGTGTATACTATAAAGGACCCTGAAAAAGCTCCTTCTCTCTTAACCATAGAAAATTATTTACAGCTTTCAACAGCTCTCTCTGACTTTTATATGTAAGGACTTGCTTTATCTGTATTAGTTATCTGCTTATTTTTCTTTAACTCTTTCCCTGACAAGGACGTATCTCATACGTGCTGGCAGGAAGTCACTTTACTAGCAAAGAATGTATCAGATACCTCCATGCTATTAATGGCTCTAACTCAGGTTAGGTCGCAGCTAGAGCTGCGATCCAAGTACTGTTTTAAAGCTAAGATTCTAGCTGCGATCTAACAAATTTTGATGGTATAGTTTGAAGTGCAGCACAAGGACTGAAAATCTTCTGCAATTCTCTGTAATATTTATTAAAGAAAAAAAGGTAGATCCGGAGTTTAATATAAAATATAACTTTTACTATATTTTCATTTAAAACAATTTTAGAAAGAATAAACATATACACTTGGTGATTTCATATGCCATATATTCATGAATTTTTCATATATTTCTTATGGTATGCATCCAAAAAATTAAAGACAGCAAATTGTCCACCTCAATGAGGGTTATTAATCGGTGTTGTTTTTCTTTGTGAAAAAGTTCCAACAACATTTGAGGTTATGCCTGCCTTGCATAAATGGCAGTAGAAATTATATGGAAATTAGGGGCTAATACCCCCTACCCATTTAGGTGCTGTAAGTCACCCATCTATTCCGTCAATGCAAAGGGATCGGGTAGCCTCTTTTCAAAAAAGAGACTTTTATTTTTTTGAAGAGAGGCTACCCGATCCCTTTGCATTGATGGAATAGATGGATGACTTCCAGCACCTAAATGGGTAGGAGGATATTAGCCCCAAATTTCCATATAATTTCTACTGTCATTTATGCCGGGCAGGCATAACATCAAATGTTGATGGAACCTTCTCACAAAGAAAAACAACACAGATTAATAACCCTCATTGAGGTGGACAATTTGCGGTCTTTAATTTTTTGGATGCATACCATAAGAAATGTATGAAAAATGCATGAATATATGGCATATGAAATCACCAAGTATATATGTTTATTCTTTCTAAAATTGTTTTAAATGAAAATATAGTAAAAGTTATATTTTATATAGCTGCAATCTAGCCAGCGCTAGAGCAGGTTGCAGTGAGAGCTGTATATACTTGCAACTCCCACTTCAATTCGTGTTTCTAAAGGCTCTAGCTCAGACTTAGATTGCAGCTGTCACGACGTGGGGTGTGGACCCACTGGGCCGTACTGCGTAGCGGGATAGCAGCTGGCCAAACAGGTATAATGCAATGTCTATAGTTCTGAAAGGGTACCTGAGGCAATGTAGACAGTAGCGGTGAATTCAGGCTAAGATGAGGCTCTGACAGTAGAAAGACACCCGGCGGGGCGCGACACAATAGATGCAGCGGAAGTCACAACACGACTTCAACTGTTGAAGGCACAGAGACATGGGATACAGGGTACAGGCAGCAGGAACGGGAAACACTGGGAACTGGAAAACACTAGGAGACGATTTGCAAGGACAAACTTAAGGTAACACAACAACGCTCAGGCAAAGATCGAGAGGGCAGAGCCCCTTTTATAGTTCAGAAGCATTCTGGGCTAATTGCAGCTTTTCTTCAAATGTGCGCGTACTGGCCCTTTAAGGCACGGGCGCCCTGTGGGAGACAGTGTCCGGACCAGGAAGTGAGTGCCGGCGTCTCCCAGGAGGGAGATGCCGCTGGGAACTCGCTCGTCCATGGCCGTGGCCGTCAGAGGGTAAGTCAGGACGATGGTCCGTGGCCATAGACGTTACAGTATCCCCCCTCTTATGCCCCCTCTTCTTGGGACCAGAGCGGGAGATGCCGCTGGGAACTCGCTCGTCCATGGCCGCGGCCATCAGAGGGTAAGTCAGGACGACGGTCCGCGGCCATAGACGTTACAGTATCCCCCCTCTTATGCCCCCTCTTCTTGGGACCAGAGCGGAAGAGAAACTTCTTCACGAGGGCAGGAGCATTGATGTTCTCCTCTGGCTCCCAAGACCTCTCCTCTGGGCCAAATCCCCTCAAATCCACCAAATAAAACGTTCTTCCTTCCACTCTCTTGTTGTCCAAGATCTCCCTCACCTCGCATGTCCCGGACGAGCCACTGCGGAACTAGGAGTCTTGGATTAGTGGCTCAGGACCACAGGCTTCAGCAGGGAGACATGGAAGGAGTTTGGGATCTTGAGGGTAGGAGGCAGCCGAAGCTTGTAAGAGACAGGATTTATCTGCAGCAGAATCTCGAAGGGTCCGAGGAACCTGGGAGCAAACTTGCAAGATGGCACCCGGATATTCTTGGAAGACAGCCAGACCTTAGCACCTGGAAGAAACTGGGGAGGTTCTCGTCTCCTAGTGTCTGCCTTTCTCTTCATGCGGTCGACCGCCAGTAGAAGATCGGGTCTGCTGCCATATCTGCAGAAAGTCCCTGAAAGTAAAGTCAGCTGCAGGCACCTGGGACATAGTGGAAACAGGAAGAGGTATTCGTGGATGTTGGCCGTGGACAATGAAGAATGGGCTGGAGGTGGTGGACTCACTAGTATGGTTGTTGTAAGAGAACTCAGCCCAAGGAAGCAGCTACACCCAGTCATCATGCTGCCTGGAGATAAAGTGCCGCAGATAGTTCTCCATAATCTGATTAACCCTCTCGACTTGACCATTGGACTGATGATGGTAGGCCGAGAAAAAGTCCAACTTCACACAGAGGAGACTGCAGAGGGCTCTCCAGAACTTTGAGGTGAACTGAACCCCTCGATCCGAGACAATATGCAGAGGCAAGCTGTGCCGAGGGAAAATGTGTTGGATGAAGAGGCCGGCCAGTCGGGAAGCAGAAGGCAGACCAGTCCGTGAAAAAAAATGAGCTATTTTGGAGAATCGATCCACCACCACCCAGACCACACTGCATCCAGCAGAGAGAGGCAGGTCCGTGACAAAGTCCATAGCAATATGTCGCCAGGGGGTATCAGGCACAGGCAGTGGCTGGAGAAGACCAGCTGATCTGGAGTGGGCAACTTTATTTGCTGAGCACACCATGCGGGAGGAGACAAAATCTGTGACGTCTTTGGGCAGTGTGGGCCACCAGAACGGACAGGCAATTATGTCTCGGGTCTTATGTGCACCCGCGTGACCTGCAGGCTTGGAACTGTGTCCCCAGCAAAGGATTCTTCCTCTGTCTGCCAGACGTACAAAGGTCCTCCCCGGGGGAATGTCTCTAACTTGCAGAGGGTTGACAGAGATGATGCAGGAAGGGTCAATGATATTCTGTGGGGACTCCACAGTGTCTTCTGTCTCAAACGACCTAGACAAGGCATCGGCCCTCACATTCTTGTCGGCAGGGCGGTAGTGGAGCTCAAACCGGAACCGAGCGAAGAACAGCGACCACCTGGCCTGATGAGGGTTCAGCCATTGGGCCGTCTGGATATAGGTGAGGTTCTTGTGGTCCGTGAAGACCAGGATTGGATGAGTTGCGCCCTCTAGTAGGTGTCTCCACTCCTGCAGAGCCAGCTTGATGGCCAGTAACTCCCGATCCCCAAATCGAGTAGTTGCGCTTTGCAGGAGAAAAAAAGCTTAGAGTAGTAGTCACATATCACACACTTGCCTTTGGAGCCTCTCCGGAACAGAAGTGCGCCAGCACCAACAGAGGAGGCGTGCACCTCCAACGAAAACTGTAAGGACACATCAGGATGATGAAGAATTGAGGCTGACGTGCAGGCCTTCTTTAAGCTATTGAACGCGGCCTCTGCTTCTGGAGTCCACACCTTGGCATTCATGCCCTTTTTAGTGAGGGTAGAGATGGGAGCGGTCAGTGAGGAGAAGTTGGGGAAGAACAGACGGCAGAAGTTGGTGAATCCCAGGAAGTGCTCTATGACCCTTAAGCCTTGAGGGCGTGGCCATTCCAAGACGGCCTTTACCTTTTTAGGATCCATTTTGAGGCCCTGATCGGAGATGATGTAGCCCAGGAAGGGTAGAGACTTTCTCTCAAACACGCACTTCTCTAGCTTGGCATATAGGTGATTCTCCCTTAAACTAAGCAAAACGTTGGAGACATGTGTCTGATGTGTCGCTGGATCTGGGGAAAAAAATCAAAATGTCATCGAGATACACCACAACACAGACATAGAGGAGATCACGGAAGATGTCATTGACAAACTCTTGAAAGACCGCGGGAGCGTTACACAGGCCGAAGGGCATAACCAGGTATTCGTAGTGCCCATCACGTGTATTAAATGCCGTCTTCCACTCGTCACCCTGACGAATCCAGATTAGATTGTAGGCCCCCCAAAGGTCTACTTTGGAAAAAAAAATTGCTCCCCTTATGCGATCAAACAGTTCAGAGATTAAAGGCAATGGGTATCTGTTCTTTACCGTGATCTGGTTGAGACCCCGGTAGTCAATGCAGGGTCGGAGGGATCAGTCTTTCTTTTTAACAGAGAAAAAGCCGGCCCCGGATCAAGATTTGCATATGAAGCCCCTCTCTAAATTTTCCTTGATATAGGCAGACATCGACTGGGTTTTAGGTAAGGAGAGAGGGTATACTCTACCGCGAGGAGGAGACGAATCAGGGACCAGGTCAATAGGACAATCATACGCTCGGTGTGGCGGCAACGTCTCTGCCTCCTTCTTGTCAAAGACATCCAAGAACTGAGAGTAGCAAGAGGGCAACCCTGCCAATGAGTGATGCGGAGGAGGCTGAAGCGGATGAATATGCCCCAGACAGCGGTTGAGGTACTTGGGACCCCAGTGGAGAACCTCTCCGGAGTTCCAATCCAGAACTGGGGCGTGTAGACGGAGCCAAGGCAAACCCAGAAACACAGGATTGATGGCCTTGGGTAGGACAAAAAGGGAGATGAGCTCAGAATGAAGGGCTCCCATTTGAAGCCTCAGCGGTTTGGTCACAGACAATATTGGGTCGGGCAGCGGCAGTCCATCTACTGAGGGACCGATCAACGGCTTCTCCAGAAGCGTAGTGGGCAAGTGAAGAAGATCCACATGCTCTCCGTGTATAAAATTGGCTGCAGAGCCAGAGTCCAGATAGGCAGAGGCCAGATGGGACCTCTCGCCAGCAACAATAGTCACAGGGATGGACAGCTTGGAGGAGAGTTCTCTGTCAAATGCTGAGTCGCCCAGGGTTGTCTCTCCAACCAATTGTAGGCGTTGAAGTTTTTTGGCTTCTGGGGACACAGACGCACGACATGGCCAGCGAGGCCGCAATATAGACAGTGTCTAGAAGTGCGCCTGCGCTGTTTTTCCTGGACAGATAATCTAAGCCGATCTACTTGCATCGGGACCTCGTGTGGAGCAACAGATGAGGACAAGAGGGGTTGCTGGAAATTGGGAGCCAACTTAGAAAACCTCTCTCGACAAACCTCTTGAAATCTTTCTCTGAGCCTCATGTCAACCCGGGTGGCAAGTAAAATTAGGTCGTCTAAGGTAGGTGGTAGATCACGAGCAGCTAGTTCATCCTTGATCTCGGATGACAGACCATGCCTGAAGGAAGCTACTAACGCCTTGTTGTCCCAGGACAGCTCTCTTGCCAGGGTCTGGAACTGGATGGTGTACTCACCCACAGAGGTCTCCTCCTGGCGAAGGTTCAGTAGAGAAGTAGCTGCCGACTAAACTGGTCCAGGCTCCTCGAACACAGTGCAGAATAACCGCAGGAACCCCTGGAAGTCTCGGGTCCCTGTCGTTCCCAGATTGGGTTCGCCCACGCCAGGGCTTTGCCGGCAAGCAGAGAAACAACAAAGGCGATCCTGGCGCCGTCTGAGGGGAACACCTTGGTGTGCCGGGTGAAGTGGATACGACACTGGTTGAGAAATTCCCTGCACGCGCTTGCGTCTCCGTGAAAACGAGGCGGTAGTGGCAGCGAGAACAGAGGATCAGAACTGGTGCTGACAAGAGGTGTAGCAGGTGCATCAGTCGGAGAAGCAGGAACAGGAACAGAGGAGGAAGCAGCTAGCGCCCCTAGCTGTAGTGCCATGGAGTTTACTACCACAAGGAGTTGATCCTGTTGTGTTCACAGGTCCTGCAGGTCCGCTTGCATGGCTTGGGAAGGTGACAGGCCCTTGAATTAACCAGCGGGGTCCATGGCCTGAGCGTACTGTCACGACGTGGGGTGTGGACCCACTGGGCCGTACTGCATAGCGGGATAGCAGCTGGCCAAACAGGTATAATGCAATGTCTATAGTTCTGAAAGGGTACCTGAGGCAATGTAGACAGTAGCGGTGGATTCAGGCTAAGATGAGGCTCCGACAGTAGACAGACACCCGGTGGGGTGCGACAGAATATATGCAGAGGAAGGCACAACACGACTCAAACTCTTGAAGGCACAGAGGCACGGTAGCACGGGATACAGCGTACAGGCAGCAGGAACGGGAAACACTGGGAACTGGAAAACACTAGACCATTTGCAAGGACAAACTTAAGGTAACACAACAACGCTCAGGCAAAGATCGAGAGGGCAGAGCCCCTTTTATAGTCCAGAAGCATTCTGGGCTACTTGCAGCTATTCTGCAAATGTGCGTGTACTGGCTCTTTAAGGACGTGCACGGGCGGGCGTGCCTGCCCTGCGGGAGACAGTGTCCGGACTAGGAAGTGAGTGCCGGCGTCTCCCAGGAGGGAGATGCCACCGGGAACTCGCTCATCCATGGCCGCGCCCGTCAGAGGGTAAGTCAGGACGACAGTCTGCGGCCATAGACGTTACAGCAGCCCTGGCTGTGACTTAGCCTGAGTTAGAGCAGGTTGACGTGGGAGCTGCATATATTTGCATCTCTAACATCATCCTGTGTAGAGGAAATGGCCGGTCAGTGGGAAATGTCCCTGGAGAGGAGAAGCCGTTACCCTCCTCCTGTCCCTGTATGGTTGTAGATGACCCCAGGGGGAAGGGTTACATTAACATTTATCGATCAGCATACTTGAACTTACATATGGGGGTCTTTTTTTCTAGGAAAGGAATGAGAAGATGAGCAGTAGCGCATCTAATCACCCCTCTGCACCTAATTAGGCCATTTAGTGACTCCACAACTCTGACATTTACCAGGGTCCAGATTGCAGTGTGAAATAAATTGCACCAAGCACTTGCATTACAAACAAACATTAATAAAGTTTGTACACTTTACACTTTCCCTATTCTGTCCATACCCGATCTTTAGCATAAAATACAATGACTGCTTTTATAACGATACCATTACACATCACAGTCATAGCGATAATGATTATCACTAGAGAAGAAGGTCAAATACATTTCTGAGAGTTGGAAAAGATTTCCGTTAGTCAGAAAATACATTTTCACCCACTGACGGTCGGTGTAAATGATAGTTTCCAACTAGTTCCACTAACAAAGGATTTGTCACGATCCATTGGTATGTGGACCCACTAGGCCACACCGCCGTAGCGGAGTAGCAGTTGGCCAAACAACAGTCCTAGTACAAGGGTACCTTTGGTAGTCCAGACAGTAGCAGAGGCTAGGCACAGATGAACTTGCAGGCAGATGACACCAGACATGGTGTATAACAGCAGGCGTGACAGGTGGCACAACACGACTCCAACACTCAAAGGCACAGGAACAAATATAGCAGAATACACGTAGCAGGGCATGGGAAAAATGGAAACAGGATAACACTAAGGGACCATTTGCGAAGACTAACATGGGTAAACACAATAACGCTTTGTATGACGGCAACTTTAGCCAGATATTCTTTGAGGACAGCCAGACTTTGGTACCTGGAAGATACAGAGGCAGCTCTCTTCTCCTAGTATTTGCCTTTCACTTAATGCGATCGACTGCCTGCAGAATAGGGGACCGGGTTTGCTGCCAGACCTGTAGAAAGTCTCCAAATGAAGAGTCAGCTGCGGGTACCTGGGACGTAGCCAAAACAGAAAGAGGGATTCATGGATGTTGGCCGTACACAATTTAGAATGGTGTGGAAGTAGTGGACTCACTTGTGTGGTTGTTGTTTGAGAACTCGGCCCATGGAAGAAGCTTTACCCAGTCATCATGCTGCACGGATATGAAGCGGCTAAGATAATTCTCCATGATTTCGTTAATCCTCTCGACTTGGCCATTCGACTGGGGATGATAGGCTGAAAAAAGTCCAACTTCACATCTAGGAGCTTACAGAGGGCTCTCTGGAATTTCGAGGTGAACTGAGCCCCCCGATCGATGAAGAGGCAAGCCATGCAAACGGAAGATGTGCTTATTGAAGAGGTTAGCCAGTCAAGGAGCAGAAATATAGGCCGGTCAGCGGGATAAAATGAGCCATCTTCGAGAGCCGGTCCACCACCA
The DNA here is from genome assembly GCF_050947455.1 of Rhinoderma darwinii. Taxonomy (NCBI): domain Eukaryota; kingdom Metazoa; phylum Chordata; class Amphibia; order Anura; family Rhinodermatidae; genus Rhinoderma; species Rhinoderma darwinii. Next base: position 403,077,106 of record NC_134687.1, read on the forward strand.
CCCAGACCGTATTGCATCCTGCAAAAGGAAGGGAGGTCTGTAACAAAGTCCATTGCTATATGCTGCCAAGGAGCATTGGGCACAGGCAGAAGTTGGAGCAGACCGGCAGGCTTGGAGTGAGCAACTTTGTTGGAAGTACACACAGTGCAGGACGAGACAAAGTCCACAATATCTTTGGGCAGCGTGAGCCACCAGAAATGACGGGCAATCAGATCTCGGGTTTTACGAGCAGCCGCGTACCCAGCCAGTTTGGAGCTGTGCCCCCAGCAAAGGACCCTCGTCCTGTCTGCCAACCGCACAAAAGTCCTCCCCGGAAGGATGTCCCTAACTTGCAGAGGATTAGCAGAAATAATACCGGACGGGTCAATGATACTTTGGGGGGACTCCACGGTGTCCTCTGTTTCAAACGACCTGGCAGGGTATCGGCCCCCACATTTTTGTCAGCGGGACGGTAGTGGAGCACAAATTGGAACCGGGTGAAGAACAGCTTCCACCTGGCTTGATGGGGGTTCAGCCGTTGGGCCGACTGGAGATAGGTGAGGTTCTTGTGGTCGGTATATATCAGGAAGGGGTGAGCGGTGCCCTCTAGTAGATGTCTCCACTCCTCCAGAGCCAATTTGATTGCCATTAACGCCCGATCCCCAATAGAGTAATTGCGCTCTGCAGGAGAAAAAAGTCTAGAGTAACAGCCACATACCACTGCCTTCCCTTTGGAATCTATCTGGAACTGAAGTGTACCTGCACCAATAGAGGAGGCGTCCACCTCCAACAAAAACTGTCTAGACACATCAGGATGATGGAGGGTTGAGGCTGACGTGAAGTTCGCAGCAGAACTTGACGGACATGCCTCCGATGAGATCTGGAGAGAAAATCAAAATATTATTGAGATAGACCACAACACAGACATAGAGGAGATCTTGGAAGATATCATTATCGAATTCTTGGAAGACCGCGGGAGCGTTACACAGACCGAGGGGCATTACCAGCTATTCATAGTGCCTGTCTCGAGTGTTGAATGCTGTCTTTCATTCGTCATCCTGGCGGATCTGGATCAAATTGTAAGCCCCACGCAAGTCTCGTTTAGAAAAAAATTTGGCTCCTCGTATGCTGTCAAATAGTTCGGAAATTAGTGGCAATGGATATTTGTTCTGGACTGTGATTTGATTGAGACCATGGTAGTCAATGCAAGGTCGAAGAGATCCGTCTTTTTTCTTGACAAAGAATAACCCGGCCCCGGCCAGTGAGGAGGATTTTTGTATGAAACCCCTCTCCAGATTCTCCTTGATATAGGCCGACATGGACTGAATCTCTGGCAGGGAGAGAGAGTATACCCGTCCATGGCGAGGGGAATCATTTGGAACCAGTTCAATGGGACAGTCATAAGCCCAGTATGGGGGAAGCGTCTCAGCCTCCTTCTTGCTGAAGAAATACACAAACTGAGAGAAATGAGCAGGTAATCCTGCCAATGACTGAGGCAGAGGAGGCTGGACAGGACCGATCTGTAACAGACAGCGTTTGAGACAGTTGGAGCCCCATTGGAGGACCTCTCTGGAATTCCAGTCCAGGACTGGGGCATGTAACCAGAGACAAGGCAGGCCCAGTAGAACAGGATTGACGGCTTTTGGCAAAACAAGAAAGAAAATCAGTTCATTATGGAGCGCTCCAACTTGGAGCTTCAGCTGCTGGGTTTCTGATACGATCGGGTCGGGCAGAGGCAGTCCATTCACCGAGGCAACAGCCATAGACGTCTCCAGAGGGACCGTGGGCAATTGGAGATGATCCACTAGGTCTTTTTGGATGAAGTTTGCTGCGGACCCTGAGTCCAGATAGGCAGAGACCCGATGCGTCTTTTCGCTGGACACTATGGTCGCGTGGATGGACAGTTTAGAAGATAATTTTTTATTCAGTGCCGTTCCACCTAGGGTTGTCTCTCCAACGAATCCTTGGCAATGGGGTTTTTTGGCTTCTGGGGACACAAACGCACAACATGGCCTCAGGAGCCGCAATACAGACAAAGTCCCGAAGTGCGTATGCGTTTTTTCTCCTGGGCTGACAATTTGAGCCGGTCCACCTGCATAGGCTCCTCTGGTGGAACAACTGGTGAGGGCAACAGAGATTGCTGGAAAGTAGGAGTCAGCCTGGGGAATCTTATCTCCCGACTAACCTCTTGGGATCGCTCCCGGATCCTCATGTCAATCCAGGTGGCAAGAAGAATGAGGTCATCCAAGGTAGGTGGTAGATCACGGGCGACAAGCTCGTCTTTAAATCTCGGAAGACAGTCCCTGCCAGAATGTAGCCACCAAGGCTTCGTTGTTCCATGACAGCTCTGACGCCAGGGTGCGGAACTGAATGGCATACTCGCCCATGGAGATGTCTCCCTGGCGAAGGGTCAGCAGAGATGCAGCTGCTGACGAGACTCGTCCAGGTTCCTCAAAAAACTGTGCAAATAGTCTGTAGGAAACACTAGAAGTCACGGGTCTCTGGTCCCTGACGTTCCCAGATAGGATTTGCCCATGCTAGGGCCATGCCAGTAAGGAGAGAGATGATGAAAGCGATCCTTGCTCCATCGGAAGGGAATGCACTGGCATGTATACTGAAGTGGATATGGCACTGGTTCAGAAATCCCCTACAGGTACTCGCGTCTCCGTCGTATTTAGGTAGTGGCAGCGAGAATCGGGAGTCGGCACCAGTACTGACAGGAGGTGTAGCAGGAGGAAAAGCAGGGGCAACAGGAACAGGTGCTGCGTTGAAAGCAGCTTGCGCATCCAGTCGATGTGCAATGGCGTTCACCGCCAGGAGGAGTTGGTCCTTGCGTGATCGAAGGTCTCGCAGGTCTGCCTGCATGGCTTGTGGCGTACTGTCATGATCCGTGGGAATGTGGACCGACTAGGCCGCACTGCCATGGTGGAGTAGCAGATCGCCAAACAACAGTCCTAGTACAAGGGTACTTAGTCTAGACAGTAGCAGAGGCTAGGCACAGATGAACTTGCAGGCTGAGGACACCAGATGTGGTGTAAAACAGCAGACGTGACAGGTGACACAACACGACTCAGACATCCTAAGGCAAGGGAACAAATATAGCACGGGATACATGATACAGCTAGCAGGGGACGGGAACAGGATAAGGGGGGATTCACACGAGCGTGTATTGGGTCCGTGCGGGCCGCGTGGTTTGCACGCGCCATGCACAGACCAATACAAGTCTATGGGGCAGTACAGACAGTCCGTGCTTTTTGCGCAGCGTTTGTCAGCTGCGCAAAAAGCGCGACATGCTCAATATCTCCGCGTATTTCGCGCATCACGCACCCATTGAAGTCAATGGATGCGTGAAAACCACGCAGGTCGCACGGAAGCACTTCCGTGCGAACCAACTGAAACAGCGCACCAGCTGTCAAAAGGATGAATGTAAACAGAAAAGCACCACGTGCTTTTCTGTTTCCAAACGGAGTGTCTTTGAGATGAGCGAACCCGGACAACCGAACCGAACCCGGCAAAAAAATTTCCGGTATGCGACGTCAGGAGATAGTCACTGTCCAGGTTGCTGAAAGAGTTAAACTGTTTCAGCACCATGGACAGTGACTTCCAATCCCAATATACATGAACCTGTAAAAAAAAAAACGAAGTTCTGACTTACCGATAACTCCTGGCTTCTTCCTCCAGTCTGACCTCCCGGGATGACAATTCAGTCCAAGTGACAGCTCCAGCCAATCACAGGCAAAACACAGGCTGCAGCGGTCACATGGACTGCCGCGTCATCCAGGGAGGTGGGGCCCGATGTCGAGAGGTGCGTCACCAAGGACGCGTCACCAAGGCAACGGCCAGGAGGGAAGTTCTCGGTAAGTACGAACATTTTCTTTTTTTTTTAACAGGTTTCTCGATATTGTGTTCGGCATTCACTGTCGAGGGTGCTGAAAGAGTTACTGCCGATCAGTTAGCTCTTTCAGCACCTTGGACAGTGACGGGCGTCGACTAGCCTCATCTCTATGATGGCGGCTGCGCGAAAATAACGCAGCCGCGTATCATACACGGATGACACACGCAGCTGTCAAGTGGTTTTTGCGTGCGCAAAAACGCAACGTTCGTCTGAATCTGCCCTAACACTAAGAGACCATTGGCTAAGACTAAAATGGGTAAACACAACAACACTCAGGCAATGAGTGAAAGGGCAGAGCCCTTTTTATAGTCCAGGGTGCTCATGGGCTAATTACAGATTTTACACATGTGCGCGTACTGGCTCTTTAAGGCCGGGCGCGAGCGTGCACACCCTACAGGAACCAGCACAGTGATGCGTAACTGAGTGCTGGTGTCTCTCTGGAGGGAGATGCCGCCCAGCACTCACTTGACCATGACCGCGGCCGTCGAGGGGTAAGTTAGAACGACGGTCCGCAGCTGTGGATGTTACAGGATTGTATTAGTTGACACATTGGATTAAGTTTAGGGATTTAACAACATGGGTTAGGCTGTATGCACGTTGTAGCCACTTTAATTTAGTTGAGGATTAGTGTTTTTCTCAGAATTTATTTTTTTAAATCGTGGCAAAAAATGTTCTTTGACTGCGACGTGTGAACACAGCCCCAGAGTTTGTATGTGGGGATGAAAAATGATATAAATGAAAAATGATATACCTATAGAATCCCCAATTTAATTTGTGGTTTTAACGCTTCTTTAACACAGTGTATGCAGACATATGTGGTATGCATGAAACCCTCACATCTTATAGTTCTTTAGAGTACAATTTGTTTGCATTCCGGGGTCTGCTTGAGTACGCATTCTAGTCACAAAGTTGAATTTACATGTAAATTTTACTTATTATTACTCTTTGATGTAAAGTTGCATGAGGGTGGTTGTATAAAGTTCTATTTTTATACACACCATACTGTGCGCTTTCCAAAAATTTAAGATTTTAGTAGCATAGTAGCTGTTTGCCATGTAAATTATGGTTAAATATTGCACTGCCTTTGTTTCAGCATTTTTGAGAGCACAAGCTCTTGTTGATGTAGCCAAGGGGATGCTAAAGCCAGCACTTGGGGCATGTTTTGCTGGCACACATCCCTCTTCCAGTGTCCAGACCCATTATGAGCTTGGCGGCAATGGACACAGGAAGAGAGAACAGCGTTTCATTATGCGCTTGGCGGCAATTGACACCGGGAGAGAGAACAGCGCTTCATTATGCGCTTGGTGGCGCTGATCACCAGGAGGGAGAGCAATGCTTCATTGTGTTTGTCGCTGCTGAACACTTGGCAAGAACACTCTCTCTCTCCCGGTGTTCAGTGGCGCCAAGCGCATAATGAATCACTGCTCTCTCCTGGTGATCAGTGCTGCAAGGACGGAGTTCAGTAACCACTTCGTAGAAGAAAAATGTAGCAAAAGTTGGTAGTTCAGTCTTATGTGCATCCCCCTAAAGCAGGTGTTCAGTAGACGTAGTCTCTCCTACGTGCCCCCCCCCCCAAATCTGGTGTTCAGTAGTTGTGATTTCTCTTATGTGCACACCCCAAGATGGTGTTCAGTAGTCTCTTTCTCCTGGGTGCAGCGCCCCCAAGCTGGTATTCAGTAGCCGCAGTCTCTCCTGTGTACAGTTCCCCCTAGCTGGTGTTCAGTAGCCACAGTCTCTCCTATGTGTATCCCCCCTCCCAGCTGGTGATCAGTAGCCGTGGTCTAATATGTATGGTAGCTCCTATGTGCAACCCCCCCCCTCCCAAAGCTGATGTTCAGTAACTTGCTTAAAGCTCCTAGAGCCATTTAATTTGAAGCACACAAAAAAGGACAGAGCATCAATTAACTTGCATAAGTTAGGTGTATTGAATAAAATATAACAAAAACAAAATTAAATGCGAGTGGCATATGTCTCTTCCTGTGACACCGTGACGTCTTTTGCACTGCAGAAGTGACCTGTAACCAATCACGAGCTGGTCATAAAGAAGAGAGATATGGGCAATGCTTATGTAGTGGTGTAAAGCTCTGTATAAGCAACATGTTCTGATGGCAGGAAGTGCATATTGTAGAAATATACACTACCGGTCAAAAGTTTTAACACCCCTAAATTTTTCCAGTTATGTAATGTAAAAAAATTAACACAAATTCTAGTACATCAAATAATGTGAAATGGTTGAAAGTTTCAAAAGTATGTTAAAAACATAAAAATAATATGAATTTTTAACCTCCAACGCAACAATAGTCTGAATTTTCTGATTTTAACCATAGGGCTTTTTTCAGGGAAGACATCAAGGACAGTTGCTCTGCAGCACAGAAAGCAAATGGTTTTTAAATTGGATGCAATCTATTTCTATAGGTGTCTCAACTTTTGGAGATTACTTTCAAACCCTCTGATTCTAGATAATGTTGGAACAGACTACATTACAACACCCTGTAGGGCAGGATTTGGACAGTTTTGCTATTCTGGACAGAGTACATTGATATCATAATGGCAAGAAAAAGGCAATTAACAAAAGAAGACAGACAATTATAACCCTTAGGCTGGGTTCACACGACCATGTTACATCCGTAATGGACGGACGTATTTTGGCCGGAAGTCCCGGACCGAACACACTGCAGGGAGCCGGGCTCCTAGCATCATAGCTATGTACGATGCTAGGAGTCCCTGCCTCGCGGCCGGACAACTGTCCCGTACTGTAATCTAGTTTTCAGTACGGGACAGTAGTTCCACGGAGAGACAGGGACTCCTAGCATCGTACATAACTATGATGCTAGGAGCCCGGCTCCCTGCAGTGTGTTCGGTCCGGGACTTGCGGCCGAAATACGTCCGTCCATTACGGACGTAATGTGCTCGTGTGAATCCAGCCTTAGAAGCGTAGGTGTGTCCTACAGAGAAATTGCCAACAAAGCCTAGGTGGCAGTCAGTACAGTTACCTATACCATCAAAAGGCACTAGGAAACAATGACAGAAAAAAGTCTGGCAGACCAAAGGCCACTACAAAATCAGATGACAAGTTTTTGAGTGTCAACAGTTTGCGTGATCGGCGCCTCGGCACAACACAACAAAATCTTCAAGCCCAGCTTAATGCAGCAAAATATAAACAAGTTTCCATTTCAACTGTGAAGAGAAAACTTTTATCTGTAGATTTAACAGGTAGAGTATGAGTAAGGCTATCTTCACACGCTTAGCAAAAATAGTCTGAAAATACGGAGCTGTTTTCAAGGGAAAACAGCTCCTGATTTTCAGAAGTTTTTTTTAGCAACTCGCGTTTTTCACAGGAGTTTTTGGAGCGGTTTTTCCATAGAGTAAATGAAAAACCGCTCCAAAAACGTCTCAAGAAGCGACATGCACTTCTTTTTCCGTGGCATCTTCTTACGCGCCATTTTTCGAAAATGAGGCGTAAAAAAAATGCCCCATCGGAACAGAATGCCGAATTTCCCATTGAAATCAATGGGCAGATGTTTGGAGGCATTCTGGTTCCGATTTTTCAGCCATTTTTCGGGGCCCAAAAAACGTCCGAAAACGGGTCATGTGCACATACCCTAAGAAAGCCACTGCTAAGATTGCAAAAAAAAAAAAAAAAAAAAAAAAAAAAAGGACGTGCATAGGGTTACACACTGGACAAAAAGGGCAACCACAGCATTTTGATGCGCCATGCAAAACGCTCTGGTGTACGCCTACTTGGTCAGGGATTCATATTAGAGCAAGACAATGATTCAAAACATTCTTCTAGATTATGTCAGAACTACTTAAGAAGACAAGAAGCCAGTAGGCTTCAAAGAATGGAATGGCCTGCACAGTCGCCAGCCTTAAACCCCATTGAGCTGGTTTGGGATGAACTGGACAGAAGGGTGAAAGCAAAGCGACCTCAGCACATTTGTGGGAACTTCTGCAACAATGTTGGGAAGAAATTTCTGAACTATATCTGAATGCAATTGTAGAAAGAATGCCTCCATTGTGTAGAACGGTTATATTAGCTAAAGGCGGCTAACTTTGAAGTGTCAAAAATATCGATTTAATTTGTTAAGACAAAGTTAATCCATTATTTTTATTCATCTTAACTTGTTTATTTCTTCTATGCTTTCCTTTCAAAGTACATTTGAGACACCAAACTGTGTAAATATCAATAAAAACTGGAAAAATTGAGGTGTTCTAAAACTTTTGACCGGTAGTGTAGATTGACAGCAATCAGATCTTGAAAACCAACAAAAATTGATACAGAATTAAAAAAATAAAAAATAAATAATTATATATATATATATACACACACACACACACACACACACACACACACACGTTAAAAAAAAATCAGGCAGCACTCCAAGGTATAAGCAAAAAGCCTTTCTCAAGCAGCGTATGTATGCATATATATATATATATATATATATATATATATGTATGCATATATATATATATATACACACACACACACATACACACACACATACAAAAATTGTATGACTTTTCATCAAGCAACAACCTGTATTTGCGGAAACCGCAATACTGCCGTTAAACGATTATTCCCATCTTATAAAATTATGCCATATTGCTAGGATATGCCATCATTTTATGTTCAGAGGGTAGTCTGGACACTGGGACCCCACCGATCCTGATAATAAAAGGCGCCACAGCGACGATTTAGGCCTCATGCACACGGCTATGCTTTTGTGTCCGTAATGTATCCGTATTTTTGTGGATAAATTGCAGGCCTATTAATTTCTATGGCCCCATGCACACGACCATGGTTTTCACAGATCCTGGTGCTGGGGCCGCAAATCCGGACAAGTCATTTTACGGTCCGGATTTACGGCTTCATAAACTGGTAAAATCATATTTTTTTTGTTGCAGATCCGTGAATCCTTACGAAAGAGATGCACAATGGTTTTTTTTTTGCGGACAAATGGACCACAAGGATTTGAGGTTGTGTGGCCCATAAAAACCTCGTCTAAAGTTTTCCCTGCACATCGGCGCTCTGGGCCACCCAGCTGTGCACAAAGCTAAAGCCGGCTATTTTTATTATATTTTTTTTAGTATCTTTTTTTTTCCACAAAGTGGAAAGTATTAAAAATATAATAATAAATTGACATGTTTTCCTATGTGGCCACCAGAGGGAACACTGCCAAAAATTACAGCAAGGTGAACCAGGCAGAAGAAACCCGACTCACAGCTGCTGTAAATGTGGGCGGGAGACTCACCCCTCCCTCCCTATTTTTGGCTACAAGCCAGGAAAACGTATCTTCAAATTGCTAAGCAGATTGTACAAATGGTAGTTGGCTGAAGCTAAAGAACACACCAAAAGGCTAAAGGGCTTGTCCACACACAACGGAGTTGCTGCAGAAACGCACCATTTCCCATGGTTCTTACCACAGAAAATGGTGTGTATTTTGCTAAATTTTACTCAATGCGGGGAGATGGTAACATCTCTGAAAAACGCAGCAATTCTGGCCACTTTCCGCAGCAGGAAGTCACATGCTGCGGTCAGAAAAATACGCACCACAGGTCAATTTCTGCTCTGAATTTTTACGCAGCGTGTGGATGACATTTGTTAAATCTCATCCACTATGCGGCTACTGTATTCTGCTGCGTTTTTTCCATCCAAAATTCAGTACGGAAAAAACCGCAGCAATTCTGCAGCGTGTGGATAAGCCCTAAGAATGATGAAAGTCAAGAGGGAAGACCCTGTGGTGAATGACTTATCAGTTGACAGGTTCACACAGCGTGCATTTTACATGGTTTTTGGCACATTTTATGTGCCAAGAGACACGTAAAAAAAAAACCGCTTTAAGCAGAAAAAAAAATATTCCACAGAATTCCTTTAGCAATTTTGAGGTCGATTTTGAACTGCCTGCCCTTTTTTTGTCCACGGTTTTCGTTAAGGTTTTTGCCTGCGGCCATTAAATCTAATACAAAGACCGTAAGCAACAAGCGCCACAGGTTTTTTTTCTGCCTCCCATTGATTTCAATAGGAGGTAAGAGGCGAAAACTGCGCCAAGAAAGGACACACTGCTTTTTTTTTTTCTCCCGTGAGCGGCGAAATCCACCCAGGAAGAAGACGCCTCTGCATCACATTGAAATCAATGCGGGGCAATTTCGGGGGTTTTATGGAGCAGATTCCAACACGTTTGTGCGACAAAAATATCTGTTTTTTAATACTTTATTAGTACCTTAGTAATGGCAGTTGTCTGTTTGATGACGTCCATTACTAAGGTGGGGCTTCGTGCTAGCCAATAAAAAGGCTAGATGGTCGGGTACTGGATCGTACCCGGATCTTCCCGATACCACTGGTAGCGGTGGGTACTGGGGTAATGGGGGGTTAGCACTAGCCTTTTTACTGGCCAACACTAAGCCCCACCTTAGCAACAGACACTATCAAACAGACAACTGCCATTACTTAAGGCACTAATAAAGTATTAAAAAAAAAAACAGACATAAGAAAATATTTTTTATTGAAATAAAAACTCCCCCACACAACCCCCTTTCACCATTTTAGTTATTTAAAAGAAAAAACCCATAGATCGCAGTAGTTCAACGAATCTACGATGTAGTCCAATAGGTCCAGCAGAACCTGCAAAATAAAAGAACTTGGTAATATGGAAACTATAAATACTCCCCTAGAGCAGACGTCTGTCCTCCCCTTGCGCTGCAAAAAAACAAAAAACTAGAGGTCAATGAACTGGGATGGAAACTAGAGATGCAGCAGAAATATTAATAGTTATTAACCCCTTCCCGACATTTGACGTAAATGTACGTCATGGAAAGCATTGACTTCCCGCAAAATGCCGTACATTTACGTCAAATGTTTGGCACCGGCTCAGAAGCTGAGTCGGTGCCATCATCGTCGGATCTCAACTGTATCTTACAGCTGACATCCGACTAACGGTGGGGACCGAAACTAGCTTCGATCCCCGCCATTAACCCCTTAAGTGCAGCGCTCAAACGCGATCGCTGCACTTAAGGTGTTTGCAGCTCATCGGAGCCGCAGCAATGAAATTGCCGGGGTTCCGGTGGCTGCAATGGCAACCGGAGGCCTAATACTGGCCTCCCGGTCTGCCTAGCACCGAAGCCGGTCAAGATCCGCCCAGCGGCGGAGCCTGATCGGCTTCCGTAGCTGCCGGCAAGATGGCGCCGGGTCAGGAGCTGATCCGGCGTCATCAGCGGTGGAAGTCAGCTGTACTGTACAGCTGACATCCACCTGTAACGGCAGGAACCGGAGCTAGCTCCGATCCCTGCCATTAACCCCTTCGATGCAGCAATCGAAAGCGATTGCTGCATCGTAGCGGTTACTAGCAGATCGCCAGCCCTGAGAGGCAATCGGGACTGGCGACTGCTGTTATGGCAACAGGAGACACAATGGTCTCCTGCTCTGCCATTACGGAAGCAGATTTAGGCCCCGCCGGGAGGCGAAGCCTAATCGGCTTGCTGTCAGTGAATGACTGACAGATCTAATACATTGCACTACATAGGTAGTGCAATGTATTAGAAAAAAAAAATCTGACCGTTGGACCTTCAAGTCCCCTAGTGGGTCTTGAAGAAAAAAGTGTAAAAAAAGTATAAAAAAAGTGTAAAAAAAAAGTGCAAAAAATAAAAGTTTGAAAACAATAAAAGTTTCAAGTAATCAAATAAAACACAATCCCCCTTTTACTCTTATCAAGTCCTTTATTATTGAAAAATAATAATAAACCATATGTATTTGGTATCGCCACGACCGTAACGACCTGAGGTATCAAAATATTATATTATTTATTGCACGCGGTGAACAGCGTAAAAAAAAAACGTAAAAAACTTTACCAGAGTTTCTGTTTTTTGGTCACTTTGCCCTACAAATATTAGAATAAAAAGTGATCAAAAAGTCGCACGTATCCAAAAATGGTACCTATAAAAACTATAGCTCGTCCCGCAAAAAACAAGCCCTCATACACCTTCGTCGACAAAAAAATTAAAAAGTTATGGTTCTCACAACTTGGCGACAGAAAAAATACATTCTTTTTACAAAAGTAATTTTATTGTGCAAAAAGTTGTAAAACATAAAAAAGTGCTATAAATTAGGTATCGCCAGAATCGTACTGACCCGCAGAATAAAGTTAACATGTAATTTATAACGCATGGTGAACGCTGTATAAAAAAAAACGAAAAAAAGCTGTGCCAGAATTGCGTTTTTTTGTTTACCTGGCATCCCAAAAAATAGGATAAAAGGTGATCAAAAAGTCACATGTACCCCAAAATGGTACCAATAATAACTACAGCTCGTCCCGCAACAAACCAGCCCTCATACCGCTACGTCTATGAAAAATAAAATTAGTTATGGCTCCAATAAGTCACAAAATAAAAAAATATGCAGTTGTGCCCGAGGGGAACATTTCTTCTGTTTCAAGAGGCGATTTATCAAGGACCTAAAATTAGGGAACCAGGAAGGGGAGAGCCCAAACATATCCGCTGGAAGAGACGGTGCCCGTATTATACCAGGACAACACTTTCCCAGCAAAATTCCCCAAACTACAAAAGGTGCTGAGTGTGGACCAAAAGGGGGATAAGAAATGACACCATTTATCAGTGAGACACTGGCCTGTGCGGAAAGGATTGCTTCACAGCGTAACACACATATATGGATTATTATTTTTTTTTTATACCACCCGACTATGCCCCTTATATACTCCACCCCGCTTACATGTACCCCCACATTATAAAACACCAGCAATACTCAAACAAATATAGTACCAAGCAAAATCTGCTCTCCAAAAGCCAAATGGTGCTCCCTCGGCTCTGAACCCTACAGCGTCCCCAAACAGCAGTTTCCTTCAACATATATGGCATCGTCATACCCGGGAGAACCCTTTTAACAATTTTTGGGGTGTGTGTCTCCAGCGTCATAAGCTGGGCATGACATATTTGCCACTGAATGGCATATCTAGGGAAAAATATAAATTTTTAATTTGCACCATCCGCAGCGCATTCATTTATGGAAAAGACCTGTGGGGTGAAAATGCTCACTACACCCCTTAATAAATGCCTTGAGGGGTGCAGTTTCCATAGTGGGGGTCACTTATCAGGGGTTTCTTTTTATTATTTCATATCTGAGCCTCTGCAGTTGTGAACCAATACTTTGTAAATCGCCAAATTAGGCCTCCACTCCGCATGGTACTCTTCACTTCTGAGCCCTGTCATATGTCCAGACAAAAGATTAGGGCCACATGTAGGGTGCTTCTAAAACCGGGAAACACCACATAATAATTAGAGAGCTGTCTTGTTATGGTGGCACAAGCCGGGCACCACATATTGGCATATCTATGGAAAAAAATCCCATTTTCACTCTGCAACATCGAGTGAACACTAATTTCTACAAAACACCTGCAGTGTTAAAATGCTTACTACACCCCTTGGTAAATGCATTGAGGGGTGTAGTTTCCAAAATGGGGTCACTTCTGGGGGGTTTCCACTGTTTTGGGCCCACAGGCGCCCAGAAACCAATCCAGCAACATCTGCACACCAAATGGCGGTCCTTCCTTTCTGAGCCCTGCCGTTTGCCCAAACAGCAGTTTATGACCACATATGGGGTATTGCCGTACTCGGGAGAAATTGCTTTACAAATGTTCGTTTTTTTTTTCTTCCTTTATTTGTTGAGAAAATGAAAAAATTTGCGCTAAAGCTACATCTTATTGAAGAAAAAGGACTGTTTTTATTTTCACTGCCTAATTCTAATAAATTCTATGAAACATCTGTGGGGTCAAAATGCTCACTACACCCCTAGATGAATTCCTCAAGAGCATTTCTGACCTGGCTGTGTCCATTTGTAAGTATGGCCTTTTTCAGTGTTTTTGTATATGTCCCTGTGTTTTTATCGGTTCTGAATTCCTCAAGAGGAGTAGTTTCCTAAATGGAGTCCCTTTTTGGGCGTTTTCATTGTTTTGTCCCCTCAGGGGCTTTGCAAATGTGACCTGGCCTCCGCAAATCATTCCTGCTAAATGGGATCTCAAAAAGCCAAATAGTGCTCTTTCCCTTCTAAGCCCTGCAGTGTGTCCAAACAGCCGTTTATTACCACATGTGGGGTATTGTTTTACTCGGGAGAAATTGCTTTACAAATTTTGTGGTGCTTTTTCTCCTTCAGTCCTTCTGGAAATGAGAAAAAATTAGCTAAACCTAGATTTTTTTTTTGAAAAAATGTAGATTATTATTTTCAGGGCCTACTTCCAATAATTTCTGCAAAAAAAACTGTGGGGTCAAATCGCTCACTATACCCCTAGATAATTTCCTCAATGGGTGTAGTTTCCAAAATGGGGTCACTTGTTGGGGGTTTCCACTGTTTTGTCACTTCAGGGGCTTTGTAAATGTGACATGGCCTCTGCAAACCATTCCTGCTAAATGTGAACTCCAAAAGCCAAATAGCGCTCTTTCCCTTCTCAGCCACGCCGTGTCTCCAAACAACAGTTTATTACCACATGTGAGGTAGTGTTTTACTCGGGAGAAATTGCTTTACAAATTTTGTGGTGCTTTTTCTCCTTTAATCCTTGTGGAAATGAGAAAAAAAAAAAAATCGCTAAACCTACATTTTCTTTGAAGAAATGTTGATTTTAATTTTCACGGCCTACTTCCAATAATTTCGGTAAAAAACCTGTGCTGTCAAAATGCTCACTACACCCCTAGATAATTTCCTTGAGGTGTCTAGTTTCCCAGATGGGGTCACTTTTGGGGGATTTTTACTGTTTTGCCACTGCAAGAGCCCTTCAAACCTGACATGGTGCCTAAAATATATTCTAACAAAAATAAGGCCCCAAAATCCACTAGGCGCTCCTTTGCTTCTGAGGCCGGTGCTTCATTCCAGTAGCACGCTACGGCCACATGTGGGATATTTCCTAAAACTGCAGAAACTGGGCAACAAATATTGAGTTGCATTTCTCTGGTAAAACCTTCTGTGTTATAAAAAAAAATTTATTAAAAATTTATTTCTGCAGAAAAATATGAAATTTGTAAATTTCACCTCTACTTTGCTTTAATTCCTGTGAAATGTGTAAAGGGTTAAGACATTTTCTAAATGCTGTTTTGAATACTTTGAGGGGTGAAGTTTTTAAAATGGGGTGACTTTTTGGGGGTTTCTAATATATAAGGCCCTCAAAACCACTTCACAACTGAACTGGCCCCTGTAAAAATAGCCTTTTGAAATTTTCTTGAAAATGTGAGAAATTGCTGCTAAAGTTCTAAGCCTTGTGAGGTCATAGAAAAATAAAAGGATGTTCAAAAAACGATGCCAATCTAAAGTAGACATATGGGTGATGTTAATTAGCAACAATTTTGTGTGGTATAACTGCCTGTCTTACAAGCAGATACATTTAAATTGAGAAAAATGCTAATTTTTGCAATTTTTCGCTAATTTTTGGTGTTTTTCACAATTAAATACTGAACATATCGAGCAAATTTTGCCAGTAACATAAAGTCCAATGTGTCACGAGAAAACAATCTCAGAATCGCTTGGATAGGTGAAAGCATTCCGGAGTTATTACCACATAAAGTGACACGTCAGATTTGAAAAATGAAGCTCTGTCAGGAAGGTCAAAAGTGGCTAAAGAGGGAAGGGGTTAATAATTCTGGCGCATCATGGAGCTTTCCCCCCACACACACACATGCAGCCACTCCCAAAAAAACAAACAAACACACCCTTGAAGTAAATAAATAAATTAGACCTGGGACCGGCATTTTGAAAAAAAAAAAAAATGTGTTATTACTATTCTCCCTCTCCTGACAGCATGCCAGGAGAGGGAGAAGTTACAGCAGATCAGTGGGCGGCGGCGTATGCCCCAAACATGCAGAGCGCACGCAGTGCTACCGGTCTCCAAAATGGCGCAGGCTTTCCCCCTATAAACCAGCTCTATGCTGGTTGCTCTGAATTGCGCATGTGCAGTACAGAGCTAGACAGCAGAAGCAAGGGACATGTGAACGGGAGCTGTTCATTATAGTGTGCGTGTGTGTGTTGGACAGACACATACACAGAAGAAATAAACAATGTCAGCCCCCAGTTAAGTTAAAAACGTAAAATGACAAAAAAAAATCTGACAAAAAAAATAAAGTAAATAACATTTTATTGAATAAACACACAAATGAAGAAAAAAAAAACAAAAACACGACACCTTTCCTTTAACAATTATTATAAAAGGCATAATCTTACAACTGCATTACTAAAAACAATTGGTACAAACAGATGGACATCTGCTCCTTTAGTCAGAACACTTTATACTTGTTTCAAATAAATTTTGCAGTCATCATTGGTAGGAAGTCATTTAGTTTACCATCTTCTATGAAAAATACAAGTTTGTTTTTTCCTTTTGAGCCATCTCCAAACAGAATGTCCCATGAGAATTTGTACCAAAAATTGTATGCAAATATAAAAATCTTGGGAGCACACAGACACTGCATGGTTCAGGAAGGAGGCACATATTAACTTCTAGGGCTGAACAAACGTTGGTTTCAGCGTCAACCATGGCGCCGCATGGCTACGATCTAATGCTCTAACACAATAGCGTGGCATGCTGCATTATGGTCTCCGGAAAACCCTGCCGGATCTGCAACGAAGGCCCCTAACGGAGCCTCCGACGCAGATGTGAACATAGCGTTAGGGTATGTTCACACGCAGTGAGCAAAAAAGTCTCTAAATACGGAGCTGTTTTCAAGAGAATACCGCTCCTGATTTTCAGACGTTTGTGCCACTCGCGATTTTCGCTGCGTTTTTTTACAGCCGTTTTTGGAGCTTTGTTCAATAGAATCTATGGAAAACTGCTCAAAAAAAAGTCCCAAAAAGTGTCCTGCAATTTTTTTTTATGCGTAAAAAAATGGATGTGAAAAAGAACACAGCGAAAAATGCTCCGTCGAAACAGAACAATGTTTTCCCATTGAAATCAATGAGCAGATGTTTGGAGGCGTTCGGCTTTCGATTTTTCGGCCGTTTTTCGGGCGTTTACGGCCCGAAAAACGGCCGAAATTAGGCCGTGTAAACATACCCTTAGACCACTTTTTTGCACCAAAATATTTAGAGCACAAAAAGTGGCTGAAACACTATCAATATGATGCACAGAATGTGTAACAGAACTCGATTTGATTAGTAAATCTGCCCTATTGTATTACTTTACTTATACTGATTCTGTGTTACAGCCCAGAGCTGAATTTTGGACTCTTAAGAGCCGATATATCCCAGCATTCGTTGCTGGCTCAATGTCTGCTTAAGCATGTTTTGGTTAGCTGCATTCTGGAAAGTGTAGTTTTTACACTGGGAACTGAAGTGCAATCTGATGAATAGGAAAACCTCACAAAAAACATCAGCAAACCCCCCCCCCCCCCAAAAAAAAAACCAAAGAACAACGCACGTGTGACCGCAGGCTAATCTTTATTGTAACAACCAGCAAAATACATGAATACAGCTCTGGGATATAACATAAGCTGTATTCACAGGCTGTGAACAGAAAATTTCTTCCAGTAGGAGAGCAGCAATATCTTAAAGGGGTATTCAGACGAGGGCCATATAATTTGGGATTTATGGGTTCCAAAGCCGGCTCGCTCGGTAGTTTATGCTACTATCAGACTACAAGGAAGAGTTCCATGGATATGTGCGGCCAGAGGGAACATTTTACACCCTTCTTTAAATTGAGGTAGTGCTGTGACTTTCTGCTACAACACAACTACTATTCTGTCACGTCACCCATAACTGGCAAATTTCTAATTGGCAATACTGTAAATAAACATTATAGATGTACATAAGGACAAAACATGAAACATTTTTTGTACCGTTTTATTTAAACAAAATTCTATTCCAATTCTAGGAGTTCTTTTATTTTAGCAGCAACAAAAAGGCACATGTTTAAAAAAATAAAAATAAAAATAAAATTCAAAAAAAGGAAATTTAGTACAAAACATCAGTAGTTACAAACGATCCTTTAAAAGTCTATTTACCATGGATTTCTGATGGTAGGATACTCGTTTTTATTATTGACAGTTATTATAGTTACAAAATACCATGCCTTGCGAGACTATTTACCGCCATGGTGTTTTTCCGGTTTTGTTGCATTAAAAAAAAAAAAGAATTAGATTTTATGTAATGGACCGGACAAAAAAAAAAGTCCAAATTGTTGCAGTGGAATGAAAAACAAACAGACACCTTGTTAAAAAACAAAACAACTAAAAACCCTTTTAATCATCCCAAGAAGCATGGTGGTGGCAGCATCATGCTGTGGTGAGGCTTTTCATTGGCAGGGACTGGTAAACTGGTCAGGATTGAAGGAAAGATGGATGGCAGTAAATACTGGCAATTCTTCAGGAAACCCGTTTCAGTCTGACAGTAAACATATTGCTAAAGCTACACTGAATGGGGAACATTTATATATCTTGGAATGGCCTAGTCAGAGTCCAGACCTCAATCTTATAAATAATCTGTGACATGACTTGAAAACTGCTGTACACCAACGAAACCCATCAAGTTGGAGCAGTTCTGCCTGGAAGAATGGACAAAAATCCTAATGTCAAGATGTGATAAGCCAATAGAGACATAACCGCACGAGACTTATATCTGTAATTGCAGGAAAAGGCTGTGACTGTCACCGTATAAAATATTTTGCACCTTGAAAAGTGGTAGACATGTTGTGTAAATCAAATGGTTCAAACCACCCAAAAAAATTTAAATTTTAAAATCAAGGTTGTAATGCAACAAAACCGGAAAACTGGTGGGGGGGGGGGGGGGGTGGGGAGGGGGACGACGACGACTTTCGCTAGGCTCTGTAAGTAGCTGCTTTCAAACTTTGTTCAAAAATCAACAAACCTCCTTGGAAAAACAATAGAGTTTGCAAAGACATATTACCTAAAAGGGTCACTATCATTTTATCTGCTCTGCTCCTCCCGGCCGAGGTGACAGGGGCAGCTTGTACATTGGACGGTACAGTTGACAAGTCAAAATGTACAAAGCCTAAAGTCAAAGCTATTATTTAGATTAGCCCTAACTTTAACGTTACGTCACTGTTAACTGGAATCCGGCAAATGTTTGAATTTAGCTTTCTGTCTGACCAAAGACTAAGACATTATATAATTAAAAAGCATAAAGTAACACTAAAGTATTCATAAAGTTACTAAAAATGTAATGCAGATATAATAGTGAGAATTCCACTTCTGAATGCCATTTTACTTAGTAAGTGGGTATACTAATAAAATATAGAATTGTTATAATTATCAATATAGGCAGCATATTTTTCATAACATGACAAGAACTAAAAGTAACACGCCAGGTTTAACTAGTAAATATAAAGCTCTTTTTGTACATGTGAACATGTAGATGTGCGCAGTATAAAAATAGACACGACCGATAGACAATAGCGGATGTGGAAAACAAGCGTGAAGTAACATTTCAAACAATGTGTAGCTGCCATTATGATCACTAACCGGGTATAGATCAGACGGTCGTCTAAGCCCTAAATGACTCTCACCCGAAAAGGCAGTCACTTGGTAGCATGAAGTTCACATGACTCTTCTTCAGGATTTTTATTCCTTTCAACCACATATCTTTGTGAATTCTACTTGTGACTTATAGGTAAGAAACAGAGCAGAAATTTTGAGGTTACATCCATCATGCACTTTCAAGTCAAATTGCCTTGAAAATGATCAGAAAGTAGCAAATGTCAAGCATTCCCTTCACTACTATGAAGCAGACATATGCATTAGTAATATTTGCAAGACAGATAGGTGCCTTTAAGTCGAATATGCTTGGAACCAGAAAAAAAAATTATGTAAACCGAGAAATGCAACCCACCCTTATGGCACTGACCAGTTCTACAAAAGGTGAACTTGTGCCCATTCCCATTTAGCATACAGAGACTGTAGTGCTTTTATGAAGGGAAGCATAAAATATACTTCATATAGGTGTATACGTTATAGGTACGCAAGGCCCCATCGGAAGTAAAAACCAAATCCATGGGGCTCCATGCAGATCAATGCTGAAAATTAAGTGTTTGGTTAAATACATATAAAAGGAGTGTCATCTGCTAATGTTAAAAAAAATGAAAAAAATGTAATTATGTTATCACGTTAAGAGTTTTTACACATGGGCATTTTAAGTCATAAAAAACAACCAGTGATTCAATTACACTTTTATCCAGTCAGGAATACAAATAGCAAGTCAGGTTTGTTAATAAACAATCTTTTTTTTCCTCTTTGAAACATCTGAAATCTTGGAAAAGGTTCAACATAAAAAAAGTGTGCCTGTATCCATCTGCATATATGTACACCTTTATATAGAAGCACACACACCTATCAAAATAATATTCACATATATCGTGTATCTATAAACATACATGTCCTCAAGTTAGCTGTAGGAGGTTTCCAACATGACAGGATGGAAGATTTGTTCCAAATAAAAAAAAAAAAAGACTAATAGACCCAGGTTTCTATTCACTTTACTGTGGGTAATACCTTTTAAAAAATTTATTTGTTAGCAAACAGAAATTAGAGAAAAAAACAAAACAGAAAATCACAGCGTAAGTTGTAAAAAAGGTACATGACAATCTGTTCTGCACCATTATTTGGTTTTCTGCTAGTTTTCTTTCCCCCTCAGACTTGGAATGTATGCTGCTCTAAGGCTACATATGTAGCGCCTTCTCCCTGGATCACGGTAAACAGCTTACCGTCATCAGCATGTCCTTAATTTATCAGAAATGTATCAACTTAATAAAAATAAAAAATTAATTTAATATCAAAGAGGCTGCTTGCTTGATCACTGAGGCGGCCGTGTTCAGTTCTTCATCTGTTTGCTCGACAGTCACTATTACCCTTATGCTGTAAAACACAGAACATGTTTTAGATCCTCTCAAAGCGGTTATTAGGGAAAGAATTATACGTAAATGAGAATACCATTATGGTTTTCATGACAAAATTCTGTCTGCCGGCAGCAATCACTAGGGGGCGCACAGAAGCTAACTACATACTGCTTTAAGAATTAATTTCAACGTACACACAGTCAGTCTGCGTCCTAAGATCTCGACAGTACATAATGCTTTAACCAACGAGACGAGGGCAGGCTATCCTGATCTTCCCCTGGCTCATTGCTCAGTTGCAGAAGCACAACACAACTTCAGCGTTTTAAAAACGCACAAAAATAACATGTGTTTTTAAAAAAAAATAAAAAATTAAAATGAGTCGTTTTGTACAAGTCCTCTAATGAAGACTACGGGAAAAAAATTACAGAAAGACCACCATACTGAGCGAATGATGTGTTTTGAAAAACTGCACAAACGCTGAAAAAAAAAAAAAAAGATGCTACAAAAAAGGCACAAACCAAAATGCAGTGTTTGTAGGCTTCTCAATGTTTCACTATAGACTTTAAAGGCAGCGCTTATACCTTCTATCCACCCTTGTACCTGGAATTTTCTATTTTTAATAAAATCTCGAATAAAATTGGAACGGAGTTCCCTTTTTTAATATATCTTTTGTCTTGGCGCTGGATCCATCCTTCACAACCCTATACGTTTCTACACCGTGTGCCGACGCGGGTATCCGGGCGCAATCAGCAGTGCAAACCTGCCTAATGTGAGCTGGAGGATTTCTCCTACAAAACTTTTAGACTTTAAAGTGCCATCTTCCACAGCATTTTTTTGGTCCAAATAAAAAAAAGTGCTAATTTTTTTTGCAAAAACCGCCCACAAAAATGTGAGTACACGGTGTGTGTGAATCCAGCATTACAATAAATTGAAGATGGATTTTCGGTTTGCAAATATACTGTATCACACTGTTCATATTAAGAAAAAAAAACAATACATTATAAAAAAAAAATCTATATACAGATCTGTCTATTAGTTATAGTCAGAAACTTCAATCAGGTTGTTGTGCAATTTTGAGGCTTGTGTCTTGGATCCTGTCATTTGTTTGTGTCGTGCCGGTCTTCCCTTTTGCAAATGTTCTCAATCTTTTGACAATAGTGTATAAAACAACAACAACCAATCATCAGACCCCTATAAACAGCATTCTCTGAACTGTGCCAAAAATATCTGTAGTGGTGATATTACACTAAGAAAAGTTAAGAGACAGTACAAGATACTCTTAAACATTTCCAAAAGAAAACTCTAGCGTTACCGACCTTGGTGGTGGGAGATTCTTCTCCTCTTTTTCCAAATAACGAGCTTGAGTTAATGCAATTTTCCGATTCATGCACTGAAACATGAATAAATTGGGTTTTTATAGAAGGCCCAGATGTTGTGCATTTAAACAGTTGTTAAACCTATAACCAACATCACTGAATGATCATAGGTGGAGAAACGACACTTATTAGAAGAAATCAAGGTAAGAATAAAGGGTGCCCGTACATGCAGCAGTCGTGCCACCCTTACAGTCTTTGTGAGATGACCTGCTACGTCCCAAAAACAGCAACACATTTTCCAAATATACTTCAAATAGCATGATCCGTCTCATAACTGGCTTGTAGGAATTGGAGTGCATTAGTTCAAATAAAACACACATGGAAGTAGAATAGGACATCAGCTTACTTCTCCTAAACATCTTTCGTTTCACACAACCAGAGCAATAGTCATGTAAGATCATATGATTACGGTCTTAGTAATAATCTGATGTCATTTAAAATGGCAGTACTTCATTATTATTGGTTTATGGAAGAGATGTGAACCTCTACTGTGATTGGATATCAATGTATTTCTAGGTTCTTCATTACGGTATAGAATCAGCTGTACTTCCTGAATAAAGGTAGAACAGAACAGAGTCTTCGGAGTGTCTGGTCTCTTTGCGCAAGTTAAAGAATCTAATAATGTTAACAAAATGGGGATGATTAAGCCCTTAATGACCAGCCTATTTTAACCCCTTAGTGACCAGCCCATTTTAGGCCCTAATGACCAAGCTATTTTATTCGTTTTTCTATAGTCGCATTCAAAGAGCTATAACGTTTTTATTTTTTCGTCTACATAGCTGTATGAGGACTTGTTTTTTGCGGGATTAGTTGTGCTTTTTAATAGCACCATTTTTGGGTACATATAATTTTTTTATTAACTTTTATTAACTTTTGGGGGGGGATTATAAAAAACCCTGAAATTCCGCCATTGTTCTATGCGTTTTTAAATTGACGCCGTTCACTGTGCGGCGTAAATAACATGTTACCTTTATTCTATGGGTCGGTACGATTACGCCGATACCACATATGTAGAGGTTTTTTATGTTTTACGACTTTTGCACAATAAAAACACTTTTGAACTAAAATTATTTGTTTTTGCATCGTCTCTTTCCAAGAGCCGTAATTTTTTTTATTTTTCCATCAATGTAGTGATTTTTTGGGCTTGTTTTCTGCGGGACGAGACGTACTTTTGATTGGTACTGTTTTGGGGTGCATGGGACTTATTGATTAATTTTTATTATGACTTTTTGGGGGGCAATAGAAAAAAATTGCAATTTCGCCATTGTTTTTGAGTTTTTTTTTTACGGTGTTCACCTTGCGGTTTAAATTACATATTAACTTTATTAATGGAGTCATTACGGTCGCGGCAATACCATATATGTGTACTTTCATTTATTTTTTACACTTTTACTAAATAAAACCACTTTTTATGGAAAAAAAATGGATTTATTTACTGTAATTTTTATTATTAATCTTTATTTCACATTTATTTTTTATTTCACTAGTCCCACTAGGGGACTTTACTGTGCGATCTTCAGATCGCTGCTATAATGCTTTGGTATACTTCGTATACCAGAGCATTATTGCCTGTCAGTGTAAATCTGACAGGCAATCTGTTAGGACGTGCCTCCGGCACGTCCTAACAGGCATATGTCCAGGGCAGACCAGGGGGATTTTATCAAGCCCCCGGCTGCCATGACACCCCATCGGACACACACGATTGCATTCGCGGGCCGCCGATGGGTGACAGAGGGAGCTCACTCCCTCTGTAAACAAAGTTAAATGCCGCATTTAACGGGTTAAACGTCCGCGATCGAAGTAAACTTCGATCGCGGGCGTTGGAGCAGGAGCTCAGCGGTCATCAGACAGCAGAGCCCCGGCTCCTGCCTGCACGGGAGACCCGTGCAGGACTTAGACTAGGCTCACGTGAAAAGGCGTCAGCCTAGCCTAAGGCCCCTTAGTGACCGACGTAAAAAGGCGTATTGGTGGTCACTAAGGGGTTTAACCTTAATGACCAAGCTATTTTCCAAGTTTTTCCATCGTTGCATTCCAAGAGCTAGAACTTTTTTATTTTTGCGTCGACATAGCTGTGTAAGGTCTTGTTTTTTGCGGGACAAGTTGTATTTTTTAATAGCACCATTTTTAGGTACATATAATTTATTAATTATCTTTTAACAACCTTTTTGGGGGGGGGGGGGGGGGGAATTGAAAAACAGAAATTTTCTTTGCGTCCTAAATCTACGCCATTTACCGTGTGTTATAAATAACACAATAACTTTATTTAGCGGGTTGCAAATTTGTATCGTTTTTGTATGTTTTACTGCTTTTACTCAGTAAAAACGCTTTTTTTCCAGAAATATTTGCTTTTATGTCTCCATATTTGAAGAGCCATAACTTTTTTTCTTTTTTTGCCGATGCGGTTGTATGAGGACTTTTCTTTTTGCGGGACGACTTGTAGTTTATCGGTACCATTTTGGAGTAGATGCGACTTTTTGATCACTTTTTAGCACATTTTTTTTAAGTCAGAATTCACAGAAAACAGCAATTTTTCCATTGTTCTTTATTTTATTTTTTACGGCACTCACCGTGCGGGTTAAATAATGTAATAGATTTATAGTCGGGGTCGTTACAGACGCGGCGATACCAAATATGTGTAACTTTTTTGCTTTATTGTGTTTTTGAATAGTAAAGCATTTTGTAAGGGGAAAAAGTGGGTTTTTCATTTTTTTTCACATCTTTTTTTATTAACTTTATTAACCTTTTTTTTATTTTTTTTTACTAGTCCCACTAAGGGACTTTAATATGCGATTATCCGAACGCATTCATAATACACTGCAATACTTTTGTATTGCTGCCTTTCCGTTTAAAACGGACAGGTATCTGCTAGGCCCTGCCTCCGGCATCACCTAGCAGGCATTCACTACAGGCAGACCTGGGGGCCTTTATTAGGCCCCCGGCTGCCATCGGAGACACAGACAATCGGCGATCTTATTGCCGGGTGCCGGTGGGATGAGAGGGAGCTCCCTCTCTCCAAAATCACTCAGATGCGGCGCTCGCTATTGAGCGCCGCATCTGAGGGGTTAAACGGGTGAGATCGATACTTATATCAATCTCACACGTTCGAGCGGGGATGCCCCAAGCCCTCAGCTACCAGAGGATTGGGGGTTGCCTGCCTCGAATCCAGTCTTGAACACCAAACCTCCCCATCACTAAGAAGCCCAGCGACATGCAAACAAAAAAAGCCTCCAGGATGGTGACCTAATGTTGAAGATTTCTACAAAGTTCTCCTCTTCCACATTCCATGGGGGAGTGAACAAGAACAAAAAGGTTAGGGGAAGGAGAACGTGAACCTCTCCTGTATTTCACCTGTGCCTGAAAAGGCAAGGAACTCCTCATGGTGGTGCTGTCTAGGAGTTGTACGGAATAGGAAAGTTTTACTTTAAAGGGTTGTCCAGGTTGGGGGCTGTTTTTATTTACTGATGACCTATCCAAATGACAGGTCATCGGTATATGATTGGTGGAGGTCAGACACCCAGACCCCGCACTAATCCACTGTTCCAGCTGCCTCCGGGGACCAAAATCTATGCAGGGGTCGGTGCCGGAAGCAATAGGCTCGGACTGCTTTATAGCGGCCGTGCTGCAGCTCTGCTTCTCTTCAAGTGAATAGAAGCAGAGCTTCAGTAACCCAACACGGCCGCTATACAGTGGTCGGAGCCTTCTGCTTCCGGCACCGACCCCCGCATTGGCTCCGGGGACCGTAAGCTGCCGGAACAGCCGATTGGTGCTGTGTCCGGATGTCTGATCTCCCACCGATCATAAACTCATGAATTATCCTGTGGATAGGTCATCAGTATAAATTACAGCCCCCAACCTGGACAACCCATTTAATTCCTTGTTGACATCATTTGAAAACCACACCATGACTTAAAAACGATGAGTTCTGTCATGAGAAAAAGGATCACATTTCATGATTGTATGCTGTGCCTATTTCTGTGTAAAATTATAACGCTAGTCTCTAAAGAAATAGTTGAAAAGGTCAAGGAGAACTCTGCTGGGTCTGGCAATGATTTCTGTCATTTACTATAATACGTTATGTTTTCAGGTACGTAGGAGTTTAAAAGTCAGTCAAAAAATAAATCAATGGTCATTTGCAGCACTTACGTGATCTACAATATCTTGTAGCATTTTTGTATCTGTTTCCCGGCATCCTGTGCTTTTTTCTAACTGCAGATGAAAGGCAGGGGAGAAGTTCTCACCAACAACCTTTAACCCTTCAACACTACATAAAACAAATACAAGATTAGTAGGAAGAACAACATTTCAAGCAGTCCTACATTGAAAAAAGCTCCTCAGTGGCTAAGGATTTCTTACTAAGAATGTGGCTAATAATATTTTATAGTAAAATAAAAGTAAAGCACATATGTCATAAGCTTCAATTGCTATGTAAATATACTAAGTGACATATTTCCTGCTTTAAAGAGAATCTGTTACAGGGGTTCACACAGCAATAATCACGCATTGTGCACCTCTGACTTTTTGAAATCCATCTATGTAAAATTACGCCACCTTTGGAAGGGTGCCATCATATACCGCACTGCACTTGCACAGAGCAGCATTAGTGCCTGCTTGTGCAAGTGCAGTGGCAAATATCTAGAATGATCAATAGAAATCATTTACATTTAGGGTACATACAATTATACAGGTGGGTAGAGCACATATGCCCTGGGCGGTAGCGTCATTGGACACCATGAAGGCATTTGATTCTGTTGAGTGGCCCTTTCTTTCAGCAGGTCTTCAGCATTTTAGCTTTGGACATAATTTTATGTCATGGATCCCCAGTAGCTAATGTAGTGGTTAATGGCATCCCTTCTGATACCTTTTATCTCACTAGAGGCACGAGGCAGGGATGCCCCCTATCCCCGGGCCTTATTCGCCAACACCATTGAGGCCATCGCAATTAGATTGAGATCTACTTCCTCGATAACAGTTGTGCAGTGGGAGGGAGAACCAATGTAGTTGGCCTCTACGCGGATCATATGGTCCTTTTTCTACGTAACCCCAATGAGTCATTTTGGTCATGCCATTCATTTACTGGATAACTTTTCTCAATTCTCTGGGTTGAGAGTTAATTGAAATCCGCTATAATGTATACGGCAGTTAATCCAATTTCAGATCCTTTAGTATCCTAAGGCCTTATTTACACAAATGTGTTAAACGTCCGTGGGACGGCCGTTGAAACAGCGGCTGTCCCACGGACCTATGTAATTCAATGGGGCCGTTCACACAGCCGTTATTTCAATGGACCGTGTGAAGGGTCTGTGCGAAAATAGGATGTCCGTTCTTTTCACGCATCACTCCATAGACTCAACTATGGGGGATGCGTGACATCGCGTCCCGCAGCGGTGCGTACGGATGCACCTTGGACGTGAAAAACCAGCAGTTTTTCATGTCCGAGATGCGCAACGCTTGCGTGAATCAGGCCTTAGCGGTGGTTACTTACTTCACATATTTTGGTATCGTAAAGGCTGAAACTATTGACCCACTATTGGCCCACATAAGTTTGAAAGTAAAACAATGATCTAAGTTGCCTTTGTCAGTAGCGGGACGTATTAACCTTATTAAAACGGTTATTCAACCTAAATGCCTATACATACTACAACTTGTTCCCCAATCATACTTTCACTCATTGAATTCTCTAATAATTACCTTCATTTGGGGTTCCTCCAGATCAAAACTTAAACTGACTACCCTGCACCGCCCCAAGGTTAATGGAGGAATGGCGTTGTCAGACCTATACTTGTATTATTTGGCGGGCCAGATACGGGGATTACGGGCTTGGTTTGTTGATACATCTTTATTAGACTCCCCTTATTTACGGTCCTCCCTGGTAGCTGGCAATAGCCTGATTAGCGATTTAGAATATCCTTCGCATGCACAGGGTAGCCTTAGCAGTATGGCGCATCTCCAAGAATGTGTTACTTTTTAGTGATACCCTCCCAGAGTTACCTTTAGGGCATAATCCCACACCACCATCCATACAGGCAATGCCTAATCCTTAATTATGGCAACAATTGGGGATAATGACGGTGGGGGATGTGTATACGGACGGGGCATTTCTAACCCTCCTTCAATGCAGGAGATCCACCATCTCACCCGGTTGTAATGGTACAGATATTTTCTGCTTCGCCATGCCTTTCACTCTCAGTTCCCACCCAATACTACTACCATATCGATGTACCCTTTAAAAGGGCTACTGAAGTTGCAGGGCCCTAGGGGTCTTATCTCTGCACTGTACACTCATTTGTTGTCTACTAAAGTGGCCTCGACTCCATTGCCGGTGTATGACAAATGGTTACTGCAGATCGCAGTTTTATCTTCAGGAGTAAGATCTGGGGTTTTAAGCTCTCACCTTACAGTCTCTCCGGCTATTAATAGTAAAATTATTCAGATGTGTATCTTACATCAGGCCTATCTAACCCCTACTAGATTATATAAAATGGGTAGAATGTCCTCTTCGGCTCACCATAGATGTTACCGCTTAGAGGCAGACTTCTGGCACCTTATGTGGGACTGCCCTTACATCTCTACCCTACTGGTCACAAGTGTTCGATTTTCTTACATCCCTTCTACCTGATATTCTACCTAATTCTCCCAAAACTGTATTATTTGGACTTTTGGATGAAGAAATATGGACATATTATATTTCTATATTCTTAAAGAAAACATTGTTCTTGGACAGGAAGGTTATAGCACTACATTGGATGAGAGATATCACAGTGGCAGGCATTAGTTAACACTATCATACCTTATGAGCGCCTGGTTTATCAGCATCGCGGCTGTCTTGACAAATTTGGGGTTTGTGGTTGGATACTGCTGAAACTCTAGATGCAGAAGACTCTTGATTCACCCATCGAGTCTCTAATTTTACTTCCATTGCTTACATAACTTACTCTTTAATAGTCTTTATCTGCACATATTTTTAAGTGGCTTAGACTACAGGTTTTGTTGTTAATGTTTCTACTGGTTTGTACTTAGAAATGTTGCTAACACATTCTACTCATTTCTACTATGTGATATTGATTGTACCATTCTATCTGTACACTGAAGATTTTGTACTATGTTTTCATGATATTGTCTGCAACGTTTTAAATAAGTTATTAAAAAAAACAAAACACTTTACATAAAAACCATTAATAATCAGTGAGCATGTGAAGAAAAGTCTGATAAAAATGTAATCATTATGTTTATTTTGGATTTGTGTACAATATACACTATGAAGCACTGGTTTCTGATTCAAAACCATTCCTACGGTCACAATCAATTTAATTTATGAGATAATGTTAAATGACCCAAATGGTCTTAGAAAAAATTTGACTTAACTGGTTGAAGACGCAGGACGAGAATGCTCGTCCTGAGCGGCGGGTCGTTGCCGCATTAGGACGAGCATTCTCGTCCTGCAGTTAAACTGTCACCGCTTGTAAACAAATGGTGACAGGAAAGTGACTTCAGCTGTCAGACAGCTGAGCGTCACAGCTATCGGCGGTGGGACCAATCACGGCTCTCCCCCCCCGTGGATCGCTGTGATTGGTCAGTCACTCCAGACTGACCAATCACAGCAGAAAAGTGAATTGCCGCCCTTCCTCTGTGACGGATCTCCTAATTTCTGTCACAGTTGTGACAGTTCTGAGGAGATCGGACCAGAGTGAATTTAGTGTGTCCCCTCACGTGAAATACAGCACACAAAGCCGTTTAACCCCATAGAGCTCCCCAATCCACCTGCCCTTCCCTCTCCTTTTGCCAAGTTACTTCCTTTGTTAAAAAAATCAACAAAAAAAAATCTAAAAAAATTATATGTAGTGTAGGATATATATAGGTGATTATTTTTTATATATTATATATACACACACACACACACACACACACACACACATATATATATATACACGTGTATATTATATACATACATACGCTATATAGTATATATATATATATATATATATATATATATATATTAAATATACGCTATATATATCGTACGCAGACGTCCGAAAAAGTGTTAACCCTTCCTGCGCTGACTTTTTAGGCGCGATTTTTTGTTTTAGCATAAAATAAAAAGTTCACATTTTAAATCTAAAAAATTTTAGTAGTAGTTTAGGTAGGTTTACATATACACGCATACACCAGGTTTCTGACGACATTTCAGACGTCGTTTTTTTATTTGTCATAAAATTTTAAAAAAAGTATACATTTATGGCTAAACAGAATTACACTGTGGAGGAGGCCTACGCCATGCTGTGTTCAGACACAGACACGGAAACCGCCAGTGAGGATGAGGAACACTTCCTTATTTTGTCATCCTCTAGCGATAGTGAGGAACCCCCACAAAGGCGGAGTAGGCAGAGTGACAGTCACTCAAGTGACTCCAATTGGGTGCCCCCAAATATTTTTTCACCCCAAATTCCTGAATTCACTTATGCCCCAGGAATAAAAATGGATACCACTGGGTACACTGAATGAAAAAATTTTCACATTTTCTTCACGGAGGAATTGGTGAACCTAATGGTCACGCAAACAAATCTTTATGCCGAACAATACCTGGCCAGTCACCCCGCGTCATATTACGCTAGAGGCCAGAAGTGGCATCCAACATGTGCTGCAGAAATTAAAAAGTTCTGGGGGCTCCTTCTTAATATGGGGCTTATTAAGAAACCCACCATACGGTCCTACTGGTCGACCAACGTTTTGTATGCTACCCCAATGTACAGGGCTGTAATGGTGAGAACTCGGTTTGAGGCAATATTGAGATTCCTCCATTACACTGACAACAGCCAGTGCCCTCCGCCTGGTGACCCCAACCAGGACAGGTTATTTAAAATTAGGCCGCTCATTTCACTTCTGAGTGAAAAATTTTCAGAGGCATACACACCTAATAAAAATATTGCCATAGATGAGTCACTCGTTCTCTTCAAAGGAAGGCTACGCTTTAGGCAATACTTGCCAAGTAAAAGGGCAAAATACGGGATCAAAATTTATAAGCTCTGTGAGAGTGAAAGTGGATACACTCACAGATTTCGAATTTACGAGGGAAAAGACTCCCAAATCTGCCCAACAGAGTGTCCCCCTGTCCTCAATATAAGCGGCAAAATTGTGTGGGACCTTTTGTACCCCCTACTAGATAAAGGTTATAACCTTTATATAGATAATTTCTATACTAGCGTCCCACTGTTCCACTACCTATTTGATAAAAATACAGTCGCCTGTGGCACAATACGGAGGAATCAAAAGGGCCTCCCAAAAAATTTGGTCGACCAGAAACTGAGACCTGGTGATAGCAGGTCATTGTCTAATGGGACTGTGATGGTGACCAAATTTAGGGATAAAAAAAAGATGTTTTTATCATCACGTCCATTCATGGGGACAGCAGCACCCCTGTTCCAGTAAGAGGGCGTAATGCCACCGCCCTCAAGCCTGTGTGTATACAGGAATATAACCAGCACATGGGTGGCGTAGACCTGGCAGATCAAATGCTACAGCCATACAGCGCAATGAGGAAGTCCCGCGTATGGTACAAGAAGACTGCAGTGCACCTCATACAAACAGCGCTGTACAATTCTTTTATTATTTATCGGAAGTCATGGAATAAAGCACGGTATCTTGAATACCAGGAAAAAGTAATAAAGCAACTACTTTTCAAAGACCGAGCAGAAGAGGCTGCAAGTACATCCCATAGCAGCGAGGCCAGCACTTCCCAAGTGAAGTGCCCCCCACTGAGAAAAAGAGAAGACCATACAAAAAATGTTGCGTCTGTTATAAAAACGGAATGCGAAAAGACACGGGCTATCAGTGTGAGACTTGTCCTGATAAGCCAGGATTGTGTATCAAGGACTGTTTTCGCGCCTACCATTCCTCCCTAAATTATTAATTTTATGACTTACTCTACTTTTTTTTTTACCCATTTTTGGCCTTTCATCCCTATTTCCGGTACATTATTGCCCATTTATGAATTGGAATTTAACCTAAAAAAAACCTAAATACTTCATTATACCCCTAGATGAATACTAGTACATTATTGCCCATTTATGAATTGGAATTAAACCTAAAAAAATAACTAAATACTTCATTATACCCCTAGATGAATACTGAAGGACAGTGTTTTCTGCTCAGTCACTTCAGAAAGTCTGCAAATAAATTGTGCCTGGAATTCATCTAACTAGGCCCAAAAAGCCACAAGGCGCTCCTTCAGTTTTATCCTCTCCCATAATTCTAGCTAAAAAAAACGACATGGTCAACATAATCACTATACCCCTAAATGAATACTTTCAGGGTGTAGTTTCCAAAATGGTGTAACTTTTTTGGAGTTTCCACTGTACTGGCACCTCAGTGGCTCTGTAAACATGACATGACACCGAAAACCATTCCAGCAAAATCTGTTCTCAAAAAGCCAAATGGCACTACTTCCCTTCTGAGCCCTGCCGTGGGTCCAAACAGCAGTTTACGGGAATACCTCATATGTGGTTGTAATCAGGAGAAGTTTATTTACAAATTTTGTGGTTCTTTTTCTCCTTTATTCCTAGTAAAAATTTAAAATGTCTAAGTTTTTTCAGAAAAAAAGTAGATTTTCATATTCATGGCCGAATTCCACTAAATTCTGCAAATAACCTGTGGGGTCAAAATGCTCACTATACCCCTAGGAAAATTCCTTGAGGGGTGTACTTTCTAAAATGGGGTCGCTTTTGGGGGGTTTCCACTGTTTTGGTACCTCCAGGACGTTGCAAACGCGACATGGCACTGAAAATCATTCCAGCAAAATCTGTGCTCCAGAATCCAAATGGCGCTGTTTCCCTTCTGAGCCCTGCCGTGGGTCCAAACAGCGGTTTATTACCACATATGCGGTATTCCCGTAATCGGGAGAAGTTGCTTTACAAATTTTGTGGTTCTTTTTCTCCTTTATTTCTAGTAAAAATTAAAAAGGTCTACGTTTTTTCAGAAAAAAGGTGGACTTTCAATTTTACAGACTATTTCCAATAATGTCACGAGAAAACATTCTCAGAATCACTTGGATAGGTAAAAGCGTTCTGGAGTTATTACCACATAAAGTAACACGTCAGATTTGAAAAAAAATCGGCTGTGTCCTGAAGGCCAAAACAGGCTGTGTCCTTAAGGGGTTAAAATGGATGAGAGAAACATAAAAAAATGAATAAAATAAAACTGTGCCGACCGCACAATACTGCTGGGTGTCTTTGGTGGTGGATCATGGGATTGAAGACATCTGCCACATTTCTTGTGAAGTTTAAAATTGCCCAAGGGCTTATGAACACCACTTGTCCAGATGATATTTTTCAAAGGAATATGTGACAGTAATGTGTGTGTGTGTAGTGTTTCATGCAATGATCTGTTTAAGCATGTGACGTTTTCACACTCGTTTCTTATGTGCTGTGTGACCTAGCTCAATACAAAGAAGCCTGCTTAGTAATATCTATGAATCTTTAAACTATTCGTGAAGAAAATCAGCAACATTCTT
The DNA here is from genome assembly GCF_050947455.1 of Rhinoderma darwinii. Taxonomy (NCBI): domain Eukaryota; kingdom Metazoa; phylum Chordata; class Amphibia; order Anura; family Rhinodermatidae; genus Rhinoderma; species Rhinoderma darwinii. The sequence goes on from NC_134687.1 coordinate 403,110,694, forward strand.
CAAACTACTGGATCACCTCTGACATCCCTCCATAATCTTCTTACCAGCTTAGGCTCAGAACTATTTGAAACAGGCTCTTGAAGTGTGGTTTTTGAGCTACTGGTTTTTGTTTTTTTATACAGGGATTTTACATGAAGTCTAAGGACTCATGCACACGAACGTGTTTTTGCGGCAGCAATTCAGCCGCAAATGTGGGGAGTGAATTGCGGACCCGTTCATTTCTATGGGCTCATGCACACGACCGTGGTTTCGACGGTCTGTGCATTGGCCGGAAACCCGGGCCGCAAAAAGATAGGACAAGTCATTATACGGTCCGGGTTTGCGGTCTGGGCTCATTGAAATCAATGTGTGCACGGTCCATGAATTGCGGGCGTACCACGGATGACTCAGCGGCCGTCCGTGCCGCAATCACGGGCTGCGCACACGGCTACGTGTGCATGAGGCTTAAAGAGGCTCTGTCACCACATTATAAGTGCCCTATCTCCTATATAAGGAGATCGGCGCTATAATGTAGGTGACAGTAATGCTTTTTATTTAAAAAAAACGATCACCACTTTATTAGCAATTTTAGTACAACGCCCACTTGGGCATTAAGCAACTCATTAGCATAAATCTAAAACCGCTAATAAAGTGGTGAAAACAGATCGTTTTTTTCTAAATAAAAATCACTGCTGTCACCTACATTATAGCGCCAATCTCCTTATGTAGGAGATAGGGCACTTATAATGTGGTGACAGAGTCTCTTTAAGGCCCTGTTCACATGTTTTTTTTGCAGGCAGAAAAAAAATGTGCCTCAGAATTCCTTCAGGAATTTTGAGGCAGATATTGAACTGCCTGCGCTTATTTCCTGCGTTTTTGCCTGCGGCCTTAGAATCGAATGCAAGGACTGCAGGCAAAAAAACGCTGTGGAAAAAGATCAGAAACGAGCGCCATGGGTTTTTTTATGCCTCCCATTGATTTCAATAAGGGGCGATTTCAACGGTTTTTTGGTGCGAATATCGACGCAGTTTCTTCCTCAAAATCGGCACCAAAAACCTCTGTGTGAACTGACCCTAAAGGAAAGGTTAATGGACATATTCTATACATACCCTTGCAAAGCTTTATTGATTCTTTGGCACTTTTCTTTTAAGGTGTGGAATATTTCTATTAACAAATAAAATAAAAATAAGTAAAGAAATGTAAGAATGTAATAAAACAATTTTAATGAAAAATGTTCGTTCCCAACATAAGAAAACCAAAAGGCACAGCAGTATCAGAAGAAAACAAATCATATTTTGTAGAACTTGTGGCATCGCTCATTTTGAAAACTAAACCCAAGGAAGAAATTGAACAAAAGTTTAAAAAAAACTCTTGACAAAGTTGATTTCAATAAGTAAATAATTATAAAATGTGTAAAAACCAAGTATAGCGTTTTAAACATTTGCTAGAAAAGAAAGCATACATTATTGGTTAAATTGGCCACTCAGGCCAACAGTATATTTTCAGTACCAGAAAGTGTGCACAAAGCCACTTTAAATATGCCTCTGCTGAAAGTTTGAGCCTGTGAAAGAGTATGCGGAAAAAAATAAAAACTAAAGATACACCAAGCCTTGTAGATTTCCATTCACACACATTCAATAGCTGCAAACTGCTATAGGAAATCCATGGCAGCGACCGAAGACAAAATGATAGAAGGGTCTTTGGCAGGCCGCAAATCTAGACTTCATGCCATTGATGCCTTTTGGAGAAACAATAAAACAATACACAGATCAATACTGCAGCTTGTTATGGGAAGCAGTTTTGTAATCGGACATACCGCTAATAGTTTAGCGGAGCTTCAATGATGTAGTAGGAGATTTTTTCCTATATATTAGATTTCTGTCCACTAGCTGGTATAAAGTTGAAACTTCCCAGAATGCAAATCCCCAGTATAAGATCTGTGCAGCAGTCAGAAAACGATTGCTGGGAGATTTCAGCTCTTAAGCCTGTAGAATTGGGAATGCAGCTCTGGGCTAGAAACTCAGGGTCAGTAAAAGGGAAGCAATAAAATGTATTTATAAAATTATTTAGCTTTTTGTGCAGATTTCTTCTACAGTTTAAAGGCAACAGACAGCCATCATGTAAAACACATAAGATGCCGACCTCAATCCTATTAATCAATACCTGAGGTTTCCTCCATAACGTTAAGACCTTCAATAGCAGCAGAAGCCAGCAGAGGAGGAAGAGATGCGGAGAAACAGTAACCTTGGCCAGAAAGTCTCTAAGAAATATATAAAGAATACATTATAGAAAAAAAAAAAAAAAAAAGTTTTGTTATTTTCAATACCACATATATTTAACGGCTACGAAGCGTAGAAATACCCGCATTTTCTAGCTGCAGTCCATCACACCTCACTGTAGACCACTCTGCTACTTACATGATGTCAACAGTTCCTACACACTGCAGAATAGTGAAGGGACTGTATTTAGTACATTTTCAATATTTATAGATACATATACAATAACCAGATTAATATAAAGAAGAAAAGAAAATCTTAAATCAATATCTCCTAGAACCCTACAAATAAGTAGAGCAGCTATATCTAGTGCTTAATTCTGCTCCTGTCAGGTCCGCAGGTCTGACGGGTTCAGTGTCAGCGGGTCCTGCGTGACTGACATGCAGGATCGAGCTGCTATCGATCACATCTAAGTTCATACCTTAGATGTGTTGGATAACAGGTGGATCCTGCGTGTCAGAGTCACGCAGGACCCGCGGTCACCGAACCAGTCAGACCTGCGGACCTGACGGGAGCAGAATGAAGCACTAGATATAGCTGCTCTGTATATAGTATACAGAGCAGCTGTAACTCAAAAAGTAATAATTTTTTAACTAAAAACGAATTATAAAGTTGCACCAATCGCACGGATTGACCTTTTTATTTATTTAATAAATAAATAAAATATATAAAAAAAAAAAAAAAAAAAAAAAAAAAAAAAAGACCTTTGTGCTTTCCAAGAATCATACGATTTTCAATGAATGAGGACCTCCGCAGATCATGAGAACGGGGACTTCGAACCCCCAGATCCTTCTAACTGCACCCCCCCCACGGAGGAAAGGGAGAAGAGCATGAATAAAGGGGCAGTCTAGCATGTGCCCGCCGCTCTATTCTCTGTCTATGAGAATGACGGAAACAGCTGAGCACTGTATTCGGCTATTTCCCTCATTTTCATTGATTTTGGATTGAGTGTTAGCACGCATGCTTGACTACCGCCCCATTCAACACACCCCTTAATGCGGTCGAGCAATGAGGAGGAACAGGAGCTTTGGGACCCCCGTTCTCAAATTCGATAGGGATTCCAGCAGTAGGGCCCCCTGCAGTCAGACAAATTATCACCTATCCTGTGGATAGGTCATAATTAATGATTCTGGGAAAACGCCTTTAAATGGCTTTCTAAAAATCAGAAAAGAATTTAGTACATACCTGATGATCAATAACAAATGATCGGCCACAGCAAAAACCTCCGATGGAAGCCAGAGCATTCTCCATATTTGCGCTTATCAAGTCAATGTCATCAATCTAAAAGGAAAGAAGAAACAATGCAACCATTTCATTCTTCGTTTTAAGCATGTATGACATAATTACGTATGTTACACTTGAAATACATTCCACCATGCGTTTATATAAAATGTATTCCTGGAACTAAATGTTTAGCCGTGGCAGTTTAGTTGCGGGGATTTGTTGTGCACATTGAAAACCTTATATACACGTAGTAGATTATTTGGCTGTAGATTATTTTATTTTTTTTAAAATCTGCAGCATACCTATTCTGGTGTGGATGTTAAGTGTATTTAGACTACAGATTTCACTTCTTGCATTGCAAGAGGTAAAGTCTGCAACAAATGTAGAAAAAAAATAAAATAATCAAGGACTTCACAAAACAGATTTGTTGTGTAAGGACAGGGCTCTGAAATTCTGTACTGAAGCGCAGTACAATGCAAGTGAAGGAATTTATCAAACCCTATGCGCACAGTCAGTATAAATCTGCAGCACTTTCTAGGCATGCAGCAGATTTTCAAAATCAGCAGAATGTCCTCCCTATCTTTTGCTAATTTTTGCCAAGGATTACATTAATTGCAATGCGGGAAATCTGCGGCCACATTTGCATGTAAATTTCATTGTGGATTTCGGTGCAAATTTTATGACTGGTCCCGCAGCTTATTTCATACCGAGCCTAAAACTCTATTTATTTATGCTGCTTAAAAAGTGCCTACGTAATTCACAGCGCTGCATAGAAGTTGTCATCACGGACTGTGCCCAGTAAAGCTTACAATCTAAAATCCCTCATCAGTAGGTTTTTGAAGTGTAGTAGGAAACCGGAGTACCGATGGGAAACCTATGAAAAGGCAGGGAGCACATACATATTCCATGTGGAGGTTTTCCTTGGTCAGATTTGATCCCAGGACTCAAGCAGGTAAGCCAACAGTATGACCAAAGCTTAAAGTATATGTCTACCTATGCAGCCATTTAAAAAAAAAAAAAATTGTAGTTTTTTTTGCTCATATGCATCCAAAATAAAAAAAAATAGGCATATTTGCAAATACTCGCATACCGTTATTTTGTCAATTTCTATGCAGACCTACAAGTCTATATGATCACAGACTACAAAAAAATCCTACGTAACCTGATCCTGCAGTCATGCGTTACACCATTCCCTTCCTTACCGCTTTCCAAATTTATGTATGAAGTAGACGAAAGAGAAAAAAAACTGAAAAATAGAAAGCGAGAAAGAAGTCTGACAGGTGAAGTGAATAACATTGATTATCTTGGAACAAATGACACCTGTCAAGGGGTGGGATGGCTGTATTAGGCAGCAAGTGAATAGTCGGTTCTTGAAATTAATGTATTGGAAAAATGGGCAAGCATAAGGATCTGAGGGACTTCGACAAGGAGCAAATGGCTCGACAACTTTGTCATCTACAAAACAAGTCTTGGTCATGGGCGCTCAAGGCTCCTTAATTCGCATGGCGAGCAAAGGCTAGCAGTCTGGCCCAATGCCACAGAATTGCTACTGTAGAACAAATTGCTGAAAAGTTCTCTTCAAAATCGCTCCAAATCAAGAGTTAAGTTACTTGTAAAATTTGGGATTACTGTATAGAAAAAAAAAGCATTACGCCAAAAAGATTAGTTATTAAAAAAAATTCTTAGAGATTCTTTAGAAAAAAAAAAAAGGTAATTCAAATTAGAACATTAAAGGGGTAGTCCCATTTCATACAAATTATGGCTTATCCACTGGCCACCACACTCAGGCAGGGACTCAATTCCAAGGTGGCAGGGAGTAAGGAAACAGCCAAGCTACGCTGTTTCAGTAACTCGAGTAAATAGAACTGGGAACCCGGTTCGAGAGAGGTGTGGGTTCCGGAGCTGGCCATAAATGTCTAGGATGGCAATACCCCTTTAAATTAATAAAGATCAATTACAAAAGATCAAGTGGCTAAGCTGAAGTCTGGACTTGATGAAAATATTTCTGACAATAGCACTGGACCAGACGTTTTGTACTAAACGTAATAACTCCATAAATCTGTTTTAATTGGCTAGGGATGAATGAAGGCAGCCTTGGACTACAGATTTACAAAACTATTTTCTGAGACAACATTATAACCACACGTACCAAGGATTTACAACAAGGGTTCATATGTTAAATAATGACTTTTTTGTGCAGAGGTTCAAAAGAGCCAAAAAACGCTCAGCACCAGTTTTCGTGGGACTCTTGCTTGTAGTCCTTCATGATAACGTAAATGGACTGAAAAGCAATTTATTAGCCATAAAATTAATTTCAATTTCCTCTGCTGAAAGCAGAATGAAGCCCCATTGTGTATTCTGAAATCCTTCTACCCTGCTCATGATTTGGAAATGCCATATCAATGCACAAGATGACTACAAAAATACACAAATTATGTTACGTAATACCCTCGTCCATATGACATGTGCTTAGCTTATAGTTTTAGAGCAAGTAATAGGTTATATATGGATTAAATTACTCTAATTTGTCCCAATGTGCTGAGCCTCAACTAGGCAATGGAATGTAGTTAAAATACACAAGGCAGACACCAAACATGTAGAACTTGGGGAAGATTTACTAAGCAAAATGCACCAGAATTCTGTGCGCCAAATTTATTATGTGTTTCAGACACATTTTGCACCTTCCTAGACAGTTTTGAAAAGGGCCTAAAGGGAAAGAAAACAAGACAAAAAAAAACACTGGCTACGAGGAGTTGTAAAATGTGCATGATTTATTAATGGTGCACCACTTTTTTGCGCAAAATATCGATGTAAAGAACGCCAGTCACGAGGTGTCGTAAGGAGGAGAAAAATATCTAACATGTCCAGCAAGAAGCGCCAAATGTATCATACAGCATGCGCCATTGTGAAGTTTCTGCCTGTCTGGTCTAGTTTCATCCTGCCTAACTTTAAAGGAAACCTGTCACCAGAATTTCACCTATTGAACTTTACTTATCCCTCACTGGCCGCTACTATCAAAAGTTCATTGCAGTTATCCCCTCTCCTAAACTCCTCTTCCAACTGTAGATAACGGTCTGCAAACATTTCACGCTTTTTATCATAAGGCTATGTTCACACGGGGTATTTTGCCGAGTTTTTTGACGCGGAAACCGCGTTGCAAAACTCGGCAGAAACGGCCCGAGAACGCCTCCCATTGATTTCAATGGGAGGCGTCGGCATCTTTCCCGCGAGCAGTAAAACTGCCTCGCGGGAAAAAGAAGCGACATGCCCTATCTTCGGGCGCTTCCGCCTCCGACCTCCCATTGACTTCAATGGGAGGCAGGAGAAAGCGTATTTCTCGCTGTTTTATGCCCGCGGCGCTCAATGGCCGCGGGCGAAAAACGGCGCGATAATTGCCGCGAAAATCGGCGTGCAGGGAGAGGAATATCTGCCTCAAAGTTCCAAACGGAATTTTGAGGCAGATATTCCTCCCCCAAAATACTCCGTGTGAACATAGCCTTATACTCCGGTGTCCCTTTGTGCACACACGCCACAAGAGGACATCAAGGCACAAGCGTGGGATTGTGTATGTGCTGGGGGACGGCGAGGAGCTGTCAATCAAAAGTAAGGAGGCGGGGTAAACTCGGAAAGACTTGAGGAATGAAAATACGACTCTTATGCTCTTATGTCCGGCGTCCACTTCAGTTTACCTCCGGCGTGTTGAAGAAAAGCCGGAGGCAAACTGATGCTAGAACGGATTCCATTGTTTTCTATGGGATCAGTTGTGGCGCCGCACTTCCCTGGGAGCCGGATCTAAAAAAGTTACATGCAGCGTTTTTGGTTCCGGCTCCCAGGTAGGTCCGGCGCCGTATACTATCTATGTTAATGGTGGCTGGATGAACACCGGGTGCTGCCGCATGCACCTTCCGGCAGCACCCGGCGGGAAGGTGGATGTGAGCTAGGAGCGGAATCTTCGGTCCTAACATTGCCGGGGATTCCGCTCCAGGCGGGGACCCTGACAACTACCCTCCCACCCAGGGCCGGCCTTCGGGGTGTGTGACCTGTGGCATTGCACATGGCGCATTACCCCAGCAGGTGGAAGGGGGCGCTGTGCTGGCTCCCTTCCCCTGCTCGTTTCAGAAGCGCACGGGCCCGACGACTCAGCAGTCACCTTTCCACCCTGCCGCTTCTTCACTCGGTGACGTCGTTGCCGCTGTAGCAGCCATAGCGGCGACACCGGGCATGAGGGCGCCCGCCGGAATGGGGGACAGGACCACCCATGGCAGGCGACGCCGCTAGCAGCTGCTGCTACAACGGTAGCGATGCCACTATAGCAGAGGAGGGAGGTATCTCCCTGCTCTGCTATCTACTAGCACCACTGTAGCTTCCTGAAGGAGCGGAATTCCCGTGTGGCCGGGGATTCCGCTCTTGGAGCGCTCCGCTTGATGTCTCTGTCCATATATGGACAATGACATCAGGGGAAACTCCTGAAGCGGAATCCCCGTCCACAGCGTTGCCGACTGTGACCGGTGAATTCCACTCCAAGATAAGCCAGTGACGTCACTGTCCATATAAAGACAGAGACATGAAGGGGGAGCGCTCCAGGAGCGGAATCCCCGGCCAAAGGGGGCTGGGTGGCGCTACCGACAAGGGGGCTGGGTGGCATTATATACAGAAGGCACTGCGACATTATATACAGGGGCATGTGTGGCACTATATACAGGGGGGCGTGTGGCACTATATACAGGGGGCACTGCGGTATTATCTACAGGAGGTGTGGTGTGTGGCACTATATACAGGGCACATTTTCAGAGCCAAGACTACCATTTTGTGGACCAGTGTGGTAAAAACTGATGTTAAAAAACGGATGACAACTAGACAACTAACGACAACTGATGGTTTTGTAGTAAAAATCTTGAAAAAGTCGGATGGCAACTGATACATTTTTGCATCAGTTGTAATCACTTGACAAAAAAAAACTGATGCGGATTCAACTGATATATGTGAACGCACCCCAAGGTTCCCTTTAAGATAGGATTAAAAAAAGCTTTCTCCTAGTCTTCTGCGATTTCCAAAGATAGATGTAACCAGATTAACCAAAAAAACTAAAAGTGCATTTACACATGCCGTTTTGAGTTTCTTTTTTTGCTGTAATTAACCCAAGATTTTGCACAAATTGCAGCCTAGAAAAAATAAGAAAATAAAAATTAAGAAATAAAAATAAAAAAAGGCTAAAAAAATAAAATAAAAAAAAACCCAAAAACAGAACGTGTAAATACACCATGACTTATTGCAACCTATTGAGGCCTTGTACTAAAATAAAAAATTCAAGTTTTTCCCCATTATTCTTTACTCAATACCCCATAATGACAAAGCAAAAACAGAATGTTAGTAATCTTGCTAATTTACTGAAAAGGAAAAACTAAAATATTGCATTGACATAAGTACTCAGACCCTTTACTCAGTACTTAGTTGAAGCACCTTTGGCAGCAATAACAGCCTCCAGTCTTCTTGGGTATGATGCCACAAGGTTTGCACACCTGAATTTTGGGATTTTCTGCCATTCTTCTCTGCAGATCCTCTCAAGCTCTGTCAGGTTGGATGGGGAACATTGGTGGGCAGCCATTTTCATGTCTCTCCAGAGATATTCGATTGGGTTCAAGTCAGGGCTCTGGCTGGGCCACTCAAGGATATTCACAGAGTTGTCCCTAAGCCACTCCTGTGTTGTCTTGGCTGTGTGCTTAGGGTCATTGTCTTGTTGGAAGGTGAACCTTCGGCCCAGTCTAAGGTCCAGAACACTCTGGATCAGGCTTTCTTTAAGAATATCTCTGTACTGTGCTCCATTCATATTTCCCACAACGTGACCAGTCTCCCTGTCTCAGCCACTGAAAGAACACCCTATACCACGGGTTGCTGTGGTTGTCTAGACTAGAGAGACGCTTATTAGCGTCATTTGAATTACCTAAAAACCAGCGATATTGCGTGTCTTACCCTTAACATCCATTTGTATGTTACCATCATTCATAGTAATTTTAATCCTTTTTCAACAATAGAAAACCTTCTTATTTACTCAATATGTTCTACTGATATCAGGGACAAAGACACTCACTTGTACTGCCCCAATAATTCGGTAACTAGCGATATTACGCTCTACCCTTTTAACATCTATTTATATGTTTGCATTGCATACTTAGCGATTTAGTATGTTTTAGATTACATTTCACAATTTTGTTTTATATATCTTAAATGGGTTTTTAACTAATAATATATATGCTCATATAGATTAAAATGAGAGTTCTATTGATCCCCTCAGCCGATCTTTGAAACCTCGTTTGACAGATGCATCTTTTTACAATTGTATCTATGTTACTTTTTATAAGGCAATACGGATGGTCTTCCTTTCTGGACCGGACTGGTCCATTCGTCAGGTCAGTATACAATAGTTGCACTCACCTGACGAAGGGACCAGTCCGGTCCAGAAACGCGTCGTCTTCTCAATAAAAGATCTCCTAGATCCTATGCACTTGACTCCGTTCCTGATCCTCTTCAGCCTGGCGCCGATACCCGTAATTACACTGCATTTTTTTCTCTTCACCTTCTGACTCTCACCTTGTCCCAGGTACTAAGGATTTAGCACCAAGGGACTACAGTGGGTGGCAGCCGGCGATCTACACTTCACCACCTCATAATAGTCTCGGAGGAACGCCGCCATCCCCTCACCTTTTTGCTGTCCTAACTCATTGTGCTAGTGGAGACTTTCATTGCAGCAGACATTTTTTTTGTACCCTTCTCCAGATCTGTGCCTCCACACAATCCTGTCTATGAGCTCTACAGGCAGTTCTTTCCTCCTCATGCATTGGTGTTTGCTCTGAAATGCATTGTCAGCTGTGAGACCTTATATAGACAGGGGTGTGTCTTTCCAAATCATGTCCAATCAAATGATTTTACTACAGGTCAACTCCAATCAAGGTGTAGAAACATTTCAAAGATGATCTAGAGAAATGAGACCCCAGAGATAAATTTCAAGTGTTGGGGTATGTTCACACGCTTACTAAAAAAAAAAAAGACTATAGAGTCAATGAAAACCGGCTCTAAAAACGTATCAAGAAGTGACATGCACTTCTTTGTACGGGGCGTCTTTTTATGTGCCGTTTTTTCAAAACTACGTAAAAATACGCCCCGTCGGAACAGAACGCCTTTTATCCCATTGAAATCAATGGGCAGATGTTTGGAGGCGTTCTGCTTCCGATTTTTCAGCCGTTTACAGATTAAAATAAGCCGTGTGAACATAACCTTATAGCAAACGGTCTGAATACTTCTGTCTATGTGAAATTTGAGTTATTAATTTTTAATAATTTAAAAAATTCTGTTTTTACTTTGTCATTGAGTGCAGAATGACGTTGCACCATGTTCGGCGCGGCTGCCAAATACACTGTTAATGGCCGTTAACGCGGGTAAAATGTCTCTTTATCTGTAAAATTGTGGGGCCATTAATTAATACACCCTTTATGGCCCGACAATTTTGCAGGTAAAGGGTCTTTTTACCTGCAAGAACGCGCGGCAATTAAACGGGTATTTGACAGCTGCGCCGAACATGGTGCCGGCGCATTTGTTGGCCACATCACTACCACCGGGTCAGGGTAGCTCTGTGTGGCCTTATCCTATTAGTATTCTGAGCTACAACTGTATATTACTTACCACAAAAAAACAAAAGGGGGGGGGGGGGTTGAGTTGACAACTTTGCTCTTAGGCATTATTCACACGAGCGTGACAGACTTGCATCCACAAGAAAAAAAAAATATGACCGTTTTTCATGCAAATAAACGTCTGTGTTGCGTCCGTGTGATTTCCATGTGTCATCCGTTTTTATATATATCCTCCGCAAGCACTTCCTGGCTTAGACTTTTTTTTTTCCTGCATTTCTTTTCCAAACGGACCGTGTGCGGTCTATTTTTTCCATTGACTTTAAAGGGGTTGTCCACTACCGGACAACTGATGACCTATCCACCTATGACCTATATACTAATGACCTATGCTGATGACCAAAGGGTCATCAGTATATGATCTGTGGGGGTCAGACACCCGCACCGATCAGCCGCTCCGGCTGCCTCCGGGCACTGGACGTCGATGCCAGAAGCAGGTGACTCTGGTCACAGAATAGCGGCCGAGCTGCAGCTTTGCTCCTATTCAAGTGCATAGGAGCAGAGCTGCAGTTCTGCAGCACGGCCGCTATGCAACGTACGAAGCCAACTACTTCCGGCTGTGTACATTGACATCCGGTGCCCGCCGGCAGCCAGAACAGCTGATCGGTGCAGGATCCTGTGGATAGGTCATCAGTTGTCCGGTAGTGGACAACCATTTTAACGGATGAGTCTGGTCTGCAAAAACAGACCAAAATAAGACATGCTGCGAGTTTTTCGCAACGGACACACACTCCGTGAAAACAAAACAGATGGGTGAATAGCCCCATTGAATTGCATTGGTCAGTGTGCAGTCAGTTTTTAAAACGGTCCGCACACTGTAGAGCAACACGTTTGTGTGAATAAGGCCTTTGGGTAAGCTTATCCCAGGCATTTGCTGTAATAAAATGGCTATAAAAACACGTGCAATTTATACATTACATTTTTTTCTAAATAGGACACAAAGAAAATCCACAAGAAATTTTTCAGCATATAACTTTAGATCTGTTTTAACTGAACTAGAGATTCGTGTGGAGTTGTTCAGATAGCACCAGTTTTCTCAGGTGCTCAGAATAGGCTACCAACCCAGTTGAAGAAATAGAAAGAATTGTATTCGGCATACTCTTGGAAAGGTAAAGTGAATTTATTTCGATATTTTCTTAATGCCAGTGGCTATATGTGCAACGTTTCGGTCGTGGGCCACACTGCCCACCCTATATAACTTACTTGTGTGTAACCCTAGATTTACCGATACTCTGTGCTATCTTATTTTAGATATGTCCACCTGTTTCCTCAACTGCTACGTATATACGGTCAGGATATATACTATTACCTGTTGTGTGAACACACATACATATGTACAGATGTGTATCTATACACATACAAAACATATTTCTCCAACAGGGTTACCTCCCAGGTACTTGATGCTCTGCACTGTCGCTTGATGCTAGACACTGTTCCTATTTTATATTACCCAACTTTGTACACATCTCTGTTTAGTGTATATTTTCTATAATGCATTTCATTGTAAATCTGATTATACATCCTGTATTTGTTCATGGAATTTCTATACAATATTAAATTACCTGTATGTGTTTCTTTAGTGCCCGACGAAGGTCTCACGACCGAAACGTTGCACATCTAGCCACTGGCATTACGAAAAAAATCTAAATAAATTCACTTTACCTTTCCAAGAGTGTGCCGAATAGGATTCTTTCTATGAGCTAGAGATTCATTCAAACATTTCATAAAGACTGTGCTTAAAAATATAGAAAGATGGCACTAAAATGCCGCCTACAACACAATGTACATGGATGCAATCGGCACCACCTTTTTATTGAGATGTGGCTGTCACTCTACTGGACCACTAAAGCTACACTGCAGGCAACATTCCTATTGCATTATCTGAACTTATGGTGTAGATCAGGGGGTCAGCAACCTTCAGGACCCCAGCTGTTGGGAAACTACAGTTCCCAGAATGCCCCGAGTCTTTGGCTGGAATATTATATCCCTCGACTGTCCGTGCATGCTGGGAGTTGTAGTTTCACAACAGCTAGAGTGATTAAGGTTGCTGACCCCTAGTGTAGATTGTACAGCGAGAATTTCTCTTTTTGGGAGGAGTGAGATCATCTCCATGCTTTCACAATAAAAGACGACATGTTCAAGCTTACAATAATATTAACATTTAAGACATAAGACAGAAAATGCACTTGTTTTTCCCCTTATTTTATGGTAGCAGATAGCCAATAAAATACATTGTCGTCAATAGAACAGACTTACGTTTATACCAAAGTGTTCAGTAACTCCACGTCCATGTTCCCCTAAAACTCCAAAAGAGAGGCTTTCCTCCAGAAATATTCTTACTTTGTATTTGTATTTTAGCTCAACCTGCAATTTCCAAAAGACATCAAAAGACAAAGTTTTAATTAAAAAAAAGAAAGGCATATAAATACCGGATAAAAATGTGCATGAAATACAGGACACAGCAAAACTATTCCAATAGACCCTTTGTATATGCCTGGGAACTGGTTTATATTCAAACTTTGCACCCTGTGATTATTTTTAAATAGTCACCACATAAATGGAAAAAAAATTGTGTACTACTCATCACAATGATTCCCTTTTTATTAAAAAAAAACAAACAAATAAATTAAAAAAAAAAAAAAAAAAAACACTTTAAAAGTTTATGGATAAAGAGCTTAATTTAAGAGATTATAGAAGAATTTTCATGTCACTGACTGTCTGGAAACTTTTTTACCTCTTATAAAATAAAATAATTTTTTTTTTAAAAAACGCACAGCAAGGCCTTGTTCCCACAGTGCAGGGGTGTCTTTTTTTTTTTATAAAAAATTTTTTAAGCCAAAACCAGGAACAGAACCTAAAGAGAATAAATATATAAACGGGAAGGCCTCATCAGTCTACTCTACGGATCCAATTCTGGTTTTGGCTTAAAACATGCATGTAAAATCTGCGCTGTTGGAATAAGGCCCAGTTCCTATTCTGTATCAATCCGTGTAGCCATTGGCACAGCTATAGGGGTTCAAGCGGTAGCAATCCAAATGAGCCTCATATGGAGTCACAATAATTGCCTGCTGCTGTTCAGAAATCTCAGTGGTACAGCAAAGGTTTGAAAAGTATGAAAAATGCGGTGTTTTGTTTTTTTTAAAATATTTCAAAGACAAAAGCCTTAGGCCCAATGCACATGGCCGTGGTGATTTTGCAGTCCGCAAACCAATGGATCCGTTGTCTGTATTTGTGGGCCATTTGTCCGCAAAAAACCTTCTGTAGTGCATGTGTCAACAGTATTCAAGGATTAAAAAAAAAAAAAAAAAAAAAAAAAAAAAAAAAAAGAAGAAGGGGGAGTGGGTCACATGATCGTTCAGGGGCCAAATCCCTGGCGTAGCTTGGCAGCGTATCCGCAATTGCAAACGACACGCTGACGGCAACCCGTATGCCATCCGCAATTTTCACAGTTCCATAGACGTCTGCCGCAAATACGGACAGTAAAATCACATGTGCTGAGTTTTTGTGGACCAGACTCACGGCCCCCCACTGGGATCCATAAACATCACGGTCTTGTGCACGGGGCCATATGAAGGAGTCCGTGTGCTATCCGCAAAATTGCGGCTAGAACGCTCACAAAAAAACACTGTCGTGCACATTAGGCCTTAATATAAGGTAACACATATCCAATCAGGTACCAAAATAGGCTCACTTCCATCATGAAAAGGCATCTTCAATAAAACATGTACATAATTAACGCGTTCCAGTGAAAAACTCGAACCTTAGAGGCAAGGTGTTCGGTTATAAAAACGGTGACTAGGGCTTTCAATAATAGATATTAGCCATTACTCCACTGGTCCCAAAGCAGCTCTGTTCGCCCGTCTCTCTGAGAACAGTAATTAGTGGCCTTTCTGGCCCCCAGTTCTGCTGTATAAGAGTATAATCGGAAACCCAGATGTGGACAAGCAGTAACAGAGAGGATCTCTAAAGTACCCCTCAACTTTTCCCTTTGATACCATTGAGTGTAGCAGAAGGCATCCATCATGGTGTTTCTGACTTGGACCAGTGTCTAACAATAAATGGCTTCCACCTAACAAAGAATAACTGGGCTATGACCTCTGTTTAATAAAGGCCACCAGACATCCCAAAAATTTCAGGTGTGCTCTCACAGGTTCTGCGAAGGCAGCGCGATGATGTCATCTCCTCGCCTTCGCAGAACCCGTGAGACTAGAGACCACACGTAAAGTAGACGGCGCTGCATCGGTGAGTATGTGTCATCGCGCCGCCGATAGCCAAATTCCCTTGCATCTTGAATCCCCATGTCACAGATCAGTTTTTAACGGTTGTTACGTGTATTGACAGCCGTTATAACCGGATCCATTGACTTCTATGGGGGCCATCTGGCCGTGAAAACTGCCAAAAATAAGACATGACCTATTTTTTGACGGCCATTAAAAAAACCGCTGTGACACGGCCGTATACTGAAAAAGTTACGTACCAGTTGAGGAAGAGGACAGACGTAACCAGTGTTCATATACAGTCCTTCAGCAACGATAAATCGTCTGGTCACTCTAGCTTTGCGTGGATTCTTTTGGAATCAAGTATACAGAAAAAGCATTAATATTTTTGGCGATTACATATGATAAAGAAAAAAATAAATAAAAAAAAAGACAAACCTATACATACACACAATAATTATGCCTCATTTTTTTTAGGGAGCACAGGCTTATGCATGGTGCTGTCTACAACAGGTTTGTTTTCTAGCCCGTCGCCTAGTTTTCCTTTTCACAGGCCGGGTTTGTTCTCAACCACGAACAACGTGAAGTCTTCCTAATGATACACATCACTGTGGCTATTTATCATGCAACACTCGGTTCTTGGCAGAAGCCAGCAAAGTCGGTTTGCCAACAAAATAGAGCAAAAATAACCATAAATCATTGTCTGTTACATTTTAGCAAGCTTTTTTTTTTTTATTCTTAAATAATAAACATTGATCTCGTGGGCACTGGCCCATACATAGGAATTCCACAAATTTTACAAGCCTAGGCTATTACCCATAAATTTTACAAGACCATGTGTGTGATCCCTTTCAGTGTGGGCTACATTCTTTTGTTTTTCTCTCCTATTATTGCATAGGAAAAAAGTAAAAATGACACGGTGTTATCTATTAATATACTTGGTGCTTTGAATGCATGAGCTATATACCTAGGGGGAAAATGTACTGCTTTACTGGAGCAGTGGACATTAAATCCTCATGTTACATTTGTATGCAATTTGTTACACCACATTAAGAGAGACTGACCCAGAATCCAAAGTTGTTATTATTACTTCTACTTTTATTGGCCAGTTGAGGTTACTAGGCCTCATTTTTCTAGTGTTGTAAAGTAGTCAAATAATTATCATATATTGCCACAAGTGAGATTTACATGGATACAGGACTTCGCTGAAAGACTTGCCATAAACCGACATCAGTAAAAGTGCGTTTAATATAGAAGTTTCCATAAAAGATAATTTTCCCCGGTGGAACAACTCTGTAGCATTCTAGAACAAACAGATTGTTTCGGAACGATTTCTAATTATTAACAACTTGCCAATACAAAGTCTATTGCATTATAATTCAGACCTTTACATTTAGGATTTCAGTTCATGAAGCAATAGAGAATAAAAACCACATTTAGGTTTTATAGAAGTTCTTTTTCAACTTTTCAATTATCAGATAGAAGTTTAATAAATGACTATATACTAGCAAGAGAATTGTGTTGGCTTACAATCACATCTATGTAACCGCCACCAGAGGAGTATGGTTGTCTCTAGTTTATCCTCTGTAGCAACAACATGATTGGTTAAACAGAAGCTGCCAAAAGCAATTCATAAAATGCGGAAAACATTTATATCTTCTACGTGGATACAAGATTGTTTGTTTAACCCGTTAGTGACCGCCAATACGCCTTTTAACGGCGGCCACAAACGGGCTTTATTCTGATGCATGTGCCTTTTTACGGCACTGCATCAGGATAAAGTAAACAGAGCAGGGAGCCGTTAAATGTCCCTGCTCTCGGCTGCTAGAGGTAGCTGAGGGCTGGGGGCGTCCCTGCTCTGCCGTGTGAGATCGATATTAGTATAGATCTCACACGTTTAACCCCTCAGATGCGATGCGCAATAGCGAGCACCGCATCTGAGTGGTTTTGGAGAGAGGGACGGAGCTCCCTCTCTCTCCCACCGACACCCGGCGATACGATCGCCGAGTGTCAGTGTCTTCTATGGCACCCGGGGGCCTAAT
Source organism: Rhinoderma darwinii (assembly GCF_050947455.1). NCBI lineage: Eukaryota > Metazoa > Chordata > Amphibia > Anura > Rhinodermatidae > Rhinoderma > Rhinoderma darwinii. Next base: position 403,128,114 of record NC_134687.1, read on the forward strand.
AAAGGCCCCCACGTCTGCCTGGAGTGAATGCCTGCTAGATCATGCCTCTGGCATGACCTAGCAGATGCCTGTCCGTTTTAAACAGACAGGCAGTAATATACTGCAGTACAGAAGTATTGCAGTGTGTTATAATAGCGATCGGAGAATCGCATAGTGAAGGCCCCTAATGGGACTAGTAAAAAAGTTAAACAAAAGTTGAATAAAGTTAATTGAAAAAAAAAAATGTGAAAAAATGAAAAACCCAGCTTTTCCCCTTACAAAATGCTTTACTATTAAAAAACCTAAATAAATGTAAAAAGTTACACATATTTGGTATCGCCGCGTCCGTAACGAGCCCCACTATAAATCTATTACATTATTTAACCCGCACGGTGAACGCCGTAAAAAATGTAATAAAAAACTATGGAAAAATTGCTGTTTTCTGTGAATCCTGACTTAAATTTTTTTTTATAAAAAGTGATCAAAAAGTCGCATCTACTCCAAAATGGTACCAATAAAAACGACAAGTCTTCCCGCAAAAAAAAAAAGCCCTCATACAACCGCATCAGCGAAAAAATAAAAACGTTATGGCTCTTCAAATATGGAGACACAAAAACAAATAATTTTGGAAAAAAAAGTGTTTTCACTGTGTAAAAGTAGTAAAACATAAAAAAACTATACAAATTTGGTATCGTTGCAATCGTAACAACCCGCTGAATAAAGTTATTGTGTTATTTATATCACACGGTAAACGGCGTAGATTTAAGACGCGAAAAAGCGTGGTGAAATTTCAGGGTTTTTTCTATTCCCCCCCAAAAAAAAGTTAATAAAAGTTAATCAATAAATAATATGTACCTAAAAATGGTGCTATTAAAAATACAACTTGTCCCGCAAAAAACAAGACCTTATACAGCTATGTCGACGCAAAAATAAAAGAGAGTTATAGCTCTTGGAATGCGACGATGGAAAAACGTAAAAAATGGCTTGGTCATTAAGGTTTCAAATAGGCTGGTCATTAAGGGGTTAAAGCTACAGGGCCAAAGCCTCCAAATTGCACTGCTGACAGATTCAACGTCATGTTCCGTTCTGATTTGTGTCAAATACAGGGTTGTCAGAGACCTTGTGGGGATCACCGTTTACACATCAGCCACTATTAGTCTTAAGTGCGGATTAAATTCAATAAGAGGTCTCGTACATGGACACGTGACCACGGCAGCCAATCTATGGCCGCCATGGTGATGTGCAAAACTTAGTAGCTTCACAACGGCAGCCAACCATTGACTGCCACAATCACATGTGCATGTACAACACATCTTGCTCTCATGGCAGGTGATCCTGGTACCAGAAACATTGTCAGATGTCATAAAATCCCTGCAAGATCAACCATGACACTTCTATTTTTGTTAAAGTCTATGGTTATAAACATCATGATCATACATCTCTAATTGTTTTTGACAGTACACCACATTTTAAGTTTAAGTTTTTAATAATGTACTAAAAAAAAACAAAAAAAAACAAAAAGAAGAAATATTTAAAGGGAAACTAAACGCTCAAACTTCTGACATGTCATAGTGACATGTCAGAAGTTTTGACTGGTGGGGTTCCAAGCACTGAGACCCCCAGCAATTGCTAAAACGAAGCAGCCGAAGAGCTCATGTGAGCGCTGAGCCGCTTATTTTCTTTTCGGCTTTTTCCAGAAAATCGATGTAGCAGTGTACGGACTCAATAGAAAGACTATGATCCTGTGCACCGCTACATTGGCTTCCCGGAAAACGCCGAACAGAGACGAAGTGACACAGCACTCACACAAGTGCTTCTGCTGCTTTGTTTTAGCGATTGGTGGGGGTCTCAGCGCTCGGACCCCCAAGAATCAAAACTTCTGACATGTCACTATGACATGTCAGAAGTTTGTTGATCGCTTAGTTAGCTTTTTTTTTTTTTTTTTTTTTTTAGTACATTAAAAACGCAAAAAACTATTAGTTACCCTTAATTCCCCTTTATTCCCCCAAAGTAATATTAGAAATAAAATAAACATAGCTGGTATTGCCATGTCCATAAAATTATTACAATACTACACGTGTTCACATCAAGTTTTGGCCCTACTTTTGGCATGCACGTCTGGAAAGCTCCCTACGTACACGCTAAATGCTATTCCATCATGAAAGAACTGGCAAATAAAAAAAAAAAACATATACCGCACGAGCGTGTCTGTGTGACAGATGCCACTGCATAGCCACCGTATAGCATCCGTCACAGGAATACGTTAAACGTATACCTCGGGGAGCTTTCCCAGGGCAGGAATCCCCGGCAAGAGCATCAGGTAGCGCTCGGCCCAAGGATTACAGCCCTGGGGAAGCCCCGGATGTCACTGTACATACATGGACAGAATCCCTAGCCAGAGCATTGCTAGCGCTCTGGCCTAATAATCCAGAACTACAGGAGCCCCAGGAGTTACTGTCCATATATGGAAAGTGACGTGAAGGGCTTTCCCATCATAGGACTGCAATGATGTGGCAGGGGACAACATAGCTAAAAGCCCCTGATATAACTATCAATATATGGACAGTGACGTCCGGGCTCAGTGCTTGCCTTCCGTCGGAAGTATACGTTGGGACTCCTCCCGAAGTATACCTCCAAATGGAGGAAAAAATGCGATGTGAACAGGCCCTTATCGTGCAGATCCAATATTCTCCAGATCAAAAAGCATATTCACTACAACACGCTAAACTCGCATTTTTGCTTTTCCAAGTCCTATCCTATCCGTACTCTGGGCGGTGTAATATTTTCTGTAGGACACTGTCCAATCAGCATGCAGTTTCTCCCCTTCCCTGCCCAGCAACACAGCGTGATCATATAGTACACAGCCACTGCCCCACAGCAACTAAACCACAGCAAAGCTGCATTCAATTACATGCAGTTTTTACCAGTTTCACCTTGATTGTGGCTTTCTTAAACAATTACCACAGTTGTGATCAAACCCTGCCAAAGTACACAAGTATTTTCATGTGGTGCCGCAAACAATCTGTATGAATACACAGAATAAAAAATAATTCAGAGTTAAAAAAGGATGTTAGGGGCCGTTCACATATATCTGATGTCCCTGTCAGTTTCCCTATGGCGTGTTGCAGAAAAGCCGGAGGGAAACTGAAGCTAGAACGGATCCAATAGCTTTCTATGGGATCTGTTCTGGCACATGGAACATAGGGTGTGGCGCTGTACAGGAGCATTGCCGACGCTCTGGCCAGGGATTACGCTCCTGGAGGAGCCCTGGACGTCACTGTCCATATATGGACATCAGGGGCTCCCTCTAGGAGCGGAATCCCTGACCAGAGTGTCGGCAACGCTCCGGCTGGGGATTCCACTCCTAGAGGGAGCCAGAATGAAGCCATCTACAGGGGGATGTGTTGCATTATCTACAAATGAAGTTCTTCAGTTTTCAGAATGGACAGTGAAAAACGTAACTGAACGGATGCAAAACGGGCGTGAAAAACGGACGAAGATGGCAGTTTTTAACAGCGGACACCAGGACCCGGTCGTGTGAATAGAAACAGCAGCAATCCCGGTGTGGTGTGAATAGGAGATGCGGGGTGGGAGTGGGTAGCTGTAAAGGCGCCAAACACTAGCTCCTCCCCGAAGTTAGGGCTGCTTCAACGATCTGATGTGAGTGGACAGTAGCTGCCTTCTAGGCTCTCCCTCTCATCGCCGGCCTCGCCGCTGCACTAAATAGGACAAGGATCACGTCAGAAGTTTTGGGAAATGACAAGTACACATGTATCTAATCTATCATGTAACCAATCTATCACAAACTATGCACCACTCTGATAAAATTGGCACATTTTCAGACCCTAGACTACCTTTTTGGTGGACCATTGTGGTAAAAACTGATGTTAAAAACGGTTAACTATCGACAACCAATAGTAACTGAGGTTTTGTAGTAAAAAGTTGATAAAGCCTGATGGCAACGGATACATTTTTGTATCCGTTGTATTCACGAAAGAAAAAAAACAAAAACTGATGCGGACGCAACAGACATATGTGAACGCACCCTTAAAAGGATGCCAGTTTAATTATTTTTTTGTTATTTTCAGTCAGATCAATGCTGTGGAGTCGGTAAGCCTAACTTCTGACTGACCCCTCAGTTCTCCACAATCCGACTCCTGTATAAATGGCTCATGTATAATATAAGTACAGTTGTTTGCTCGCTATGTATAAATGTAAGAAAAAGAGAACAGCGTGAACTCCTATAACGCTATGCGACTATATACGTATATATGTCCTGGAAATCCTCTGGACAGAAACAGCAGGAAACAGTTAATGGAGGCTTTGAGGCGGACACTCAGAGGAATAAACACAACACTGCCGCTCTTCCCGATCCCTGTGTATGCGTCCCGTTCGCCCTTGCGTCCTTCACCTTAATTGACGGTCTATCTTCCTACTCCCTTTCTGTGTTGATCTGGTTGTTCTCCCTCCTATAGTACGGATCAGCAGCGCAGCTCGCTGTAGCGCCACTGAACACTCTGTAGTGTTCCTGTGTGTCAGAGAGACAGATTTTCCCCAGGTGGCAGGGCTAAGAGGGAGGAGGAGCGCATAGTCAGCTTTAATGGAGGCAAGCGCTGACCAGGTATAGCGGCGCCACACCAGCTGAGCGGATTGGCTGGGCGCCGAGGAGGGAAGGAAAAATATAGGAGAGCAGGGTTACGAATCAGACGGCATGATAAGTACAGGACACTACAGCACAGCCCTTGTACTCACAGCCCTAAGTGAAGCCCGATCCCTGGGAACAGAAACAATATTAACCCTGAGCGCTCCAGTCTGTTCAGGAGGAGGGGCCCCGCCAACTTATGAAACTTTTGCACTATGCCCACCAAACTGTTAAAACTGCACAGTGCACAGTAGTATTGACTTTGTTATTTTTATTTTAAAGCCAGAGTTGGGGTCCGTACATTTCTAGAGACTCCAACCAAAACTGACCCGGACTCCACGGCCCTGTATGGATCCACAGGAACATTACAACTAGAGCATGCATTTTTATTTTAAAAAAACAAACAAAAAAAAACAAAAAACGACCGCTCTAAAACTGCCGACAAGAATACTAATGTATCCGAATGTGGACAAAGCCTAAACTGGCTTTTTTTTCTTCACTTCTTTAATTTGGTTGAATACATAAAACATTGTATGGACAAGTAGATTTGTGGAGGCAGTATGTGTATAGTTAGTAATGCTAATGAATTATTCACCTTTTGATCTTCTCGTTCCTGTTCCTTTAACAATCGCTCCAAGTCACTCATATCGTTATGTTTGAAGTACTTGATGTTGCTTCTTGAAGCTTGTAGCCCCTTCTGAATAGCAAAACATGCTGCTTCATCCCTAGGAACAGAGCAGAAACTCATAAATACCATACTAGGATTCCCCTTCCTTATGACAAATTTGAAGTGTAACAGTGTCATTTCCATCAGGTCATTAACAGGATTCATGAAAAACTGCTACAAACAATACTGGGTGATTCCCATTGATGTCAAACAGTACGAGGGTCAACCAGGTGCATAAAATAAAAAATACAAAAGCACCCCGAACTGATGCTTCGTCTATTCTAGTAAACATTTATATTAAAACCTATAGAATAGAATGCTTTTTTTCTGCCCACTTACAGACCCTACTTGTTCACTTCTCTCCCTGCACTGGATCAGGATCAGTGTTTAGTAAAATAGATTTGGGGGTATCAGTGTGCACAGGGCTATTTTTCTAGTGCTTTTCTCAGTTGCTCAACGCTGTCTTTTTTGCTTCTGCGGTTGATGCTCTATCTTGGCCTGCGTGCTTCTTCATGTATGCACATTATGATCTTTTGCTTGATATTGAAAAGGAAAATAAAATAATTTATTTAAAATATAAATAGATTTGGGGTTTAGGCAGTACAGACCTGCACACATGGTTTGTCATAAATAAAAACAACAACTTTACCCCAGCGCAACAATACAGCTGCACTTGAGAAATAAAAGGGTATGCTACAATGTAAGAATGGAGAATAAAAAAACAAGGGAGGCAGGCTCTTCATAAAGAAGCTGAAACACAGGCTTAGGCCCAGGTCACATGTTTTTTTTACACTGATTTTGATGCTGAAACTGCATGGGAGTCAGCGCCAAAAACCACCCCCATTCAAATAAAGCTTTTAGCCGCTCACCGTAAAAAAATAAAATAAAAAATAAAAATAAAACAATTTGATTTCAATCCCATTGATTTCAGAAAGCGGCAAGAAATTGCAGGCAGGTCAAAATCTGCATTAGATGTTCTCTGCCTGCAAAGAAACGGTGTGAACAGGGCCTTAAATTGACAACTGCTGGAGCTCAAGCCAAGCGAACTACAAGAACACACAAACTGCTAATCCGGGAATGCTGGAATTTGTAGTGATACAAAGAAGAGCCTCTAGTGATATAGTTAGCATTTTGACCCCACAGGTTTTTTTGCTGAATTTATTGGAATTAGTCTGTGAAGATGTAAATCTACTTTTTATCAGAAAAAACATTTTATAATTTTTATAAGGAATAAAAAGGAGAAAAAGCACCTTAACATTTGTACAGAAATTTTTCCCGATTACGCAAATACCCCATATGTGGTAAACTGCTGTTTGGACCCACGGCAGGGCTCTGAAGGGAAGGAGTGCCATTTGGATTGGTTTCTGGGGGCCATGTCGCATTTGCAGAGCCCCTAAAGTATCAGTACAGTAGAAATTCCCCAGGTGTGCTCCCATTTTGAAGACTATACCCCTCAAAGAATTAAATTAGAGGTGTAGTGAGCATTTTGATCACTCAGGTGTTTTAAAGATTATTAGAATTGGGACGTGAAAACGAATTTTTTTCCCCAATAACTTGTAGATTCAGCTAATAATTTTCATTTCCACAAGGAATACAGGAGAAAAGACAACCCGAAATTTGTTACACAATTTCTCCTGAGTATGGAAATACCCCATATGTGGCTGTAATCTGTTATTTGGACACACGGCAAGCGTCTAAAAGGGAAAAAGCACAATTTAGTTATTGGAGTGGAGATTTGACAAAATTGTCTTTTGGCGCCATGTTGCATTACGCTGAGGTACCAGTACAGTGAAAACCCCCGAGAAGTGACCCCATTTAGGAAGCTACACCCCTCCAGGAATTCATCTAGAAGTGTAGTGAGCCTTTTGACCCCAAAGGTTTTGCAGAAATTATTGCACAGTGGATGTTGCAGATTGAAAATTGCCATGTTCCACAGATATGCTATTTCAGTGCCCAATGTGTTGTTCTCAGATTGTGCCACTTTAAATTGTTAAGCGGGTTCTCCAGGGAACAGGAATACACCGTATTTGGTCATAAACTACTGTTTACATTTATCTCACACAGTCAGCGAGGTTACAGAGTCAGCGTTCTGATGCTGTGTTGAGACGATACACAAGGTTTAGTGAGACCATTAGAATATTATAGGGACATTCAGATCACATTGGGTACTTTAATTCTAACTGTGTGCTTAATATTTAGTTCTAATAAAAGTTATGTTTTATACAGAATAGGAAGTATTCATTCGGTACCTGGGAAACCAGGGCTAATTTATTTGCCTTAGGCAAATTTGGTATTTGGGTCTGAACCTTTGCCCACCATCTAACTGGGTCCACTATTCTTTGCTTGTATAAAACTGTTTGGGCACACTGCCAGGCCCAGAAGTAGCGCAATTTGGCTTATGGAGAACAGATTTTGCTTGGTAGTAGTTTTGTTTAGTGTTTTACTTGTGTTTCAGTTTATAATGTGGGGGTATACGCAAGCTGGGCAGAGTGCATCGGGGTACACGCAAGCTGGGCAGAGTGCATCGGGGTATACGCAAGCTGGGCAGAGTGCATCGGGGTACACGCAAGCTGGGCAGAGTGCATCAGTTCATAATAGGATGATGTAATAATGGGGTAAATTAATAATAAACTTAATTATCCATGGATAGTGACGTATGTTTTGAACCAATCCTTTATGCACAGGTCAGATTTTTGGGTGCAGGAGTCGCAGTTCTAAGGGGTGGCCATGGTATTATACAAAATATCCGCACTCCAGCATAGACTAATCTTTCACTTCTTCACTAGCCCCATATGTAGCACAGACCCCAAAATGTTATAGTTTCCGCTGCATTTACAGGGTCTACCAGTGGTGGCTGCAAATGATGACGTGGGGTTTTAGGTGAAGAACTGCTGCACATATAAATTAGTCTGGGCCGTCGTTTTGCATTATTGCGTTCCAAGAGTCATAACTTTTTATTTTTCCGTTGACGAGCTGTGTGAGTGCTTGATTTTCATGGGACGAGCTGTCGTTTTTATTAGTATCATTGTGGGGTACATGCGATTTTTTTGATCAGTTATTCAATTTTTTGGGGAGGTGAGGAGACCAAAAAAAACTAAATTCTCAAACTTTTTAACGGTGTTCTCTGTGCAGTATAAACAGGTTTACTTTATTCTGCGGTTTGATACGATTATGGCAACACCAAAAATGTATATAGTCTTTATAGGTTTTACTACTTTTACACAATAAAACCACTTTTTTCTAAATAAAATAATGTTTTAGTGTCACCATATCCAGAGAACCATAACCTTTTTATTTTTTTTGTCTACAGAGCTGTGTGAGGGCTTGTTTTTTGCGAGGCAAGCTGTCGTTTTTATTGGTACCATTTTGGGGTACTTGCGACTTTATCACTTTTTATTCAATTTTTTTGGAAACCATGTGACCCAAAAAAGGAAATTCTGCCGTTGTCGGATTTAATTTTTTTACGGTGTTTACCGTGCAGGATAAATGTTATTTTTATATGCCAGACCGATACGAACGCGGCGATACCTATTCTGTTATAGGTTTTTTGTTTTTTTTCTAATTATAAAAAGGACTTTATCAGGGAAACAGGGCGATTATTGTTTTTATTACATAAAACTTATTTAGCTAAAACATTTTTTTTTTTCACTTACTAGGAGACTTGAAGATCTGATCTTCTGATCCCCAGTACAATACACTGCACTACTTCTGTATGTACTTACGTAGTGCAGTGTATTGTGACGGTCATTTTACAACTGACCATTAAGCCTATTACGTCCTGCATTGGGCAGGATCTAATAGGCTTCCGTACCTGGCAATTAGGGAGCAGTTGCTGGGTTACCTGGTTGCCATAGCAATCATTGGCATAACGTGATTTTTTTTGCGTGGGGCCAACCGGTTACAGAAGGAGCCCCCTTCCACTGTGTCAATAACTTAAATGCCGCTGTCGCTATTGACAGCGGCATTTAATGGGTTAAACTGCAGCAAGCGGAGACAACTGTGATCGCTGCCGTTGCAGTGGGATGTTGGTTGTACATTACAGCCGACACCCGCTGAAGCGCGCACAGCTCCTGTGCCCGCTTCATCCTCAGGGCGTTATTGTACGCCCATTTGGGGGAACGCACCACTAAAAATGATATACAGTAACGCCCATTTGCGGGAAGGGGTTAACCTGTATTTTATAGTACAGGTGTGCTCTTATGTGGGACAATGCTCACTGGGTCCAGCCCCCCCCCCCCCCACTCAGGCAGCAGGTGCTATTAAAGCCTCTGCACACCCTATAGTTACGCCCTAGCCTAAGAATACAAGAACGTATCAGAATACATGCTGCCAGATACCACAGTAATGCATCTCTCGTTAAAATTCTGCTCTTGTCCAAAGGACTTTATGTTTACATGGGCAAAGCCACACTGTGGCCTGCAGCTATTGCACCCGCATTACCATACATCTCTTTTAATTTAGGGATGTATGGTACACACTGAAACATTTCCTAATGCACAGCCCTGTTTTTTTCTGGGCAGGTGTCGCATTGGTAACTTTCCCTCCATATTCCAGAACATACACAACTTTTTTGGGGGTCCGCTTTTTTTGGTAGCAGGGGGCACTTCAGATGGGAAAGGTTGTCCTGGGACAATTCTGCGGGCTTGACTTTATGAAGTCAACCCCCTCCCCTCCTCTGGGGCTGGTCTCCAAAAACTTTTTCATGATAATCGAGATAGGATCCCTGGGACACTTGAATGAGGTGAACGGCAAGTTTTTGTTTTTTTAAACCATATCCAGGATTTCTGTACAGCATTCGGGGGCTGCAACACCTGGTCTGCAAGGTCCACCCCACCCATAAATGTATTGTAGTCCTGTATGCAAACAGGCTTACGGACAGTACTACTTGTCCCGTGTACAGGAACGTGGCTGCTGCTGTCTGGATGAATGGATGTTCGCATGAAAACATCTTTTTTCACGAAACTTGACAAGCAGCAAGTCCTAATTACAAAGTCTCCTGATTTCCCCAGCTTTGAATTTTTGGTTGACATGGGATATTAGCAGGCCTTTTTGATTGTGACGTATGATGCCACAGGTTCTCTCTATCTGAAGGGTACATTAGAATAGAAATCAATAAATAAATGGTGCCCCCTATCCAAAAGAGGGTGCAAAAGGTCCCATACAATTTTTCCACTACGGTTGAGTAAAGGGGGCATTCTGGAGGGACAGTTTGGGTGCCTTTCCCTTCATAAGCTCTGAATTTGCGAGTGTAGTCTGAGTCACTAACAATTTATACCTTTTTAATCCGAATCAGGCCCTTATATCTGGCAAATATTGCCTGCATTGTAGCAGGCCTTTGAAAACGAGCAGAGATGCAATCACGGCAAAAAAAATAAAAATAATTCGGGGGTATATGTCTGCGCAAACGTGCTATTTATAAAATTAGGCCACTTTTTTTATTTAAAGTCATGGCTGGGGGTCACCGCAGGGTGGACAAATAGAATGGTCATAGAAATGCAGGAAGCGCAGGATAGTTTCAAAGCGCTGCCTTGTCATTACTTTTCTGTATATACCAGTGTTGTACAGGACGTCAGATGTCCAATAGGACCCAATTGTGGATTTCTCTACCAAACCAATGTTCAAAAGGAGGCCCCAAAATTTTAAAATGTCTGCAACAACTGGGTGCCACACACTAATTTTGGCGTATTAAGATGTGGAGTGACTGACAACAAAATTGAGCAGCATAAGCACATGAAATGTTTATGTTAATGACCGTACAATTAGAAATAGGCAGAACAGGTATTGTTTCATGAAAGGCAGCTAAGTAAAAGACCCTTCTCTCCAAAAAGAATATAAAAGCACAACTTAGGTTTATATAACTTCATCTGAACTTTGGAGCCTTTGGACGGATGAGACCAAGGTGGAGAGGTTTGGTCATCATGCACAGTGCCAGGTTTGTTGAAAACCAAACACAGCGTAATGCCTCATACCAGCTATCAATAGTGGCAGTGAAGTGATGATATGGGCTGTTATGCAGCCATAGGACCACATCAGCAGATCAGAATCTAGTCATAAATCTGCATGGCTGAAGAATACAAAAATTCAAAAGTGTTCTAATGTCTAAGTCAAAGTTCTACCTCATTGAGATGCTGTGGCAGAATCTTAAGTGAGCTGTGAATAAACTAAAGTAGGGCTGGGTGATATTGGCAAAAAATAAAATTACGATTTTTTTCAACCCTATAAGCGATTTTCTGTTTGAATCTCGATTTTCTTACTACGGTTAAATAAACTGAAAAGATACAAAGCCATAATTTAATAAATTATTTTATTTCCATAAATAACTTTTTAACATATTACTATAATTGTACATAACTTCACAACTTATAACCTCTGCAAATATTTCATCAGAAATACAATTGGAAAAATGTATATCTAATGGATTAGAACTTCTGCTGGCCTGTTCCCCGGCAGGGAACATGTTAACAGAATCTATAATCAATTATGCACTGCATGAACTAATATCCCTCTCTGCCAGTCACCACCCCATCCGGTCTCCGACATTGTGGGCGAGAGCAGTCTAAATTGAGTGGACACTTTGGGGAGAGATTAGATTAGCATCTGAAGTCTGAGCAGGACCCTGTGCAGCACCGGCCCCACGATGGGGTTTTAAATAACTGACATTTAGGCCGGATTCACACAACCGTGAAAAACGGTCCTCGTCTCCGCCGGATTTTCCGCCCCCCCCCATGGTACATGTGAACGGGACTCCTGGCATTAGTCATTTAGGCTACATTCACACGACAGTGGGAAAAAAATGGCCATTAAAAACGGATTAAGGCCTCATGCACACGACCGTAAAAACTCCCGTTATTACGGGTCGTAATTACGACCCGTAATAACGGGCTCATAGACTTCTATTGGCGACGGGTGCCTTCCCGTTTTCTCACGGGAAGGTGCCCGTGCCGTTGAAAAAGATAGAACATGTCCTATTTCAGGCCGTAATAACGGCACTGACAGTCCATAGAAGTCTATGAAGCTCTCGTAATGACGGGTGGCTACATGTGTGCATCCGTCATTACGGCAGCGTTGCTAAGCGACGTCAGTAAATAGTCACTGTCGAAAGAGTTAACTGATCGGCAGTAACTCTTTCTGCACCCTGGACAGTGACTACCGATCAGTATAAACCTGTAAAAAATAAAAATAAAAGACGTTCATACTTACCGACAACTTCCTGCTTCCTCCAGTCCGGTCTCCCGCCCGTTGCCTTGGTGACGCGTCCCTCTCGACATCCGGCCCGACGTCCTGGATGACGTTTCAGGCCATGTGACCGCTGCAGCCAATCACAGGTCAATCACAGGCTGCAGCGGTCACATGGACTGCCGCGTCATCCAGGGATGTCGGGCTGGATGTGAAGAGGGACGCGTCACCAAGACAACGGCCGGGTAAGTATGAATTTCTTTAACTTTTATTACAGAAAAGGCTGTCCCTTCTCTCTATCCTGCACTGATAGAGAGAAGGGGCTGCCGATTAGTGCAGTGCTATTTTGCCGCCAAAAACGTGCTCGTAAATACGGGTGGAATACGTGTGACACCGGACCCATATTTACGGGCACGGGTTCGTAAATACTGGTGCAAAACAGGTGGAATACGTGTGACACCGGACCCGTATTTACGCCAGTATTTACGGGTGGGAAAAAATACGGTCGTGTGCATGAGGCCTTACTGTCAGTTTTTCATCAGTGTGTCTCCAAATTTTCATCCATTTCCAGTCCTTCTGTGCATTTTTGCTGATCATATGCCATCCATTCATGGCCATTAAAAAATATAAAATAAAAATTGATGAATTTCATTTGTCAGGGTTTTCTTTGTCCCAACCCCCTGAAAACACGAGTGCCCACATATAAAGTGCCAGAGCCTACAGCACCTCGCACAGCACCCACGTAGACAGCGCCTCGCACAGCACCACTGTAGCTCCCTCTAGGAGCCGAATCCCCAGCCAGAGCGTTGCCCAAGCTCTGGACGGGGTCTCCGCTCCTAGAGGGAGTCCCTGACACCTCTGTCCGTATATGGAAAGTGACGTCAAGGGCTTTCCCAAGACAGGAGTTCCCAGCCAAAGATCTTGCGATGCTGCGGCCAGGGAAACCGCTTCTAAACAGAGCCCCGGAAGTAGGGCTGGGCAATTAATCAAAAAATAACCAAAATTCATGGCAATTATACGGGCATAATACTGTGTGGGGAGCACTGTTAGGCAATATACTTTGTGGGGGCAGTGTCAGGGTGTATATTAGATACAGTAGTTTACAGCAGGCTCAGGGCATAACTATTAATACAACAGCGTAGCATGCAAATAGGGGGATGTGGTATGCAAAAAGAGAAGTGGCCTAAATAATAGTTAATGAGGTTACATGTTCAATTAATCATGATTTAGATCATAATCTCCGAGCCCTTCCCTGAAGTCACGGTCCATATATGGACACAGACGTCAGGGACTCCCTCTAGGAGGGGAATCCCTGACAGGGCGCCGGCCGGGGTTTCCACTCCTACAGGGAGATACAGTGGCGCTATCTACAGGGCGGTGTGGCACTAGGAGTCCCTTCTTTGCCACGGATCTGATGTTGCGTACTGTATCATTTTGTTCAGTACAGAACAGCAGTTCCATGGGGAAGCATGGACAGAATAGGAAGACGACAGACAGAAGGGAGGGAGCACAGCCCCTCAGACGGGGTGGACCAGGCAGGTAACTAGGTGGAGCTTCCTCCTGCAGCACAGCGGCGGCGCCACTAGAAAATAGATTCAACGAAATTGCCAGAGGCTGTGAGGGCGAATGAATCAAATTAATTTGATTAGTCGCCCAGCCCTAAACTAATGCTCTCAAAACATCAAGTAACCGCAATTATATTGTAAAGAAGAGTAGGATAAAAAAAAAAAAAGCAATGGGAAAGACAAACTACAAAAACGTTTACTTACAGTTAACGTAGCTAAAGGGGTCAATAAATTATACGGTGCACTTTTTTGTTTAACATGTAGGTTATTTGGTCATAGAAGTGGGTGAAGATCTCGCAATTGGTATTTAATCCCTTAAGAGAACAGACTTCTAGGACCGAAAGCAGAAGTACAGAGATCTAATATATTCTTGTCAAAATGGGAGTCTTGGAAGTAAAATAAGGAATGAAGAGTGCTATTCCCAGAATTTTATTACCAAACGTATTAAAAAAATAAGTATGACTTTACTTGGATTGCCTGGAAGTATACTGATGAGGAACACAGAAGCCTTTGAATGATCCTTTAAGATGCATTAACTGTCGTAAAAGCAATAGTGATCTCTCCAAATTATTTAGCAAGGAGGAGAAAAGGTGTATGGAGTTACAAAGTGAAAATACAGGTTAGCTCCATTAGTCAGATCACAGAGTGTAACAAGTATTATGTGAGGGGTGAAACAATACTACAGATAATACTAACAAGTTACAAAGAAAACAAGGATCTCTAGAAGCTATAGTTGAGCGAATTAACTCGCTACAAATTTGCAAGAAGTTTCAGATTTTAGCAAATATGAAACGTTTGGGATTTGCCCCGCACGCCACCATTTCACAGATAAGAAGGAGAAGAAGAGCAGGAGGAGAGGAGAGGAGAGGAGAGGAGAGGAGAGGAGAGGAGAAGAATCCCATGGCCTCGGGCGGGAGCCCAGCGGTCTTCCCCATATTGCCTTGAAGGCATTCCTTCCACTAGCACAGCATAGATTTTAGACAGAGATAGGAGTCAGTGTGTTAGGCCTCATGCACACGAACTGATTTTTTCCTTCCGTAAATACGGGTCCTTGGTCACACGTATTCGACTCGTATTGCACCAGTATTTACGGACCCGTGCCCGTAAATACGGGTCCGGTGTTACCAGTATTCCACCCGTATTTATGGGCACTTTGTCGATGCAAAATTGCACTGCACTAATCGGCAGTCCCTTCTCTCTATCAGTGCAGGATAAAGAGAAGGGGCAGCCGTAATTACGGCCTAAAATAGGACATGTTCTATATTTTTCAACGGCCCGGGCACCTTCCCGTAGGCATACGGGGAGGTACCCGTGGCCAATAGACGTCTATGGCCCGTGATTACGGGCGTTTTTACGTTCGTGTGCATGGGGCCTTAAGGGGGTTTTACACTGGACAATTATCGTGCAGACGAGCGTTCATATAACGCTTGTTGCAGATAAGCAGATTAACGAACAAACACAAAGTGAGTGAGTGAGTGAGTCATATACACACCAGCAGACATCAGATACAAAAAGAATGAAAAATAAAAATTTGAATTTATGGACCATTTTTTTTTTTTTTTACTTTAAAAATGATCAGCACTGAGATTTTTTTTAATGCTTTTTAAACAGAAGGTATCTTCCCCATAGCCATATATATTGCGGACACTTTCACATTACTAATGCGGTCTTGGTGTTAAACAGCTTGAAAGGAGTTGGATACAATCCTAGAAGGCCTCCAAGAGTCATACAAGACTTTTCATGGCAATCAGGGCACTTTTGACTCGTGACAAATTTATTCGGAGCGAATCACATCTCACGGCCAGTTCGATCGAACCCGGAACAAAGTTCGGGAAATTCGCTCATCTCTACTAGAAGAATAAGGGTATGTTCACAGGCAGTGACCAGAAACTTCTGAAAATATGGAGCTGTTTTCAGGCGAACACAGCTCCTGATTGTCAGAATTTTTTTTTTTTAACTGTTGTTTTTCGCAGCGTTTTTGGAGCTGTTTTTCAATGGCGTCAATGAAAAACGCCTCCAAAAATGTCCCAAGAAGTGTCCTGCACTTCTTTTGACGAGCCGTCATTTTACGCGCCGTATTTTGACAGCGACGTGTAAAATAAAGGCTCGTGGGAACAGAACATCGTAATTCCCATTGAAAGCAATGGGCAGATGTATGTAGGCGTATTAGGGGCGTTTTTTCAGGCGTAATTCGAGGCGTAAAACGCCCGTATTACATCTGAAACCACTGCGTGTGAACATGCCTGGATCTGAATGATTAAGGGTATCTGACAAATTTCCGTCACATATGCCTGCTATGAATTGAAGTCCTGAAAAAAAAAAAAAGACACACACTGTCTCAAAGTGCAATGCTCATCTGCGGATTTGACCATATATCTACAGATATCCAGATATCCATAGAAATCAACCCTTTCGGGGCAAAACAAATTTTTTTACTCCCCACCTTCCAAGAGCCATAAAGTTTTTATTTTTTTCCATCAATGGAGTGGTGTGAGGGTTTATTTTTTGTGGGAGGAGCTGTAGTTTCTATTGGTATTTAAAGTACTATATAATGTACTGGGAAACTGAAATAAAATTCTTTGTGGTGTGGAATTCGAAAAAAACAACAAAAACAATTCCTCCAGTTTTATGGGTGTTTTACAGTTTTCACCGTACAGTAAAAACTAAAACAATATGATTATGGTGATACCAAATTTAAAAGTTTTTTTTTTTATATATTTAATTTCACAAAGAAAAGAGTATATGTTAAAAAAAATAAAGTATTAGTTTTGTTTCACCACATTCTGAGAGCAATAACTTTATTTTTTTAGTCTTATTTAGGTTATGTGCACATCTGCGTTCCGACGGAACGGATCCGACTGACACAGTTTGTCTCTGTTGTGCAAGAGTTCTGTAGTTTTGACGGGATGAATAGCGTAGTCGAGTACTGTATTCCTCCCGTCAAAATGACAGAACCCTTGCAAAAGGGAGACAAACAAACCATTGGCACCAGATCCGTCACCATTGAAATCAATGGGGATGGAAACGGAAACCTATGGTTTCAGTTTGTGTCAGTCAGGGCTCCGTTCTGACGGAAAGCTCCGACGGAACATCGGAATGGAGCCCTGATGCAGATGTGAACGAAGCCTAAGTCGTGTGAGTGTTTATTTTTTGCAGGACGAGCTGTAGTTTTCACTGGTACCATTTTCTGTTTTGTTTTTTTTAGAGCCATGGTGATCAAAACAAAAAACTGATTTCGGTGTTTTGCATTTTTTTTTTTATTGCGTTCACCGTGTGGGTTAAATAATATTATATTGTAATATTTCAAACTTCTACGGACGTGGCAATACCAAATTTTGTTACAATTTTACATTATTTTAGAGGAAAAATAGAAAAGGGCTGTTTTTTTTTTTACTACTGAAAACTTTAAACTTTTTTTTTTTTTACACTTTTTATCACATCGTGGGGGGGCTGTCTGAGGGGGTCGTCTCCTCTTCCTAATGGCTTGGACGTCACAGTCGCTGTTGACTTCAGCATCGAATTTTTTTGCCTCCATATGATTTTTATTAGAAGAGTTATCAAGTTACAGACAGAGGAAAGAAACAAATATCCATGATAAAATATGCATACAGCAATGGTAATCGTACAAACGCACAAAATACAAAACGAGCAAAAGAATGCACAAAAAAAAAAAAAAAGAGAAAAAAAAAGGTAGACAGCTATAGCACATATAGCATAAAAACTTCAGCAAAGTATGTATTGAGCAGCACATACAGCATCATTAAAAGAAAAGCAGTAGATAGGACAGGTGTGCTGCATGGAATAAGAGAAGGAAAAAGAAGGAAATGAGGAAGAGAGGGATAAAGAGAGGGTGTTCGAGTTGCCAGATGGGGGTCACAATATCAAGTGTATATTGCGTTCAGCACCGTACAGGAGAAAGAAATCTCAATGTAACTATAACAAAATGTGGACCAGACGTATGAGTGGACCATGACCGTTACAGAAGCATGACACAGAGTGGTCACGACCTTCAGGCATTCGAGATTCCACTCTATAAACTAGATCCATCTTAGCCACTGATTCTCTAATAGTTGGGGGGGGGGGGGTGTTTAGTGGACTTCCAATGTCTAGGAACGACAGTATGAGCAGCTGTCAGGAAGTGCCTAAGGAGGGCCTTCTTTATACCTAGGGGACAGGGATCAAGGACAGAAGTGAAGTCTTGGGCGTAAATATAAAAAAACAGCGTGGCAGAAATATTGTAGAACCACACAGGACTGCCAGCACAAATCAGGCACCACAGGGAAGAGTTTGAGCAAAGTCTGAGGACACTGATACATTGTAGTTAATAGCTGGATATTCTTTTCATGGGCATGACATGCAGTAAACATTTTATGTGTTAGGAGAAAAATTGTATTACACTCTGACTCAGATAGGCTTATATAGAGCTCACGCTCCCAAGCATTCATGTGTGAAAGCGGTTGCTCAGACGAAGCATCTAAGACAGGGGGTCTCAAACACGTCATCTGTAGCCCGCAGGGAGAGGAGAGAGCAACTTCATGACAACAGTCCTTTTCCCACACTGCCGACGCATTGGTGATAGGGGAGCAGTGGCCCGACCGTCCCCTGTAGTGAAACATCCCCCTGTTGATAGCGCCACACACAGCCTACTTTTGACAGCGCTACACCCCCCTCCCTGTAGATAGCTGCATTGGGGCTCCCTCCAGGACCGGAATCCCCAAAGCGCTGCCGATGCTCTGGACTAGGATTCCTCTGCTGTAGGTAGCGCCCCACACACCCCACCCTGTTGCCAGCACTACACACCCCCTCGACGTAGGTAGCTTCATTGGGGCTCCCTCATTGACCGGAATCCCCGACCAGAGCAATGCCAGAGATTCTAGCCAGAGATTCCGCTCCTGGGAGGTAGCCCCGGACGTCACTGTCGATGACAGGGTTCCTCCAGCTCTGGCTGGGGATTCCCCTTCTAGAGACGGGTGTGTGTGGCACTATCTACAGAGGGGCTGCCCAATATTGACATTCTTGCGTCTGCCAAAAACTGCCAATTGAGCCGCCAGACTGCATTTAGCGACACTTAGACTGGAAAACAAGATTGTTAAAAGAAAAAAACATGGAGTAAACTCGTAAATTTCCGGTAAGTTTAAACCTAGTGGTATTATAGTAATGTAGTATTAAAGTAGTTAGTATTAATATAGTAATGTAGTATTGTTATAGTAATGTAGTATTATAGTAATATAGTATTAAAGTAGTGTAGTATTATTATAGTAATGTAGTATTAAAGTAGTGTAGTATTATAGTAATGTAGTATTGTTCTAGTAGTTTAGTATTATAGTAATGTAGTATTATTATAGTACTGTAGTAGTGTTATAGTAATGTAGTATTGTTATAGTAATGTAGTATTAAAGTAGTGTTGGATTATAGTAATGTAGTATTGTTCTAGTAGTTTAGTATTATAGTAATGTAGTATTGTATTATAGTAATGTAGTATTGTTCTAGTAGTTTAGTATTATAGTAATGTAGTATTGTATTATAGTAATGTAGTATTGTTCTAGTAGTTTAGTATTATAGTAATGTAGTATTGTATTATAGTAATGTAGTATTGTATTATAGTAATGTAGTATTGTTCTAGTAGTTTAGTATTATAGTAATGTAGTATTATAGTAGTGTAGTATTGTTCTAGTAGTTTAGTATTATAGTAATGTAGTATTATAGTAGTGTAGTATTATAGTAATGTAGTATTGTTCTAGTAGTTTAGTATTATAGTAATGTAGTATTGTATTATAGTAATGTAGTATTGTATTATAGTAATGTAGTATTGTTCTAGTAGTTTAGTATTATAGTAATGTAGTATTATAGTAGTGTAGTATTGTTCTAGTAGTTTAGTATTATAGTAATGTAGTATTATAGTAGTGTAGTATTATAGTAGTGTAGTATTGTTCTAGTAGTTTAGTATTATAGTAATGTAGTATTATAGTAGTGTAGTATTATAGTAATGTAGTATTGTTCTAGTAGTTTAGTATTATAGTAATGTAGTATTATAGTAGTGTAGTATTGTTCTAGTAGTTTAGTATTATAGTAATGTAGTATTATAGTAGTGTAGTATTATAGTAATGTAGTATTGTTCTAGTAGTTTAGTATTATAGTAATGTAGTATTATAGTAGTGTAGTATTATAGCAATGTAGTATTGTTCTAGTGGTTTAGTATTATAGTATTATAGTAGTGTAGTATTATAGCAATGTAGTATTGTTCTAGTAGTTTAGTATTATAGTAATGTAGTATTATAGTAATGTAGTATTATTATAGTAATGTAGTACTAAATTAGTGTTGTATTATAGTAATGTAGTATTGTTCTAGTAGTGTAGTATTGTTCTAGTAGTTTATTATAGTAGTGTAGTATTGTTATAGTAATGTAGTAATGTAGTATTATTATAGTAATGTAGTACTAAAGTAGTGTTGTATTATAGTAATGTAGTATTGTTCTAGTAGTTTAGTATTATAGTAATGTAGTATTATAGTAGTGTAGTATTATAGCAATGTAGTATTGTTCTAGTAGTTTAGTATTATAGTATTATAGTAGTGTAGTATTATAGCAATGTAGTATTGTTCTAGTAGTTTAGTATTATAGTAATGTAGTATTATAGTAATGTAGTATTATTATAGTAATGTAGTACTAAATTAGTGTTGTATTATAGTAATGTAGTATTGTTCTAGTAGTGTAGTATTGTTCTAGTAGTTTATTATAGTAGTGTAGTATTGTTATAGTAATGTAGTAATGTAGTATTATTATAGTAATGTAGTACTAAAGTAGTGTTGTATTATAGTAATGTAGTATTGTTCTAGTAGTTTAGTATTATAGTAGTGTAGTATTGTTCTAGTAGTTTAGTATTATAGTAGTGTAGTATTATAGTAATGTAGCATTATAGCAATGTAGCATTGTTATAGTAATGTAGTATTGTAATAGTAGTTCAAATAACTAATTAACAATAATTTTTTATTGTATCAAATTTGAAAGTAATACAGCCCATCAACTTCAATTTTTTTCTATGTGCGGCCCATTTAACCCAAAGCAGAGTGGTACGTCGCTCCATCGTCACAGCTGTGGAGATCAAAGCAATATGCCACCAATATCTGTCATGAGACAGCCCCATTAAAGTATCTGGGTGCGGTTAGACAAACCTTTGTTATATGTCCTGTTAAGCCAATAGAAAGGGGGGCCCTAGAAGCAAACTAGATGCTTGCAGGGGTGCTCATTAAAAACAGTAGACAAGGACACATTCATTTCAGAGGGTGATCTGTGGTTCAAAGGGGCTTACAGCAGTGAGAATCCTGCAACCAGCTTCCAAGAGTAGGGCCCACAACAACGAGGGGGTTGCTCAAACTTTTCATTCTCTACATACAGTATAGTAAATGTCCGAGAACTAAAGTGAGGTATAACCATACATATTAACTTATATTAAAGGGGTTATTCTGAAATGTAAAAGTGACAATAAAAGATAAAATAAATACAATGTACTTACACAAATACTATGTCTCCTCGTTTTGAGTAAGCTGGAATAGCACTTGCAATGGTGGCAAATCCATAAGAATAAATGATTGCTTCTTCTGTCCTCATAAACTTGGCTAGTCTTTCTTCTAGTTCCAAATGTACATCTGCAAGATACGTTGTAAAGGGGTTAAGTACTGTGGTCAGCCGCTTTTTCCATGTTAAACGTGGCAAACATCTGTGGGCCTTCCATTAAGAAACCTGAGCTATACATGTCTGATAAAGAAGATGATTTGAAATGCGTTTATACCTGAAGCTCCACATTTTGTTTAAGAGTGCATATGGATCTTTAATCCTTGGACACAGATCTCCCAAAATATCGCACATAAGAGCATTCAACATAGGCAGTCAGGATCAGCAACGACAGGAAGTGGCATCTATTTTTAATTGACTTAACTCATTTACGTTTACCTACTTAAAGCCTCATGCAAAGCTGTGCTGCAACATAGCACTGTTTTACATCGGGTTGCACAACGCATCGAAACTTCGATACGGTTTCGATGCTGTGCACCCTTCAAACGTTTCGATAGTTATTTCATGTATTTCGATACAATACTGAGCTGTGTGGCCACACAGCTTAGCAACACATGGATGTAGTTAGAGCGGGGCTGCGGGTGTGTACTACAGTCATTGCCCCGCTCCTGAGTCTTGATAAGCTTGTGCGTGGTCAGCATGAGGTGATGCGACCAGCGCTGCACTAATGATTGCTATCACTGAAGACAGAACATGGCGGGCACTCTACAAAACACCCCATGTTCTGTCTTCAGTGCCTGGGCCACCGCTCATTAGTGCAGCGCCAGCCGCATCACCTCATGCTGACTGCGCACGCGCTTGTTGTCAGGAGCGGGGCAATGGCTGTATTACACAGCCGCATCACATGAAGCTGACCTCGAGCACACACTTGTTGACAGGAGGGGCAATGGCTGTATTACACAGCCGCAGCCCGGCTTTAACGGCGGAGATCAGAGAAACCGCTCATCTCCGCTGCTATTCCCTTGAATGCTGCGATCAAAGCTAACCGCAGCATTCAAGCTTTAAATGAGAAGGGGGTGATGCCCTTTGCATCGCATCACATAGAATCCCTGTGACGGATTGAGGGACATACCATATATGGGCCGACAGCCCAGGGTCCATTGAAGGACCCCAGGGCTGTCTGACCATATTTCCTGTTAGGGCATACTGAAGTATGTCCTTACAACTGCCTGTGTACTATGAGTATATAGATATATGCCAGTACATGAAGGTTAAAAAATAAAAAGTAATGTTAACCCCTTCCCAACATCCGCCGTGTATATATATATGGCGCTGTCGGGCTGGGCTTCCCGCAAAGCGCTGTATCATTAAGTCGCTGTTGTAGTGCGGGCTCAGGGGCTATGCCCGCACCATCACCGCCGTGTACCAGCTGTATGTTACAGCTGGCACCCTGAGGTATCAGCCAGGACCGGAGCTAGCGTCCGATCCGGCTGATTAACCCCTCAGATGCTGCGTTCAATAGAGCTCGCAGCATGTGAGGAATTCTTAGCCACCGGCATCCCAGCAATGTGATCGCTGGGTTGCCGGTGGCCGCAATGGCAATCGGAGGCCTAATACTTACCTCCCTGTCTGCCAGCAACGGAAGCCTCCTATGCCCCGCTCGCTTCCGGTACCATCAGCATGTTACAGCAGACACCCCGCTGTCACGGCAGGAACCGGAGCTAGCTCCGATTCCTGCCATTAACCCCTTTGATGCAGCAATCCAGTGCGATCGCCGCATCAAAGTGGTTTGTAGCAAATTGGCAGCATGCCATGCGATGGTAAGGCTGCCAACTGCTACTATGGCAACAGGAGGCCTAACAATGGCCTCCTGTTCGCCATTAATGAAGTCGATTAGTCCCCAACAGGAGCTGGATCGGCTTGCGCTCAGTGACAAGGTGGCGCAATGTATTAGCACATCAAACAGTTGGACCTTCAAGTCCCCTAGTGAGACTAAAAAAAAAAAATTAAAAAAAAATGTGTCAAATAAAAAAAGTTTCAAGTAATAACAAAATACTATCACCCTTTTTCCCTCATCAATTAATTTATTATTGCAAAAAAATTATATATACATTTGGTATGGCCGCGTCCGTAACGACCTGAACTACAAAAAATATTATGTTATTTGTCGCATGCAGTGAACGCCGTAAAGGAAAAAAATTCCAGAACCGCTTTTTTTTGGTCACTGTCTTCCAGAAATTTAAATAGAAAGTGATCAAAAAGTCGCATGTATCCAAAAATATTACCCATAAAAACGATATAGTTCGTCTCGCAAAAAAACAAGCCCTCATACAGCTCTGTCAATGAAAAAATTAAAAAGTTATGGCTCTTACAACTTGGCGACAGAAAAAAAAAGACATTCTTTTTACAAAAGTAATTTTATTGTGCAAAAAGTTGTAAAACATTAAAAAAATTCTATAAATTTGGTATCGCAGGAATCGTAATGACCCGCAGAATAAAGTTAACATGTCATTTATGACGCGTGGTGAACACTGGAAAAAAAAAAAAAAGCCTATGGCAGAATTGCTGTTTTTTGGTCACCTTGCCTCCCATAAAAAAAGGATAACAAGTGATCAAAAAGTCACATGTACGCCAAAATGGTACCAATAATAACTACAGCTCGTGCCGCAAAAAAAAACCAGTCCTCATACCACTACGTCTATGAAAAAAATAAAAATTAGTTAAGGCTCCAATAAGTCAGGAAAGAAAAATATGCAGTTGTGACGACCCGAGGGGAACATTTCTTCTGTTTCAAGTGGCGATTTATCAAGGCCCTGAAATTAGGGAACCAGGAAGGGGAGGACTCAAACATATCTGCTGGAAGAGAGGGTGCCCGTATTATACCAGGACAACACTTCCCAGCAAAATTCCCAAAACTGCAAAGGTGCGGAGTGTGGACCGAAAGGGGGATAAGTAATCACATTTATCAGTGCGACACTGGCCTATGCATAAAGGATTGCTTCACAGCGTAACAAATGTTTATGGATTATTTTATTGTTTACCCCATTATTATACCACCTGACTATGCCCCTGATGTACTACTCTGCCCAGCTCACATATGCCCCCCACATTATAAACTGAAATACCAGTAATACTCCAAACAAAACTACCACCAAGCAAAATCCACGCTCAAAAAGCTAAATGGAGCTCCTTCCCTTCTGAGCCCTACAGCGTGCCCAAACAGCAGTTTACGTCTACATATACGGCATCGCCATACCTGGGAGAACCCTTTTAACAATTTTTGGGGTGTGTGTCCCTAGTGGCATAAGCTGGGCACAACATATTTCCCACTGAAATGTCACATCTAGGGAAAAATTTAAATTTTTACTTTGCACCATCCGCAGCGCAATCATTTATGGAAAATACCTGTGGGGTGAAAACGCTCACTACACCCCTTAATAAATGCCTTGAGAGGGGGTAGTTTCCAAAATTGTCACTTCTCAGAGGTTTCTTTCATTATTTCACATCAGAGCCTCTGCAATTGTGAACCAATACTTTGTAAGTTTCCAAATTAGGCCTCAATTTCCCATGGCACTCTCACTCCTGAGCCCTGTCGATAGTCCAGGCAAAAGATTAGTGCCACATGTAGGGTGTTTCTAAAACCAGGAAACACCGCATAATAATTAGAGAGCTGTCTTGTTATGGTGGAACAAGCTGGGCACCACATATTGGCATATCTATGGAAAAAAACAAATTTTAACTCTGCAACATCAAGTGCACACTAATTTCTGCAAAACACCTGCGGGGTTAACATGCTCACTAGACCCCTAGGTGAATACCTTGAGGGGTGTAGTTTCCAAAATGGGGTCACTTGTCGGGGGTTTCAACTGTTTTGGTCCCAAAGGGGCTTTGCAAATGCGACATAGTGACCAGAAACGAATCCAGCAAAATCCATACTCCAAAAGCCAAATGGCACGCCTTCCCTTCTGAGCCCTACTGGGTGCCCAAACAGCAGTTTATGACCACATATCGGGTATTGCCGTTTACAAACGTTGTGGTTCTTTCTGTCCTTTAATTATTGAGAAAATGAAAAATTTTGAGCTAAAGCTTTGTCTTATTGAAGAAAAAGGATTTTTTTTATTTTCACTGCACAAATCGTAATAAAACCTGAAACATCTGCGGGGTCAAAATGCTCACTATACCCCTAGATGAATTCTTTAAGGGGTGTAATTTCATGAATGGAGTCACTTTTGGGCCGTTTCCACTGTACTTGTTCCTTAGGGGCTTTGCAAAAGCCACAGTTCCAAGAAAACAATCCAGCAAAATCTATACTCCAAAAGTCAAATGGCGCTCCTTCTCTTCTGATCCTTGCCATGTGCCTAAAAAGCAGTTTATGACCACATATGGGGTATTGCCGTACTCCTGAGAAGTTACTGTACAAACGATGTGGTTCTTTTTTTCCTTTATTTGTTGAGAAAATGAAAAAATTGAGCTAAAGCTACGTATTATTGAAGAAAAAGGATTGTTTTTATTTTCACTGCCCAATTCTAATAAAATCTATAAAACCCCTGTGGGGTGAAAATGCTCACTACACCCATAAATGAATTCCTCAAGGGGTGTAGTTTCCAAAATGGGGTCACTTGTGGGAGTTTTCCCACTGTCACAAATGCGACATGGCCTCCGCAAACCATTCCTGCTAAATTTGAGCTCCAAAAGCCAAATGGCGCCCTCTCCCTTCTAAGCCCTGCTGTGTGTCCAAACAGCCATTTAGGACCACATGTGGGGTATTGTTTTAATTGTGAGAAATTGCTTTACAAATGTGGCGGTGCTTTTTCTCCTTTAGTCCTTGTGGAAATGAGAAAAATTAGCTAAACCTAAAATGTAGATTTTAATTTTCACGGCCTACTTCCCCCTACTTCCAATAACTTCTGCAATAAACCTGTGGGGTCAAAATGCTCACTATACCCCTAGATAATTTCCTTGAGGGGTCTAGTTTCCCAAATGGGATCACTTTTGGGGGATTAACACTATTTTGGCACCGCAAGAGCCCTTCAAACCTGACGTGGTGCCTAAAATATATGCTAATAAAAAGGAGGCCCCAAGAACCACTAGGTGCTCCTTTGCTTCTGAGGCCTGTGCTTCAGTCCATTACCACACTAGGGCCACATGTGGGATATTTCTAAAAACTGCAGACTCTGGGCAATAAATATTGAGTTGCATTTGTCTGGTAAAACCTTCTGTGATACAAAAAAAAAATAAAAAAATAAAAAAAAAAAAAGACAAATTTATTTCTGCAACAAAACGAAAAAAAAAAAAAAAAAAAGGAAATTCGTAAATGTGAAAACGTCTGAAAAAGTCTAAAGTGAAACGTCTAAAGGGTTAAGAAACGTTTTAAATGCCGTTTTTAATACTTTGAGGGGTTTAGTTTTTAACCCGTTAGTGGCCGCCAATACGCCTTTTCACTGCAGCCACTAATGGGCTTTATTCTGATGCATAAGCCTTTTTACGGCGATGCATCAGAATAAACAGAGCAGGGAGCCGTTAAATCTCCCTGCTCTCAGCTACTAGATGTAGCTGAGGGCATCCCTGCTCGAACAGGTGAGATCGATATAAGTATCGATCTCACCCGTTTAACTCCTCAGATGCGTCGCTCAATAGAGAGTGCCGCATCTGAGTGGTTTTGGAGAGAGGGAGGGAGGGACCTCCCTCTCATCCCACTGACACCCCGATGGCATCCGGGGGCCTAATAAAGGTCTGCCTGTAGTGAGTGCCTGCTAGGCTATGCCAGAGGTATGTCCTAGCAGATGCCTGTCCGTTTAAAATGGACAGGCAGTAATACACTGCAATACAAAAGTATTGCAGTGTATTAGAATAGCGATCGGAGGATCGCATATTAAAGTCCCCTAGTGGGACTAGTAAAAAAAAAAAAAAAAAAGGTCAATGAAGTTAATAAAAAAAAAAATGTGAAAAATAAAATATGAAAAAAAACACTTTCCCCTTACAAACTACTTTACTATAAAAAAAAACAATCAAAAACAAAGCAAAAAAATTACACATATTTGGTATCGCCGCGTCCGTAACGACCCCGACTATAAAGATATTACATTATTTAAGCTGCACGGTAAACGCCATAAAAAATAAAATAAAAAACCAATGGAAAACTTGTTTTCTGTGAACCCCGACTTAAAAAAAAATATAAAAAAAATGTGATAAAAAGCAATCAAAAAGTCGCATCTACTCCAAAATGGTACCAATAAAAACTACAAGTTGTCCCGCAAAAAAAAAAAAAAAGCCCTCATACAATTGCATCGGCGGAACAATAAAAAAGTTAAGCCTCTTCAAATATGGAGACACAAAAACAAATAATTTTGGAAAAAAAAGTGTTTTTACTGTGTAAAAGTAGTAAAACATACTAAATCGATACAAATTTGGTATCGTTGCAATCGTAACAACCCGCTAAATAAAGTTAGTGTTATTTATATCACACTGTAAACGGCGTCGATTTAGGACGCAAAAAAAAAAAAAAGGAGTGCCAAAATTTCTGTTTTTTTTCTATGATGTTTGCAGGCGTACTGGATCCGTCTTTTCAGGTGTAATTCAAGGCGTAAAACGCCCGAATTACGTCTGAAAATAGGCCGTGTGAACATACCCTCAGGCTGTAGGAGTCCTGCCTCGCTGCCGGACAACTGTCCCGTACTGTAATCATGTTTTCAGTATGGGACAGTACTTCCATGGAGAGGCAGGGACTCCTAGCGTCGTACATAACTATGATGCTAGGAGCCTGGCTCCCTGCAGTGTGTTCAGTCCGGGACTTGAGGCCGAAATATGTTCTGTCCTTTACGGACGTAATGTGCTCGTGTGAATCCAGCCTAATGCTCTCCTAGAAGCAGAGCTACGTAATCCCGCATCTAATGGATCACAAATACGGTACAGCCACATAATTACTAGAAGTATGTCTTCACTGTACTAACTATTACAGCCTACACAGCATTTATTTAACATTCTTTTTTTGCTTCTACAAATTACATTGTTGTTAAGTTAAAATATTTGGTAAAAATATAGCTGATAAATTAACTTCACGGGATTTGTAAAGTTAGGTTGCTTAAAGATAGGTGGGTAAAGACTGCCCTCTAACTGGCAATTTAGGTATTACAGACATGCAGAACAAAATTAATGTAAACCATTGAAAGTGTTTTTTTTTTTTTTTTAATAAAAAAAATGTCCGTTTGTTTGGTGCTACTTTCAAATTCGTTTTTATAAAAAAAAATCTTACTTATGGAGATACAGCTACTCTGTAGCCTGTATACAGGGCAGCTGTATAGTTCGCTGAATCCCGTACCAGTCAGGTTCGCGCAGAGGCGTAACTAGGAAAGACTGGGCCCCATAGCAAACTTTTGACTGGGCCCCCTCTCCCCTGGGTATCACACAACCCCGACTGGTAATTAGTGCCTCACTGTAGATTCCGCCACACAGCGCCCCCCTATAGAAGGCACCATACACAGCCCCTTGTAAAGAACGCCGTACAGCCCCCCCCTGTAGATAACGCCATAGAGCACCCTTCGGACTACCGGTGTCTGCGAGGTTCAATAAAAATGAAAGGAGCGCTGGTCATGCATGCGCACAGGCGCGACCGATGCACAATTAATTTCTATGGAGCTGCCGACAGACCTCGGAAGTCCGAGGTTTGTCATGGAGAACTTCGGGGGACTTTGGGTCCCCCCTTTCTCCTTATCGCTGGGCGTCCCAGCGATAACACGTGATCCTGTGGATAGGGGATGCATGTCTTTTGCAGGAACAACCCCTTCAGTGGCGTCACACTGTAGCAGCCATAGTGGCTGCTAGCGGAGCCTCCGGCCATGGGGGGGGGGGGGATGTGCCTCATGCTGCGGGCCCCGTGGTACTTACGCCACTGGGTTCGCGGGACTACGGTTCAGTGAAAGCAGGTTTTGATCTTATATGTGATAAAATGACAGGTGGATCCTGCGTGACCCGCTGACTCTGCACCAGTCAGGTCCACGGGACTGACGGATTCAGGTCTTCGCGAACGATAGAGCTGAGAATACAGAGCAGCTGTATCTCAATAAGTAAAAATCGTTTTTCTAATAAAAACTAAAATTGTAAAGTTGCACTAATCACACTGATTGACACACACAAAAAAAAAAAAAAAAAAAAAAGGTTTGCATAGCCTTTAAAAGGGAAGGTGTCATGATTTTTATTTTATATTTTATTATATTGCTTTTAATATAATGTAAACAAATTTTATTTATTTGTGTTGTCACTTTCTACTTTTTTATGTAGTCATACTTCTACTTCTCTATGGGGGCTGCAATTTGTTTTTCCTCTCTGTATATGTCGTTTAACGACACATACACAGATGGAATACGGCAGCTACAGGGCATAGGGCACAATGAACGTGAGCCGTTCATTGCTTCTGCTATCTGGCTATGTACTGCGCAGACGCAGGTCAGAGTCACAGCAGAGAAGCCGGTTTGTAGGGAGATAGCAGGCGCCATTATGAAGACCAGCTGCACTGCAGGTAATGTGTGTGTCTCGGTCTGTCCCTCTCTCTCTCACAGACTCCGGCTCTCGTGACCCCCAACGGCCCCCCCCCCCCACTGTCGCTAGATGTATTGTCAGTGTGGACGGTGTGCGGAGCTAAGCTTGTCAGATGTAGTAGAGGTGTGTGTGTGTGTGTGTGTGTGTGTGTGTGTGTGTGTGTGATGTAATGTCAGTGTGGACGGTCTGCGATCGGGTGAGGAGGTGAGGTATCAGTCAGCATGAGGTCGGGGAGGAGACTGTCAGCAGCAAATGGTTATTCCTATCACAGAGTGGTGTGACAGTCTCCTCTACTGCAGAGGAGACTGTCAGCAAGATTGTATGGGGACGATGGAGGAGACAGTCAGCAAGATTGTATGGTGATGCATCCCCACCCAATCTTGCTGACCGTCTCCTCCAGCATCACCACCTAATCTTGCTGACCGTCTCCTCCAGCGTCACCATACAATCCTGCTGACAGTGATCCTGGAGGAGACTGTCAGCAGGATGGAGGGATAGAGACATTTAGCAGGAGAGGCATATAAAATGCGCAAAAAATACTTGTCAAATACACGCCATGTGAACCTGTCAACTGAAAAGTCATTCACTTCATTTTCACCATTCTAAGGGTATGTTCACACGCAGTGTTTTCAGTGGTTTTTCGGGCCTTAAACGTCCCGAAACACGGCTAAAAATCTGAAGCCGAACGCCTCCAAACATCTGCCCATTGGTTTCAAATGGGAAATACGGCGTTCTGTTCAGAAGGGGTGTTCCTTTACGTGACCATTTTCCAAGAAAGGCACGTAAAAAGACTCCCGCCAAAAAGAAGTGCATGCCACTTCTTGGGATGCTTTTGGAGCCGTTTTTAATTGACTATAGAAAAACAGCTCCAAAAACGGCCGTAAAAAACGCAGCCAAAAACTCGAGTTTGATTAAAAAAAATGTCTGAAAATCAGGAGCAGTTTTCCCTTTATTTAGTGAGCATGTGAACATACCCTTAGCCTATTGGTGTGTCCTATAACTTCTGCCAGATGCAGAATCACACCCAATATGGCTGCCGGACACTGCTTAGCAATTTGAAAACACCTTTTCCTGGCTTGTGGGGGGGGGGGGGTGAGATTCCCTCCCACATTTACAGCAGCTGTGAGAGTCAGGTTGCGTTGCCTTATTCACCTTGCTGTAATTCTGGGAAGTGCTCCCTCTGGTGGCAAACATAGGGAAACATGTCAAATTATTATTACATTTTTAATACTTTCCACCATGTAAAATAGAAAAAAAAATACAGCAATAAAACGTAAAAATATAATAGAAATAAGTAACTTACCAAAAAAAAAAAAGAAAAAAAAAAGTTTCATTCGCAACACATTCCCTTTAAAGAGGCTATCAATAGTTTAGTAATGCCCTATCTCTTAGCTAATCTAATAGGCATTGTCACATCGATTTGTGTCCCAAAAAGTTTATTTTAAAAGTTATGAGCTTTTATTCTAAATATGCAAATGAGGCGATACTAAACAATTAGGCTGGGTTCACACGACCTATTTTCAGGCGTAAACGAGGCGTATTATGCCTCGTTTTACGTCTGAAAATAGGGCTACAATACGTCGGCAAACATCTGCCCATTCATTTGAATCAGTTTGCCGACGTACTGTGCAGATGACCTGTAATTTACGCGTCGTCGTTTGACAGCTGTCAAACGACGACGGGTAAATTGACTGCCTCGGCAAAGAAGTGCAGGACACTTCTTTGCCACGTAATTTGAGCCGTTCTTCATTGAACTCCATGAAGAGAAGCTCAAGATTACAGGCGTCAAAGACGCCTCGCATAATACGAGGAGGTGCTTTTACGGCTGAAACGAGGCAGCTGTTTTCTCCTTAAAACAGTCTGTCATTTCAGCCGTAAAAGCCTGCTACCATGTGTACATACCCTTAAGCGTCAACACGAGCGATTCTCCTGAGGTGGAGCCTCCTAACAGCCTCTGACGCTGTCCTATCAGCATGAAGCTGCTTCACACAGTGTGAGAGACAGAGGCTGGAGGGAAGGGGGATCAGTTCAAACTAGGGATGTGTCACGATACCAGGATTTGGACTTCGATACCGATACTGTGTGTAATATTGCGATTTCGATACCAAAACGATACTTTGATAGTTCTTCAATTCTGATGTGAGGCGCGAGGTGTGATGAATTTTGAATGTGCCTCACATTAATAGTAATTAACCCCATCATGTTTCTCAGTCATAATGGGTTAATGTGTAAGTTACATGATTGGGTTAATAACTATTAATGTGAGGCACATGGAGGTTAAATTCATCACACCTTGTGCCCCACAATAAGTGATAGAAAGCAGTTTTTATTTTATTTTTTCACAGCGTACACATCATAAATGATGCAAAAAAATTGTTGTGAAGGTTATTACGGCCGCGCCAATACCGAATGTGTATATATTTTATGTATTGAGACTTATTTTAATGTTTATTGTAAAAAAGGTGTATGTGTATGTTTTTTTTATTTAACATTACTTTGTTTTTACTTTATTTTTTAAACTTTAATGTACTGGCATATATCTATACACGAATAGTAAACAGGCAGTTAGGACATACACAAGTATGCCCTAACAGGAAATATGGTAAGACAGCCCTGGGGTCCTTCAATGGACCCTGGGCTGTCTGCCCATATATGGTATGTCCCTCAATCGTGTCACAGGGAACCCTGTGATGCATTCCAAAGGGCATCCCCCTTCTCATTTTCCCCTGAATGCTGCAGTCAGCTTTGATCGCAGCATTCAGTGGAATAACGGCGGAGAGAAGAGGTTTCTCTGGTCTCCGCTGTTATAGAGCGGGGCTGCGGCTGTGTGATACAGCTATTGCCACGCTCCTGACATGAAGTGCATACGCGGTCAGCATGAGGCGATGCGGCCGGCACTGTACTAATGAGCAGCGGTTCAGGCACTGAAGACAGAACATGGGGGTGATTTGCAGTGCGCCCGTCATGTTCAGTCTTCAGTGCCGCCGATCATTAGTGCAGCACTGGCCGCATCGCATCATCCTGACGGCACCCACGTGTCAGGACTCAGGAGCAGGGCAATGGCTGTATTACACATGCATTACACAGCAACAGCACCGCTCTCATACATTCATGTGTTACTATAATAAGCTGCACAAAGTATCAAAGTTTCGATGCATCGTACATCCCTAGTTCAAACAGTCAGATCTCTGGCTGTGGACCACCTAGAACAGTGATGGCATATGAAAGATAAGATTCTTTTTTTTTAAATCAAACCAGTTTTTATTGATAATACAACATATATCATACATCTCATGTACATTAACTTGGTTCCAACCGTCAATACATTTTCAGTTTTGTACAACATATACAGTTATATGTATCACAACTCCCACTTCCCTCCATCCCAACTCCCCCCCCCCCCCCCCCCGCAGTACCTCCTCCTTTCCCTGACTCATATAACCATTCTCTCTCCTGCCTCCTACTGATATATCCATACTTGCCTCCTGATCATTCCACCTTAAGGTGTATTCTACCTCCCTGCAGTGCCATAATTGTGTTCCCATTTTCCCCATTGCTTATCGTATTTGTGTATTGCCCCACGTTTTAGGTATATCCGATGTTCCAATGCCACCGTGTGATTAACGTATTCCACTAGCTCAGACGCCTCCGGGGGATCCGCATTCAACCAATATTTTGCTATTAGTTTCCTAGCATGATACAAAACCTTTTTTATGGCCAGTAATTCAGCTCCATCTCCTCCCTCCTCCCCCATGCAGCCCAACACATAGATCTTAGGTTCCAACGGAAAAACTCTCCCAAATACCCTCTCTACCATGCCTCCAACCTCCTTCCAGTAATCATTCAGCTTCGGACAACTCCAGAACATATGCTTTATGTCTGCCCCCTCAAACGAACACCTGGGACACTCCTGCGTTGGTCTGAGTCTCATTTGCATTAACACCTTAGGCGTCCTGTACACTCTATGTAGGAGAAAAAGTTGTGACCTCCTGTGTGCTACATTAATGGAGAGCATTTTGGGCGATTCCAGTATCTCCTCCCACTCATCATCAGTTATATTCCCCACATCCTCTTCCCATTTGCATCTGATCACCCCCATCGGATCTCCAAGGAATTTGGAAAGTAATGTACCATAGATCACAGAAATAATCCCTTTAGTGTCTTTTGCTCCCAATACCTGTTCCATCACTCCCATAGTAGAGCAGCCCAAATCCACCAATCTACCCTGGGCCTGCGCCGCATGCCGCAACTGGAGATATTGATAAAACATCCGATGTGGGAGTCCGAACTCCTCCTGTAACTGTGAGAACAATTTGAGACTTCCCCCCTCATATACCTGGTATACATATCTGACCCCAGCTTGTTCCCACTCCTGAAAGCCGTCCAAGATATGGAATTCCCATAAGTATGGATTATCCCATAGAGGCATATAATTGGAGCACCAAGTAACGCCCAGTATTTTTTTGCATTCCCACCAGACCCTATGTATCAATAGCAAAGTCGGTTTCCCTTTCGCCTCCCTCCTTAGTTTATGAGACTCCATTGCCTCTAGTATATCCTCGCCCCGACTCAAATGATGCACCAGTTTCCCACTAGAGTCCCACTCTTCCCTATTCTTCCAACCTTTAAAATGTTGTGCTTGGGCTGCTAAGTAATATATCCACGCATTTGGAATAGCTAATCCTCCCTTTTCCGTTGGTAATTGTAATTTTTCCAATTTAATCCTGGGGATCCCCCTTTTCCACACTAAGTCCCTAAACAGATTATGTATTCTCCTGAACCAGTATTTAGGCAACCACACTGGGGCATTATGCACCACATAAAGAACCTGAGGCATCAGAATCATTTTAATCAGGTTTGCTCTTCCTAGCGCTGAAAGTGGTAGTCCAAGCCATATTCTGGTCTTATCTTTTAGTTTGTCCAATAATGGTTTCACATTCAGCGCAACAAAATCCTGCACCCTCCCCGAGACCTTAATCCCCAGATATTTAAATTCCTTAACACAAGGTACAGCAATTCCCCCCACCACCAGTGGCACCTCCAATGGTTTGAGTGGCAGCAATGTCGACTTACTCCAATTAATTTGAAGCCCTGAAAATTTGCCAAACCGTTCCAATATGGTCATTATCAACGGCAGTGACCGAACTATCTCTCCCAGGAATAGTAAAATATCATCCGCATATAATGCTATGCGTTCCTGCAGCTCCCCACATCGAAACCCTTCTATACCCGGATGTTGCCTTACCACATTTGCCAGAGGTTCGATCGCTAGAGCGAATAATAGCGGGGAAAGTGGACATCCCTGACGCGTCCCCCTCTCTAGTCTAAAGGAATCTGACATCCGCCCATTGGCTCGAATCCTAGCGAAAGATAAGATTCTAATCTTTCATATGGCACCATGATCGCAGTTCTAGCTGTGAAACAACCGGAGGTATCACCAGTTGAAAACACAGTCGGGAATGTAAGCTGTATGCTATATGGTCACGCTGTATTGCTGGGCTGGGAAGCGTCACACAGAAAACATTATACCGCCCAGAGTGAAAAGAAAGAGTAACCTCCCATTTGGCAAGTATAGCCAAATTAGCATATTTAGAAAAATGCTCATTTTTGAAAAAAAAATTACACTGTAGTTATCAGCATCATAGCGCCTATTAGATTAGTTATGAGACAGGGCATTAATAAACTAGTGATAGAAAGATGAACGCTAGTACAACAAATTAATGACATACAAACACTTAATAGCCGTTTTCAGTACAATGCTAAGAATAAACGACTGGCTCTTGACATATTATACATTCTAGATTAAAGAGTTACTGCACTTTCAGAAAACTTTTGATATGTCAGAGACATGTCAGACGTTTTGATCGGTGGGGGTCTGGGTTCTGAGACAGTCACTATCACTGACACAAAGGGACGGAAGCACTCAGCCGAGAACTCTGCACCTAAGGCTGCAATTGGCTCTCCTAGTTAGCCTGAAGACGGACTTAAGTAGAATGAGGAGAGACGATTACAGAAAATGTGCAGAGTGCTCGGCCGAGTGCTTCTGCCGCTTCTTAAATTAATACCTTAAAGTCAGTACAAAATTATACAAGCCTAATTCAATGGTATAGCTATAAGTGGGTACACTGGTTGCAACTGCATATGGGCCTCCGTGCTTCATGGTGCCCTGTAGGCCATGTAAGAGGAAAGCAGTACCATAAATAAGCAGGTCAGAGATGTAATACCATGTCATGATATTAAGCTGGAAGAGATTTTGTATTGTGGTCAAGAAGCTTAAAAGTTCTTCCAGTGATCAAATAACTAGCTATGGCCAATTTTTTTTTCATCATAAACTCTTCATGTTAAAAAGCTATAACTTTTTTCCCAAAACTTAATGGGTAATGTACTTACCAAAAGTACCATAAAATCCTCTTGGACCACATGTTCCAACACCGTACTTTCTAAGCGATGCCAATGCTGCACTCTGCAAGATACAGGGAGAAAATGCTTCATTCAATATTAACCATTAAGACTGTGTTCACATGACCATTGCTCTTCCGTTGAGGGGTTCCGTCAGAGCTTTCCGTCTGGGGAACCCCTCAGCGGAAAGGCAAACGGAAACGTTAGCTTCCGTTTGCATCACCATTGATCTCAAGGGTGACAGATACTTTGCTATGGGTTTCCATTCGTTGACTGCGCTACTGATTCCATCAAAAAAACTGAACCCTTTCACAACGGTGACAAACGGAAACCATTAGCAAAGTATCCGTCACCATTGAGATCAATGGTGGTGCAAACGGAAGCTAAGGTTTCCATTCGCCATTCCATTGAAGGGTTCCCCCGACAGAAAGCGCCCACTGAACCCCTCAACGGAAAGCAACGCTGATGTGAACAGGCCCTAACCCTTTCGGGACAGAGACATTTTTTTGCTTTTTCATCTTAGTTTTTCATTCCCCGCCTTTGGAGAGTCATAACTTTATTATTTTTCCGTCAATAGAGTGGTGTGAGGGCTTATTTTTTGTGGGAGGAGTTGTAGATTCTATAGTACCATATAACGTGTTGTGCAACTGTAAAAACAAAGTCTTTGCGAGCTGAAATTGGGAAAGAACTGTGATTCCTCTATTGTTTTTTGGGTTTAGTTTTTATGGCTTTCACCGTGCGGTAAAAACGGTAACTTAACTTTATACCGTGGCTCAATATGATTACGGCGATACCAAAATTTATTTAGATTTTTTGTACATTTTACTACTTAAAAAAATAAAATAAAATAAATTGTTTTGTTTCCACACATACTGATACCCGTTACATTTTTTTTTTTCCATAGCTTGAGCGGTGTGAGGGCGTATTTTTTGCAGGACAAGCTGTAGTTTTTATTGCTACCATTTTTTGGTACATACAACTTTTTGATCATTTGTTATTAAAAATTTTTTGACCTCTAAGTTGACCACCGATTTTGTCGGTTGAAATTTTTTATGGTGTTCCCCGTGCAAGTTAAATAATGGTATATTTTAATAGTTCTGACTTTTACGGACGCATGAATACAAATTTTGTTTATTTTTTACAATACTTTAGAGGAAAAATATATATTTTTTTTCACTACTAATAACTTTATTTAACTTTTCTTAACACATTCTATTAGTCCCCCTAGGGGACTTGAACCAGCGAATGTACGATCGCTGGTGCAATACGAATATATCGCAGTATATGGTCATTTTTACAGGCTTCTGTTAAGACCTGCCATAGGCAGGGCTCAACAGAGGCAGAGTGAAGGCAGACCTGGGGGCCTTCAGTAGGCCCCTGGGCTGCCTTGACAACCATCGGCACTCCACAATCATTTTGTGGGAGCGCTGATCCCCTCTTTTTATTGACTCTGATGCTGCGGTCGCAAATGACCACAGCATTTGAGGAGTTAAAACGGCAAGGAACAGTGCAATCGTTGTTCCTGGCCGTTAGTCCCGGGTGTCAGCTGTAAAACACAGCTGACACCCGGAGCATATGAAACAAGCTCAGCGCGTGAATCCGCTGCAGACATCACCCCCCCCCCCCCCCGCACCCCGACATGCTATTATGTCATGGTGTGCAAAGGGGTTAAAAATCAACAATCAAAAAAAAAAAGTATTAACACAAACCGTTAAATCAGGCTCCATTCACACTAGCTTTTTTTCTCATTTCTGTTCCCTTGCTTATATAAGAGTAAAGACATTTTTCTGATAAGAGCTCCATTCATTTAGATCAGTTAAAGGTTTTTTTTCCATGAGGGACATTTATGACATATCCACAGGATATGTCATAAACGTCAGATAGATGCAGGTCCCACCTCTGGGACCCACACCCATCTCTAGAACAGGGCCCACTAATCCCCATTCTAGCTTTTTGTGCTCGCGCGGCCTCCTGACCACTTCCTGACTATATGGTCGGGAGTTACGGAAACAGCTCAGCTAGCTGCGCTACTCTGTTTCCATAACTCCCACAGTAGTGAATGGCAGTTATGGGAGCAACGTAGCATAGTCCTCATTCTGGAAATCCTTTATTTTATTCTGGCCAGAGAAAAAAAAATTGTCTACTACACGATTCTATCCACAAAAAAGAAAAAGAAAAAAAAAAGAAAAACTTACATTCCTTGTCTTCATTTAAATCAATGGGAAATTAAAGGCATCTGATAAAAACAGTGTGACACTAGTGTAAACAGCAGCAGAAAAAAATGGGACATAGATCACTTCAAAACCACAAAAAGGCCAGACTTACTAAGTGGGTGGGTGAAAACCCGTTGCCAGCAGGACGCAGACAGGTAAAAAATGCTGCAGAAGGAGGGTGCATTACATAATGATAGCCACTCCCACTAGTCTTGAGGGGAGTGGCAAACTAAGTGCTCACAAGTGTAAACATAGTCTAAATAGAACAAGATTCCCTGACCCAGTCATATTGCACTAAATAGTGGATTTCCTAGTGCAGACTCGAGAGCCAAAAGTCATCAAGTCTCAAGAGAAAAAGGCATGGAATTTGGAGCAATGTCAAAACCGCTTTGTTCTAGCATTCGCTGGGGTTCTACGGACTCATCAATGACATCTCTCAGTGACTTGTCAGAAGAGGTTTAACAGGTGAAACCACATGGCCTAAACCTGTACAGATACTGAAGGTCCAGACATTCTATATTAAAAAGACATATATAGAGGAGATGTTCATAGGGGCACAAGACAAATGTTAGAACGATCTACACTTCAGAAGCATAATGGGGATTGTTACCAACCTTAACCCTATCGTTATCAAGGAGGCCAAGGAAATTGAAAGATGAAAAATTGATGCATTCCTTCCCATTGACAACAATCTTGTGACTTGGAGGGCTGCAAGACAAAACAAAGGCATAAACATATTATAAATCCGGATAGGGCCCAGATTAAAAGCATTTTGAAGCGTAAAATTAATAAACTTACTCAGGACTAACAAGGGTGTATTTTAGGTCAGTATCTTGCATCAGTATTCTTAACCCCTTGATGACCAGGACTTTTTGCACGTTAATGACCAGGAATTATTTTTTGTTTTTTCAATGTCGCATTCCAAGAGTCAGAACCTTTTTTAATTCCGCCGATATAGCCGTATAAGGGCTTGATTTTTGCGGGACGAGTTGTATTTTGCAAGTGTACCATTTTTGGGTGCATATAACATATTGATTAACTTTATTTTAGGAGAGAATTGAAAATAAACAGGTATTCCAGCATTGATTTTCGCGTTATAAATTTACGCAAAAATAACCTGTTAACTCTATTCTATGGGTCGGCACGATTACAGGGATACCATATATGTAAAGGTTTTAGGTTCTTATATTTGCACAATAAAAAAAGGAAAGGTGTCACGAAAAAATTTTTGGGATATCAATTTGCATTTAGTGTTTTATTATAAAATCTTTTATTTATGTGTGTTTGTTTTTTACTTTTTTCTAACTTTTACTTCACTATGGGGGCTGCCATTTTGTTTTTCATCTCTGTATGTGTCGATTAACGACACATACAGACATGGAATACGGCAGCTACAGTGCATAGGAGTCAATGAACGGGAGCCGTTCCATTGACTTTGCTCTATGGCTCTGTCCTGCGCAGACGCAGGTCAGAGTCACACAGAGCAGAGCAGCTGTTTGCAGGGAGAGAGCAAGCGCCATCTTGAAGACCAGCTGCACTGCAGGTAAGATGTGTCTCTAT
Organism: Rhinoderma darwinii; assembly: GCF_050947455.1. NCBI lineage: Eukaryota > Metazoa > Chordata > Amphibia > Anura > Rhinodermatidae > Rhinoderma > Rhinoderma darwinii. Next base: position 403,168,361 of record NC_134687.1, read on the forward strand.
GCATGTCCCACTCTCTACCTCACAGACCCCCGCTCTCGTGACCCCCGACGGGCCCCCCCACCCGACGCCCCCCCCCCCGAACCGGCCCCCCCCTCCCTTGTGTGAAGGACACACGATGAAACTGTACTGGGAAAGCCCTGAACGATAAATCTCTAGTTGTGCTGAGACTGTTTGGGGATGTGACTAATGAACCTCTCAGTCTCAGCACAATTAGAGAGATTTATCGTTCAGGGGTCTGGGAAAGCTGGGTCACCACCATTACCCCTCCTACTGGAGTGTGAGAGGTTCATTAGTCACATCCCCAAACACACTCCACTAGGAGGAGTAATGGTGGTCACCCAGCTTTCCCAGACCCCTGAATGATAAATCTCTCTAGTTGTGCTGAGACTGAGAGGTTCATTAGTCACATCCCCAAACAGTCTCAGCACAACTAGAGAAATTTACCGTTCAGGGGTCTGGGAAAGCTGGGTGACCACCATTACCCCTCCCACTGGAGTGTGAGAGGTTCATTAGTCACATCCCTAAACACTCCAGTATGAGGGGTAATGGTGGTCACCCAGCTTTCCCAGACATAACCAGGAAAGGGCTGGATGGACGGGCTGAGGGTGCACAGGGTTTTTGGTGACCCTCTCTGTCATGTGATCGGACCTAGCTTACCGGTTCATCAGACGGTGTTCATGTGACTATAACTCTGTCCATAACAAGAGACAGTGCACTCAGGACAAGCCCTGCCCTCATGCCATAGTTGTGGTTCTGTCTGCGGGGATGGCGGTGGGTGGCTCTGACACCCGCCTCCCCCGTCGGGTCATCTCAGGACAGAAGGGGTGTCCGGATTGGAGACACAGCGCCGCACCTGTCCTCAGGTATTGCAGTTCACCTCCATTGAAGTGAATAGGACAGAGCTGCAATACCACACACGACCCGAGGACAGGTGCGGCGCCATGTTTTCCTGGACGACCCCTTTAAGACTTTTCCCGTGTGTGTGTGTGTGTGTGTGGCAGAGCGGTGTGCACGGGGCGCCGCTGATACTTCATAGCCGCTTATCAACTGTTTTGAAGAATCAGCGGCGAGCACACACACATCCCCCAAACACGCAAAATCAAGTGTAATCAAGCGTTTATGTGGTTTTTTTTGCACGTAAAATGTGCAAAAAAAAAAAAATATGTCAAATACACGGCGTGTGAACCGGTCAACTGAAAAGTCATTCACTTCACTTTCATCATTCTAAGGCTGGGTTCACACTACCTATTTTCAGGCGTAAACGAGGCGTTTTACGCCTCGATTTACGCCTGAAAAGACGGCTCTAATACGTCGGCAAACATCTGACCATTCATTTGAATGGGTTTGCCGACGTACTGTGCCGACGACCTGTAATTTTACGCGTCGCTGTCAAAAGACGGCGCGTAAAATAACAGCCCCAGCAAAGAAGTGCAGGACACTTCTTGGGGCTTAATTTGAGCAGTTTTTCATTGAATTCAATGAAGAAGAGCTCCAAACTACGGCCGTAATTGACGCCTCGCCTTGAATTCTCCTGAAAACAGCTCCGTCATTTCAGACGTAAATGCAGTTAGTGTGTGCACATACCCTAAGAGTATGTTCACACACAGTGTTTTCAGCTGAAAAATCGGAAGCAGAACGCCTACAAGCATCTGCCCATTGGTTTCAATGGGAAATACGGCGTTCTGTTCTGACAGGGCGTTTTTTACGTGGTAGTTTTCCAAAAACGGCATGTAAAAAGACGCCCGACCAAAATGAAGTGCACATCACTTCTTGGGACGTTTTTCATTGACTTTATAGAAAAACAGCTCCAAAAAAGGCCGTTAAAAAACGCGAGTTTGATTAAAAAATTTGCTGAAAATCAGGAGCGGTTTTCCCTTTGTTTAGTAAGCGTGTGAACATACACTTAGCCTTTTGGTGTGTCCTAGAACTTCTTCCAGCTGCAGAATCACACCCAAATGGCTGCCGGACACTGCTTAGCAATTTGAAGACACCTTTACCTGGCTTGTGAGAGGGGGGGGTGAGGTTCCCTCCCACATTTACAGCAGCTGTGAGTCAGGTTGCTTTGCCGTATTCACCTTGCTGTAATTCTGGGAAGTGCTCCCCCTGGTGGCCAACATTGGAAAACATGTCAAATTATTATTTAATTTTTAATACTTTCCACCATGCGGAAAAAAAAATAAATAAATAAATAAATACAGCAAAAAACTAAAAAAATATAATAGAAATAAGTAACGACACTTAAAAAAAAAAGGTTTAATTTGCGACACATTCCCTTTAATTACTTGTTTTTGCATCACCGCATTCCAAGAGCCGTAACTTTATTTTTCTGTTGCTGTAGCCATATGTGGGCTTGTTTTTTTGTGGGACAAGGTGTAGTTTTCATTAGCACTATTTTGGGGTAAATGTGACTTATTGATTAACTTTTATTTTATTTTTTTATTGGGGGGGGGGGCGAACAAAAAAACTGCAAAAAGCAACCACAATTTTTTTTAGACGCGGTTCACCCGGCGGTTTAATTAATGCGTTAGCTTTCTGGTTCGAGTCATGGAGGAAGAGGAAGAGGAAGAGGAAGAGGAAGAGGAAGAGGAAGAGGAAGAGGAAGAGGAAGAGGGAGAGGGAGAGGGAGAGGGAGAGGGAGAGGAAGAGGGAGAGGGAGAGGGAGAGGAAGAGGAAGAGGAAGAGGAAGAGGGATTTTATTTTTACTCTAATTTATTTAAGTGTTTTGTTGTTTTTTTTTTGTCCCACTAGGGGACCTCACTTTGCAATCTTTTGATAGCTTATATAATGCTTTGGAATACTTATTATACCAAAGCATTATTGCCGGTCAGTGTAAAACGGACAGGCAATCTTTTACGACGTGCCTCCGGCAGTCGCTGAAGGCGGACCTGGGGGCCTTTGTTAGGCCCCCGGCTACCATGGAAACCCATTGGCACCCCACAATCTTGTCGCGAGTGTGCCGATGGGGTGACAGAGGGAGCTATTGACAGCGTCATCTAACAGGTTTTTCGATTCTGGCAGGAGCCTGGCTGTGTATAACAGACGTGCACATGCCTCTGATCTTGTGGGTACAGTGGCAGTACCCACGAGATCAGAGTTAGTGATATATCGGCGCTATGCTGGAACTAGCTCCTGCTTGTGAAGGATACAGCAGTCACTCGTATTTAAGGAAAAACCAGGAGTGGAAAATAAACATGGAAAAAAGAATAATGGAAATATTTATAAGTCTTAGGCCTCGTTCACATCTGCGTTGGAGACTGTCATGGGCCCCAATCGCAGATCCGGCCTGACGCTATGGTTTGCGGTAAAACTACGGACACCCAGACGGAACCCATTAAAGTCAAAGGGTTCCGTCGGCCACCGTTGGTGTCTGTGGTGCAGCGGAACTGGTGCTTACGATTTTTCCCTTGTTCTGCTCCTGTGACTGTGCAGAACAACGTAATTTCGAATGCTGGTGTGAACCCAGCCTTTCACGTTTGGATGCTCTTCTGGCTTTGCCCTACAAATACTGATGCAAAATACTGATCTAAATACGGTCATGTGAAAGTGGTAGCAAACATAACATAACTACTGAAAATATTTAACTCCTTACTGACCAGTCTATTTTAGGCCCTAATGACCAAGCTATTTTTTTAGTTTTTCTTCGCATTCAAAGAACTATAACTTTATCATTCAGTTAACATAGCTGTATGAGGACTTGTTTTTTGCAGGATTAGTTGTACTTTGTAATGGCACAATCTTGGGGTACATATTTTTTGATTAACTCTTAACTTTCTTTTTTTTTTAGGGGGGGGGGAATAAAAAAAAAAAAAAACCTCAGAAGTTACACCATTATTCTGCGGGTCGGTGCGATTACGGTGATAGCACACATGTATAGGTTTTTTATGTTTTACTACTTTTGCACAATAAAAACTCTTGAACTAAAATTATTTGTTTTTGCATCGTCGCTTTTCAAGAGACGTAATTTTTTTATTTTCCGTCAATTTAGTGATACGTGGGCTTTTTCTTTTGCGGGACAAGACGTAGTTTCGATTGGTACTGTTTTGGGGTACATGGGACTTATTCATTAACTATTATTATGACTTTTTTGGGGGGCAATGGAAAAAATTTGCAATTTCGCCATTGTTTTTGGCGTTTGTTTTTTTTTTACGGTGTTGACCTTGCATATTAACTTTGTTTGGGTCATTACGGTCGCAACAATACCATATAGGTGTACTTTTATTTTTTTTTACACTTTTACTAAATAAAACCACTTTTTAATGGGAAAAAATGATTTATTTTATTGTCATTTTTATTAATAATTTCTATTTCACATTACTGACTTTTTTTTTTTAGTCCCACAAGGGGACTTTACCAAAGCGTTATAGCAGCGATCTAAAGATCGCATAGTATACTTCGTATACCAGAGCATTATTGCCTTTCAGTGTAAAACGGACAGGCAATCTATTACGACGTGCCTCCGGCCCCAGACATGGGGGCTTTTATCAGACCCCCGGCTGCCATGGAACCCCATCAGAGGCCCGCAATTGCATTTGCAGGCCGCCGATAGGTGAGAGAGGGAGCTCACTCCCTCTGTAAATAATTTAAATGCAGCAGTCGCTATTGACCACAGCATTTAACGGGTTAAGCGGCCGCGATCGAAGTTCGATCGCGGCTGCTGGAGCAGGAGCCTGTGCAGGGCTTAGACTGGGCCGCCGTGAAAAGGCGACCACCTAGCCTGAGGCCCCTTAGTGACCGACGTGAAAAGGCATATTGGTGGTCACTAAGGGGTTAAATAACATTCCAGTCACAGTTGGTAAAAACAAGTGTATATAAAACTAGAAAATATTGCTGTATTAACGGACGAGAAAAAGAATGGCTGAATAAAAAAATTAAATTAACCACTTCTTGACCAGGCCCATGTTTTAAGTTTCAGCCATGTGCTAATTTAAAAGCAAATTGTTCAATTATTTTTCCAACCTACATGTATTTGGTCTTTTTTTTTCTCAGAACATATTGGGCTTCCCTATTGTGTAAAAAAAAAAAAAAAGATATATTGAATAATTTTTTATTTTTTTTTTAAATATGGAAGGAAAAAATAGGGAAAAAAAAAAGTTGGAAAAAACGTGAATGTGTGATTTTAGGCGATTTTTTTTTTTTCTCTACATCTGGTGCATGCCACTGGGTAAACACATCTGAATACATATTTGTCAATTTCTGCCGACTTAAACGATACCAAATCTGCTGGGCGCAAGGTGGTGCTTACAATGAATGGTAAGCAAATTGGCTTTTAGAGAAAACATTTCCAAAGCTGGTTCGCTGACACCATACGACCATTACAGATGATGTGACATTTCCAGTCCACAAAAACTGATGGCCTATTCTCAGGATAGGCCATCAATATCTGATCGATTGTCTGTTTTGAAGGGGCCGCAGCGCTTGTACGAGCGCTGCTTCCCCTTCGTTTCAATTACTGCTCACACTGTGAATCACGGACACACTTGTAGAGGCAGTTCACAGTATTACAGCCTTCTACCATTCAAGTGTATCATGTGAGGCCGGAGTCACACGAGCGTGTGCGTTTTGCGCGCGCAAAACACGCAGCATTTTGCGCGCGCAAAAGGCACTTGACAGCTCCGTGTGACAGCCCCGTATGATGCGCGGCTGCGTGCTTTTTGCGCAGCCGCCATCATTACGACACTCCGTTTGAATGTTTGTAAACAGAAAAGCACGTGGTGCTTTTCTGTTTTCATTCATCCTTTCCACAGCTGTTGCGCGAATCACGCTGGTCGCACGGAAGTGCTTCCGTGTGGCATGCGTGGTTTTCACGCACCCATTGACTTCAATGGGTGCGTGACGTGCTAAAAACGCCCAAAGAACGGACATGTCGTGACTTTTTCAGCGGACTCACGCTGCGTAAAAATCACGCAACTGTGTGCACTGCCCCATAGACTAATATAGGTCCATGCGACGCGCATGAAAATCACGCGAGTTGCACGGTCGTATATCCCATTCGTCTGAATAAGCCCTAATACTGTGAACCGCCGCTACAAGTGTGTCAGCAATTCACAGTGTGAGCAGTAAACAGCTGATTGGAGGGGCAACGGGCCACCACCGATCAGATATTGATGGCTTATCCTGAGGATAGGCCATCAATTTTTGTGGACTGGAAAACCCCTTTGACACCCCAAAAATGATTATTTTATGGAAAGTGGACCCCAAGGTATTAATTTAACGACCGTTTAAAGATTTGAAAATCTGCCTGTGTAAAATGTTTGCAGCATGCAGATGAGTTTGGTAAAATCTCATCTACTTGCCTTGTACTGTAATCCGCTGCAGACTTTGCCTGTGCAAAACCGCAGGTAAAATTTGCCGTGAATCCGCCACATCTAATGTCACCCTAAGGCCCAGTTCACACAGTTTTTTGGCACCGATTTTGACGTGGAGACCGCATTGGAATTAGCACGAATATACGGCCGAAATTGTTCTTTTTTCCCAGGCGGCTGGGAGGCAGAAAAAAAAGTTTTACGCCCACGTTCCTCAATGGCCTTTGGTAAAAAAAACACAGCAAAAAAGTGCAGGCAGGTCATTTTTTTTCTGCCTGGAAAATACTCCGTGTACAGGTTGTCCGACCAAAGATCGCTATGCCCCATAGCCTTCACCGCAAGTAATGAAAGTCAATGTGGTCGCGTTGCGACCTGCAAGTAACTGCGACACAACAGTTTGGATTTCTTGCAAATGTCATGTCGTGGCAACTTGCACGTTGCGACACAACCACATTGACTTATTACATGCAATGGCTACGGGACATAGCGATCTTTGGCTGCTCGACCTGTGTCGTGCGTGGCCAAAGTAGTCGTGTAGCAGATAGACAAATTTATTTTTAGAGAAAATTTTTATTGAAAAAAAACTGTTTTTTTTTTTTTTTACATTACATTATTTTTCTCCCTCTCTGGCAGTCATACACTTCCTTACAACGCCCACTTAGTCAAAAGCTAAAAAACGCCCAATTTTAAGGGCATTAAGAAAGTTATTAGCATAAATATAAAATAGGTCATAATTCCGTCAAAATGTATCATTTTTCTAAATAAACACTGCTGTAATCAACATTACAGCGCCGGTCACATTACGTAGAAGATGGGCCCTGTCCACAGAGGATTTTGCAGGCAGATTTTGACCTGCCTGCACTTTCTTGGCGTGTTTTTCCCCGCGGGCAAAAAACGCATTCTTTGACTCCCATTGATTTCAATGGGAGGTCTGAGGGAGAACCGCAGCAAGAAAGATCATGTCGCTTTATTTTTCCCGCGAGAGGCTTAAAGCCGCCACGGAAAAACAGCTTTGCCTCCCATTGAAGTCAATGGATGGGGGTTTCGGACATTGTTTTGGCGCCGATTCCAACGCGGTTTCCGCATCAAAATCAGCGCTAAAAAAAACCTCTGAACTGGGCCTAGGGGTATGTTCCCACACAGGATACGCTGCAGATTTTCTGCAACAGAAAATCTGCAGTAGAATCTCAAGAATCACATAAATTTGCATAAAATAGTGCGTTTTTCCTGCTCATATTGCTGTAGAAACGCTGTGATTTCTCCTGCGGATTTAGTGTTAAACATGGATTATAGAAAAGTATATGTGCACTTATGGATTTCCAGCGGTTTTTACTGTGTTTCCGCTGTAAAAACTGCAACAAAACTGTTGCGGAATTTATGCTCCCCATTGAAGTCTATGGACCAAACACGAAGCATCACCACACAGAACCCGCAGCATAAATAGACATGCTGCGGAATTGAAAGTCGCAAAGCAAAACACTTACCGCACCTATTTTTTTCTGCAGGGTGAGCATGAGATTTCTAAGGGTATATTCACACGGCTTATTTACGGACGTAAGTCGGGCGTTTTAGCATTGAATTACGTCCGAAAATGCGGCTCAAAAGCGTTGGCAAACATCTGCCCATTCATGTGAATAGGTCTTACAATGTTCTGTGCCGACGGTCATTTTTTTTACGCGCCGCTGTCAAAAGGCGGCGCGTAAAAAAGACGCCTGTGTCAAAGAAGTGCCTGTCACTTCTTCAGACGTAAATGGAGCCATTTTGCATGGACTCCATGGAAAACCAGCTCCATTTAACGTCCGTAATGGACGCCGCAAACAGCGCCTCAACATGCCATTACGGAGCTGTTTTCTCCTGAAAACAGCCCCGTAATTTCAGCCGTTACGGACGCTGCCGTGTGAACATACCCTTAGTCTCATTCACTTTGCTGCTACTGTAAATGCAGCGGAATTTCTACACAGAATTCCGTTGCAGAAATCCAGTAGCGTTTACCCTACGTGGGAACCCAGCCAAAAGCCCCCATGCACACGTCCATAATAACGGCCCGTGATTGCGGGCGCGGCAGACAGCTGCCCTCATTTTCGGCCCGTGCCCCCATACAAAGTATGGGAGCACGGCCAGTAAAAAGAATAAGATAGGATACGTCTTATCTTTCGCGGTACACTTCTACGGCCCGGACACCTTCCCGTTTATTTACGGGAAGGGGTCCATGGACAATAGAAGTGAATGGGTCCATAATTGCGGACTGCAATTACGGTCGTGTACATGGGGCCTATATGTGGGGCACGGCTTGAGAGAATGCGATAACATTCTGCCGGCATTGGAGGTGTATGTACTTTATACCCCATTTATACACTTCTGAAAATATGAACGCGAAATAATGAACACAGTGCAGATATTAACATCCTCAACATGTTCTTTATTGCCACAGATTCTGCTCTGCTGTAAAATCTGTTTAACCTGTATCAAGCGGAGGAAAAAGTAGCTGGGGTACTTTATAATCTTAAAGGTGTTTTCTAGTCCTATCCATCAATATCTGATCGGTGGCGGTCCGACTCCCAGCACCCCCCCCCCCTCCGCCGATCAGCTGTTTCCTACGAGCGCTGCTTCCCATTTATTCATTACCTGCCCAAAGTGAATCTCCGACAGTTGTAGCAGCGGTTCACAGTATTACAGCCTTCTCACATTCACTTGAATTGAAGAAGGCTGTAATATTTTAAACCACCGCTACACGTGTTTCGACATTTCACAGTACGAGCAGGTTGAAATGAAAGGGAAAGCAGCGCTAGTACGAGGGCCGCGGCCCCTTTGAAACAACTGATCAGCGAGGGTACCGGGAGTTGGCCCCTCACCTATCAGCTACTGATAGCCATCAATTTATTAGGACTGGAAAACCCCTTTAAGTAAGATCATAACATAGAAGGAGCACATTTAAAATATATAATGTATTAGGGAAATACTGTACAAGAGGATACTACCATGACTCGGGGAAATTGTTCTAATCCTGCTAAGATGCCCTAATGGAGCTATGAAAGTGTGCTTGTCAGCAGGTCAAAAATGGATTACCTGGAAACCAGGCTTGGAATTTGGGGTTTTGTTTCATTTAGCACATCTTATGGCCTTTCCGGGGACAGTACGATGTAATAACTTAGTATGTGGCGGCTACAGTTTGTAGGTCTCTCCCACTTTAACTTGTTTTTTTCCAGTCCGCATCGTCTGAAAGAAGCACACTGGAGGAGATGCATGAAAACTGGTGCAAAGGAAAAGAAGAGTAGCTGCCTGCGGTAACCAATCAGGTCACTGCTTTGAGAGGTGACATTTTATTGTTTGCCATGAGCAGCTATTCAACTTATGATTTGCTCCAGTTTTGATACATCTCCTCCACTATCCTCAAAATACAGACACTTACCCTGAAACAATGTTATAATTGAGAGCTGGGTGATCTTTAGAGACAGGAGGGACAAGAGGATCAGGGTGCCACTCGTCAATTAACTCTTCCTTCTCCTGCAAAACCAGTTACAGAATGAAATATTAAGTGAACAGGAAGGTTGTTTTTATTTTTTACCTTCTACATATACAGCACAAATTTATAATAACTCATATATACAACAAAAAAGAAAAACAACAAAAACTATGGTAAAACATTTATTGGGAAAAAAAGAACCTTGTTCACAATTTTAGGTGTTTTTTTGCATATTATGTTACTATATGGGGTACACCAATACATTATAAAAGAAATAACCCCCCCCCCCCCTCTGGTAGTTGCAAATGTGGCTTTACTCCTGTCAACAGGTGACCTAATATTTTGTAATATCTTATATTCCAAGGCTGATTAAATCAGAGGAATAAGGTGGCCAATGTGCTGTCTGGACTCTGTATATGAATGGCAGACTACACCACCCTTCCATCACAACATCATTATTGCTTGTAGAAATGAAATTTCTAAGAGGTCAGGTGTTTAAGTCAGGGCTGAACAAATCCCATTAGCCAGGAAGCCAGTGCAGCTTGAAGTTTACTACTGGTACCTACAACTGCGTTGTGGTCTATAAAAGTCCATAAAAAGTTCTTATTATCAGATCAATGAAAAAGTCAAATTGGCTCAGATTAGATTTTATTGACTGGTAAAGTCTATAGCAAATATGGTCAAATAGTCAATGAAAATGACTGGCCAGATACTACCCATTAAATTCCAGTCCTTAAAGGCGCCAGCAGTTGTAAGAAGGGGGATCGGATGGGGCTAGCATGCCATTTTGGAGTGCGAATGTGGCTGGCGTGCTATTTCAGGGCGTCTATGGTGCTCACATTCATTATAGCATCAGGGCTGTAGAGGAAGCATCTGATGCTGGTACACAAGAAACTCCATGACTTGCTCCATTTGAATAAAATGCGCTGCATAATAGCTCTCCCACACTAAGGGGTCAGACCCTAATCGCTGTTTGGCAGATCACTTGGCTCAGACTTCACAAAAAGCAGCTCACGTCCAAGAAAAGTCATGCCACCCATGGTCTACAGCACCTTGACCATCCTTGGATAAGGTTTCATAAATAACCAAGCTACTATGCAAAGTTTAGTGTGTTGCTTCAACTATTAACACAGCCATCTATACATTGGGATAACTTCTTGGCTTAAATTTTATTACCTTTTCTGTAAGGTCAGACCGTTCCTGGAGTTTGTAAGTCTTGGAAAATATAAGTCGAATAATCCACAGGATAAGAATCCCTTCTAGTATCAGGTGATAGGCAGGTGCCTGGAAAAACACAAAAAGTAGTGTAAATATTAGGAACCAGTAATGCCAAATAACGCTGCCCGAGGAGCCACAGCATTCTAACCACATGCAGGTCAGGGTTGCAAATCACAATTTCTGCTGCTCCACTAACATGACCACAGTCTGTGAACGATCTGCCAGCTACACACGGATGAAAGATAGTCGGGATGGGGGAGCTCTGTAATTCTTCACCAGGGACGTTAAATGGCTTCAGTCCGGCACAGCAAGCAGATCACTGTAAACTGATGCAAAGTATAGAGTAGCTGCACATTACAACAGATCTGTCACACTGAACACACTCCCTATATGCAGGCAGCATGTTATAGAGCACAAGGGGCTGGGCAGATTGATGTATAGCTTTGTGGGGAAATACTCAGTAGAACTTGTAATGTATTGTAAATGCCTGCTCACTCCGGGCCAGTGAGTGCAGCCTCACTATGTGACCAACAGTCCTCCCAGAATACACATTACAGAAGCGCTGTCAATTATTCAGGGAGATCACCCAGCTAATCTCTTCCCAGAAAACACCACCTGCAGACAGGGAGCATGTTCAGGTGACAAATCTGCTTGGATGGTCCAGGACTTCATATACACAAGTGCATCATGTGCACGCTTGTGACCGGAACGCCATGAAAACACGGAAAGAACACAAGATAATCGAGACATCTGAACCTGGTAGCTGATGAAAGAGATAGCAATGTATTCTTTTCAGGACTTAATGCTGATAAAGATTTAAAAGAAGACATTGAATTAGGGCCACTTATTAATAGGCAGTTGTATATATGTGAGAACGTAGTCCATACCATAGTAGCACACAGTCCAGAATCTGAATAGGTAAAACTGGGATAAACTGCCCCACTATAGAGGCCAGCGCACAATAACCCCCATCAATTTAAAGGAATATCTCCAAAAGAATGTATTCCTTTTGTGAGCCTAAGAACAGGACTACCCTCTGACTGTAGATTATAGAGCGGTAAATAGAGCTAATCTCTAAAGGAATGCTACATGGAGCGAGTAATTCCTCAGATTAATAACCACTCACAGATTTAGGAATTGCATAAATGGAACAAATGATCCATCATCAGGAAGTTCTATCAATACAGAGTAATCGTCTGCCGAACTACTGAGAATTGATGACGGGCCATTAAGCCAAGGCTGGACTACGACTTCTAGCTAGAAGCGGGCTGTGTGACTTGTACTGCATAACGCGACTAGTCTCTGCTTGAGTCACACTCCAATAGAAGTGAAGGTGAAAAATTGTGTGACTGCCTTCTATTAGAGAGCGACTGTGCCGCCATGTAATACTACATTTACCCTGCAGTGGTCTCTTCGCTGGATCTACAGTGATCACAACTCCCATAATAAAAGGGGTAATCTTTCATTTAAAAAAAATAAAATAAATAACTTTAAATCAGACACACACACACACACACACACACACACACACACACACACACTTCTGATGCAGTTGTTGGATCAGGTTTTCGAGCCAAACACAGGAGTGGACACAAAATAAAGGCGATACGTCGTCAGTCTTTTCTTTACATCTTTCCTTCCTTTTGGTTCCACTTCTGGCTTTGGCTCAAAAAACCGGAGTATAGGACCATCATGGCCTCTTGAGCATAATCACTAGGCCCAGTGCGTCAGGTCAGTTCTTTCCCCTTCCTCTCTTCACTTCTTTCCTGTTCTCTTACGGGTTATTATGCATGGCTGCGGGTTCAGGGTTCATACCAGAGTTTCTTTATCACTATTGATTTCAGTGGTACGTTGTTATTCTTTGTACTCTCTGTAATTCCATTTACTGGCCTGTGGGCCGATGTCAGTGCTGCATTTGTGTGCACCATTATATTTTGTGTGTTGAAAAACAAAAAAACACCGGAGCCAAAAACTGCCACAAAAACAGTGTGTGATCCTGGCCTTAAAAGGGGTTGACACATCAGCAATAGCAACATCTTGCCAATACGCCCATAATCGTGCCCAAGGACAACATTGGAGGGGGGGGGGGGGGGTCTCCCACTCTTGACCCTCCTCTATATACTAGAGTGGAGGGCTGCCGCAATGAATAAGTCCCACTGGGGTGGAAAGAACTAACTCACTGGAGTGAATCTTGTGTCATTTTACATTTCCCCTTCCGTGGCACGTGGTGGCCCACAGGGGGTTTCAGGAGGGGTAGAAGGAGTCTTAAGTTGCAATGTAAAAGTGATGGAAAATTATCCATCCTGCAACTTCAAACACGTGCAACTGAAGTAGTGGAAATAACGTGACAGAGTGAAACTAAACGATGCTGAGACCAGGAAGTTTGCTCCTTCCTACAGGATAAAGGTCACCATTTTGCCTGTGATCATTTTGCGCATTATAGGTCTCTCACCATAGAGAATTTACGCAACCCCTCCTATGAAGCCCAGATTATGGACATGCCCGGTGAGGGTGGATACTGCATGGTACAAGGGGTACATACAGGAGTCCTGGGTGAAGGAGTTACGTCACTATCAGCTTACCACACCTGACACGGAAGTTCCTCTGAAGTAGTTACCAGCGCTCTAAATGAGAGGGAGAGCTGGGCAGAGACGCGTGTGGCAAGCCGGGACACTGACCGTGTGACACTTGTAACAAGTGGCCTCCCTTCCTCTGGGTTCGCCGACCTTCTCAAGTCTTCACAGAAAGACGTTCAATGAGCCAACTTACCTCATAAAACGCCTGCACCATCTCCACCAACACCCACTGCTGACTCGCCGCCATGATATCGGAGAGGCCGGGGCGGTAAGCCTAGATACGAGAAGACGGACGCTTCCTGGACTGCAAGTGACAGAGGTCGGTAGGCGGGGCTTGGAGAGAAGCTTCGTGGGCATTGGTGGTTACTAGGTGATGTCATCATACGGCAGAAACTAGGGGAGAAGCCGAGTAGTCTAAGAAAGTAGGGCGGGGCCTCGACGGCGCTGTCCAATGCTGATAGTTATGAGGCGAGGCGGAAGTGGCAGACGTTAGAGTTGGGTGTGTTGTTGCTCTGGTAACAGGAAGAAGCGGAAATAGAGAAGCTGCTGATGTGGGCGCTCATTGGATGTTGTATTCCGGCGGTTAAGTAGGATTCTTTGCCGTAGGAAGGAGTTACACGGGGAACTTCCCATAGCTAAAGCTGCCACACACCACACAGTGCATTTTTTGATGCGTTTATAGTCTTATTTTAGCGTTTATAGTCTTATTTTAGCTCTTGGCTTAGTGTATGTCGATTTATTATTATTTTTAATTAAAGTTGTATCATATTAATAATTCTAATCTTTATATAGCGCCAACATATTCCGCAGCACTTTACAATTCAGCGTGTACAGACAATATCAGACAAAAGTAGTTAAAGAGACTCTGTCACCACATTATAAGTGCCCTATCTCCTACCTCTCACCCATTGAAACTTATGGGTCCGACAAAACGATGGACGGCACACGGAAGTCATTCATGTGCCAACCGTTTTTTACGGATCCGTTGCCAAGCAACGGCAGGGCGTGCCATAGTTCCCAGCATTCAACACACAAGATGGATTTTTACAGACCGTTTAAGACAAACGGAAGCACAACGTCCGTTTAAAACGGATGCGGAGTGACAACGGAAAACACACGGATGTCACAACAAACACACGGATCCGTTTTAAAACGGACATGAAAACGGTGAAGGATGCGTTCATGAGGCCTAAAAGACACGGCCAATTTTGGCCTCGAGGACAGAACAATTATTTTTGATATTTTCCTCTTTGCATCCCGGTGCTCATAACATTTTTATTTTGTGTTTGACATCGCCGTATGAGACTTTGTTTTTGCAGGACAATTTGTACTTTATATAGGTGCCATTTTTTGCTACATTTATATTATCGTTTAATTTATATACATTTTTATGTTGGCAGAAAAAAAGCAGTTTCCATTAAAAAAATGTTTACAGCATATATCAAGCATCATAAATGACACGATAAATTTGTTGTGCAGGTTGTTACGTCGTGGCAAAACCAAATATGTGTATATTATTTTATGTTTTGGGACAAATTGTTTGTATATTTTTACAGATTTTTTTATTTAACCCCCCCTTCCCGACATTTGACGTATCCATACGCCAAAGTCGGGGGGTAGGGGAAGTATGGAGTGGGCTCCATATGATGCCGGTGTCGGCTGTATGTTACAGCCGATACTTCAGAGTAACAAGCGGCATCACGCTCGAGCGGGTGATGGTTGCTATGGCTGCCTGGGGGCCTAATGAAGGCCCCCCCCGGTCCGCCATCTTTTCCTCCTATGTTCGCCTCCAGCAGGGCTTAATAGATGCCTGTCAGAATCACGATATACTGCATATACTGCAATACATTAGTATTGCAGTATATCGTGCAAGCGATCTAACGATCGCTGGTTGAAGTTCCCTAGGGGGACTAATAAAAAAAGTAAAAATGAGTTAAAGAGGCTCTGTCACCAGATTTTGCAATCCCTATCTGCTATTGCAGCAGATCGGCGCTGCAATGTAGATAAGAGTAACGTTTTGTTTTTTTTAAAAACGAGCATTTTTGGCCAAGTTATGACCATTTTTATATTTATGCAAATGAGGTTTTCTAAAGTACAACTGGGCGTGTTTAAAGTTAAAGTACAACTGGGCGTGTATTATGTGCGTACATCTGGGCGTTTTTACTTCTTTTACTAGCTGGGCGTTGTGAATGGAAGTGTATGATGCTGACGAATCAGCATCATCCACTTCTCTTCACAACGCCCAGCTTCTGGCAGTGCACAGACACAGCGTGTTCTCGAGAGATCACGCTGTGACGTCACTTCCTGCCCCAGGTCCTGCATCGTGTCGGACGAGCGAGGACACATCGGCACCAGAGGCTACAGTTGATTCTGCAGCAGCATCAGCGTTTGCAGGTAAGTCGATGTAGCTACTTACCTGCAAACGCCGATGCTGCTGCAGAATCAAATGTAGCCTCTGGTGCCGATGTGTCCTCGCTCGTCCGACACGATGCAGGACCTGGGGCAGGAAGTGACGTCACAGCGTGATCTCTCGAGAACAGGCTGTGTGTCTGTGCACTGCCAGAAGCTGGGTGTTAACGAAGAGAAGTGGATGATGCTGATTCGTCAGCATCATACACTTCTATTCACAACGCCCAGCTAGTAAAAGAAGTAAACACGCCCAGATGTACATACACAATACACGCCCACTTGTACTTTTACTTTAAACACGCCCAGTTTTACTTTAGAAAACCTAATTTGCATAAATATAAAAATGTTCATAACTTGGCCAAAAATGCTCGTTTAAAAAAAAACAAAAAACGTTACTCTTATCTACATTGCAGCGCCGACCTGCTGCAATAGGAGATAGGGGTTGCAAAATCTGGTGACAGAGCCTCTTTAAATAAAGTTGTTTTTTTTTTGTGTAAAAAAATATTTAAAAGTTTAAAAAACCCCCCTTTTCCCATTTTCCCCCTAGAGCATAGTAAAAAAAATAACTAAATAAACATAATTGGTATCGCCGCGTCCGTAAAAGTCTGAACTATTACAATATATCATTATTTAGTTTCAAAAGGTATTTATTGGTATATCGGTACAGAAATGTGATATACAATTATATTTAATCAATCCTCGCGCAGGAGGATACAGTAATAAGTGCTTGTTTTAAACAGGGAGACATTTACAGGGAAGTAAGGGATTTGGAGGGACATAGGGATGGAAAAATATAAACCAGCCAACTGAGCCATAAAATTGTACATATTAGTCATATGACGGTAGAGCGAGCCTAGTGTCACATTGTTGGACCACAATTTACAGGGTAATAGTATACTGAAAGTCGGGTGAATGAGGGGAGGAGAGCCATTGGTCCCACACAGTACGATAGAGGTGGAGTGAATCAGTTCTCACAGCCTCAAGTTTTTCAAATATAGCTATACGATTGACTCTATTAATAACCATAGAGATATCTAGATCAGCTGTACGCCACTTGGACGCTATATAGATTCGAGCCGCTAAGAGTATAAACTGGGCAAGCTTAAATTTAGAGTTCGGCATTCTGGGAGGAATGGCTCCCAGTAGACATGTAGGAAGCCGTTTTGGAACGGTAAACTGGCAGATATTAGAGATCAAAGTACAGATACCCGACCACAAAATTGTGACTCGTGGGCACGACCACCATGTATGGTACATAGTTCCATCTAAGGCACATCCTCTAAAACACTCGGCCGAAACCGTTGGGTATATGGCGTGAAGCTTTGCCGGGACGTAGTATGCTCTATGTAACAATTTCGTGGACGTCTCAACCAAGGATACCTGCCAGCTACCCTTACTAATGGTGTCACAGCATTGTCTCCACTGTGCAGGTGAGAGCGCGGCCCCCATGTCTTCCTCCCACTTCAACATATACGGTAATTTGGTATCGGGGTGTGGGGTATTAAAAATACTATATACCATAGATAACAAACCCTGCCGAGAGGGCGAAAAGATTAATATTCTTTCCAAAAGGGTGTATGTCATTTTGGTTTGGGCAGGGAGTAGTTTGCGCAAAAAAGAAAAAACATCTGGATAGCCCTATAATGTTCAGGGGCAGGGGGGGTATGGGCCTCATTGAAATGCGCATATGAAATCAGATGGTCAGCCCTATTGAAGTAATGGACTTTTGTTAGGTTTTTGGAATACCACCAACGATAGCTTGAGCTCTGAAGGCCTGAGGGGAACCCCGGATTTCCAATCATAGAAAGCAGCGGGGAGCATTGGGACTGCAGCCATTGTCGGAATCTAACTGATCGCCATAGAATGAGGGAGTGATATGATAGAAGGGAGATATTCTTTAACGTAGTCGGTAGGAGAGATACCATCCACAGCAATGCGCCCCATGAATAAGGTGTAATTTGAGCCGCCTCCAATGAGACCCACACCGGTGCCCTATCTGGCGGAAGATGCGTTAGTAACAGTTGAGCCACCCTAGCCGCCTTGTAGTAGTGTAGTATATTGGGAACCGAAAGCCCCCCCACTCTTTTATGATACATCATGACACTTGTCGATATTCTGGGGCGTTTATTGTTCCAAATAAATTTTAAAATGTCTTTCTGGAGGAGTTGCAGATCACCTTTCTGGAGGGGGATAGGAAGAGTTCTAAATAAATATAGTAATCTGGGGAGGGTCACCATTTTGATCGTATTAATTCTACCCATCCAAGAGATCGGTAGTTTAGTCCACTTCGCCATATCAGCCCTAATGGTCTTAAATACCGGTGGGTAATTGTATTTGTACATTGTATCAAGGGAGGGGGTTAAAGCTATGCCCAAGTAAGGGAGGTAATGCGTTTGGGTGTGGAAGCCAAAATTTATTTCTATCAGTTTTTGCAGAGAAGGTGGAGCGTTACAATACAGGGCCTCCGATTTAGATTGATTCACACGTAATCCCGAGACTGCGGAGAAAGAGCCGAGAGCCGCCATCAGATTCGGGAGGGAAGTCAACGGTTTAGTGAGCGTGAGGATGAGATCATCAGCAAAGAGACTTATCTTTTGTTCCCCTTTACCAACCCTCGGTCCCGTAATATTTGGATTACACCTAATGAGTTCTGCTAACGGTTCCATAGCGAGTGCAAATAAAGCTGGCGAGAGGGGACAGCCCTGTCTAGTACCTCTCCGTATGTGTATAGGATGAAGTGTGGTAGTTGGTAGTTTAAGGTGTGCCTCAGGGTTGTGGTATATTGTCTTGACAGCCCGAAGAAAGGGGCCCCCAATCCCCACCCTTTCTTTTTTTTATAAATTCTCTTTTATCAAGGATATTAACATAGAAAACAACCATGAACAACAGTCCTTACATCCATCGTAATAACATTCTTACAATGTAATAGGTTACAAGCAGGGGCGTAACTAGGAAAGACTGGGCCCCATAGCAAACTTTTGACTGGGGCCCCCCCTCCCCTGGGTGTCACACAACCCCCCCCCCTTGTAGATAGTGCCTTTTTTACAGCCCCCCCTGTAGATAACGCCATACAGCCCCCCCTCTGTAGATAGCGCCATACATCCCCCTGTAGAGAACGTCATACAGCCCCCCTGTAGATAACGCCATACAGCCCCCTGTAGATAACGCCATACAGCCCCCCCTGCAGAGAACTCCATACAGCCCCGCCTGTAGAGAACGCCATACAGCCCCCCCCTGTAGGGAACGCCATACAGCCCCCCCTGTAGAGAACGCCATAGAGCCCCCCCTGTAGGGAACACCATACAGCTCCCCCCCTCTAGGGAACGCCATACAGCCACCCCCCCTGTAGGGAACGCCATACAGAGTTCCCCCCCCCTGTAGGGAACGCCATACAGCGTCACCCCTCTCAAAAAAATGCGACCTACAGTGTGTCCTACAAAATACATGTATCCCCTCTCCACAGGATCTCCACAGGAGAGGGGATACATGTGTGATCGCTGGCAGCAATAGGGAGAACGGGGGACTGAAAGTCCCCTGAACTTCTCCATGACTAACCTCTGACTTCCGGCGTCTGCGCAGCTCAATAAAAATGAAAGGAGCGCTGGTCACGCATGCGCACAAGCGCGCCCGGCGCTCCATTCATTTCTACGGAGCTGCCGACACAGATCCCGGAAGTCCGAGGTTTGTGATGGAGAACTTCAGGAGGCTTTCAGTCCCCCGTTCTCCCTATCAATGCCAGCGATCACTCATGTATCCCCTATCCTGTGGAGATCCTGTGGAGAGGGGATACATGTCTTTTGCTCTATTTTGCGCCTTCAGGACCAGACACCGTTTAGCCATTTTTAGCACGTGTTAGTTAAATTGCTATAACTTTTTTATTTGTTGGGCTAACGACGTGATTTTTGCGAAGTTTTTTCCGTAGACAATGCAGGTTTCATTTTTTATCGTTTTTATACACACCTTTTTTGCTATTTTAGAATTTTTATTCATAAAGTTTGAAAATAATAGTAAAAAAATAAGCTTTTTTACATTTCAGCTATTTATTTTTTGGTAATAACATAGTTTTACCCTAAAATAGACCTTTTATTTGTGATCGTCATTGTCTACCGTAAATTTTTATATATTACATGTCTATATTAGGGTAATTGGGTCAGCGCTAGCGTTACAACAATGATTGGCGGGGGGAACGGTATTTTTTTTGGCGTGGGTATTTTATGTGTATTTATTATTTATATTTTTTTTGCACTTTACTTTATTCTTTTTTTATTACTATGGTCTGTCCCCCAAAGGTCAAAGAAGACCTTTGGGGAACTTTATATATATTTTTTCTTTCTTTTACACCATGTTTTTCCACTGTAACTGGAGCTGCACAGCAGCCCCAGTTACAAGGGAAATCAGCCCTCTCATAGTGACGATTGTCACTAATAGGGCTGTGCTGGGTCTAGTAAGACCCAGCAACAGTCTGCCACTAACGGCACCCGGCGATCATGTGACCAGTCACATGATCACCGGGAGGAATAGAGACAGCGCCGCTGCTGCTGTCTCTATTCCTGTACACAGCGCGCATTAAGCGCTGTGTACAAGTGATCGGAGAAGACAGAAGCAGCGAAAGCTGCTTCTATCCTCTCCTCAGGGTCCCCGGCAGTCACTGACAGCCGGAGACCCGACATTCAGCTGCCCGATCGCGTGGGCAGCAAGTTAAAACCCGAACCGTAGAAAGTCTATGGCTCGGGTTTTAAGGACCCTGACCGCTGGCCGTAAAAATACAGTCAGCGGTCGGGAACCAGTTAATGGCAGAGCGGGGAGATACCTCCCTGCTCTGCCGTAGTGTTCAGTGGCGTCCCGCTGTAGCAGCCATAGCGGCTGCTAGCGGAGCCTCCGGCCATGGTGGGGGCCCGTGCCGGCGGGCGACACGGGCCCCCTCATGCTGCGGGCCCCGTAGCAGCCGCTACTGCTGCTACGGCGGTAGTTACGCCACTGGTTACAAGAATTCAAATATCTTTAGTAAGATTGTCTCTGAGCGAAAGGGATAATTCCCGACATATCTTCATGAAATATATTGTGAAAGAAAAACAGAGACATGCATTACAAGTCAAATATCAGTAACCTACTGTGTGCTCACAACAACACAAAATAAAGGATAGAAAATAATATTACACAAAAGGATAGATACAAAACAAAAACATACAGTCTCCCTGGTGATGGAAAAAATGTGGAATGTCAACACTTTGCTGCGTCCCTGGTCTCGTCCATCAAAATAAATCCAGTATCATGGTATAGAAATTATTCATCCCGTAATCCCTATATATTAATTTACCTTAGCACAACAGGGCTTCTAGAGTTGTTTCTGGATAAATTTTCTAGGTATTGCTTCCAAAGTTGCCATGTCTTAAGAAAGCTGTCCCTTGTGAAAGTATTCCAGCCTACCAACTCCTCCAGTCTATATAGTTGGTGCATTTTAGACCACCAGACCTCTATCGTAGGGGGATCTGTTTTCCTCCAATACAAGGGAATTAGAAGTTTTGCAGTGGCCACCATAAAAGTTATCAAATTCTTTTTCGAAGGCGTAAAATCTTTCACTGGTAACCACAACAGAACCAACTCCGGGGTTAACCGGATATTATTTCCTGTTATCTTGCCTATAGCTATTTCCACCTCCTTCCAGAAATTCTTAATTTTAGGGCAAGACCACCATATGTGTGCAAGCGTCCCTGTCTCCAGGCCACATCTCCAACAAACGTCCGTGCTAACTAGATGTATTCTATAAAGATAAGCAGGTGTCCTATACCATCTTGTCACCAATTTGTACGAATTTTCCTGGTACCTCACACATCTAGAGAACCCGAGAGTAAGAGAGTATCAGATCAATCTCCATTTGCGAGAAGATGGAGCCCAGCTCGACTTCCCATTCTCTAATGAAATGTGGTTTAGATGGAGCTCGTTGTAGGAGGAGACCAGAATGTATCTTAGACAGAAGCTTGGTCGGGGTATTGGGTAAGAGAGAATAATTTTCAAGCCACGTAGGGTCCGGATATAAGCTTAGATTAGTTGACAAAAATTTACGACATACTGATTTAAAATTGAGTTGATGTAGAAAGGGGACCTTAACCTTATGAATAGGAGGATTCGGATCATTTCCCCTAAGTCTTGTCCTAAGAACATCCAATTCAGGTAGAACTGCTGCACCTAATATCTCCGCTACTTTATAATTTTTAAGTGTATGCCACATTGAAGAACTCATACTTTGCGTTTTATTTACATAATGTGGTAAAACAGCCAATGGAGCCAATGAAGAAAGATTTCCACTAGACATGGCCAAAGCACCCGATTTCTGACAAACTTTAAGCATTCCCCTAGTCAGTACACTAACCAATACCTTTGGTGGAGGTAATGGTAATTTCACCCACAGCAAATGAGCTAAGTCCTCCGAGAGGAGCGCTCTTTCCATATCCAGATGAAGAGTTCCTATAGACAAATTAGCTAATTGTGACCATCGAGACAACTGGACCGCTTCATAATATGTCTTTAAATCAGGCAATGCCATCCCTCCTTGCGTTTTTTTAAGAGTGAGGAGCCGATAAGCCAACCTGGGATGCTTCTCCTTCCACAAGAACTTAACAAAAAGACTCCTGAAACTGTTGAAAAAGCTATTTGGCAGCTCAATAGGTAGACTCTGCAGCATATACAGGATTTGTGGGAGAACATAAGTCGCCAATAAATTTTTCCGTCCTATCCAAGAGACATAAGGTATGTTCAGTTGGGATATATATCTATGAATCCTGGAGAGGAGGGGTTTAAAATTAAGTACGAAGAGCTGGGAAACATCAGCTGAAATCATTGTCCCCAAGTATTTAATAGCCTGCGAAGGCCATTTAAAGGGCGACATAGATATCAGAACCAACAGCTGACCAACCGGTACATTAATACCCAAGGCCTCCGACTTATCATAATTAATCTTAAAGTTAGATATCTCTCCAAATTCATTAAAGACGTCTATTATTTTTGGAAAGGCCTCAAGTGGATTTGTAATCATCAATAGCAAATCATCCGCAAAGGCTGCCAGTTTATGAGTATAACTCCCCATCTTCAATCCTTCAATCCCAACGGTCTGTCGTAATTTCGCAAGTAATGTCTCCATCACCATACAGAACAGAGACGGGGACAAGGGGCAACCTTGACGTGTTCCATTTGTAATAGAAAAATAATCTGACAAAGAACCGTTCACTTGAATTCTAGCAGATGGGGAGGTATATAGAGAAAATATAGCATCAATAAACACAGGAGGAAAATTAAATTTAAGTAAGGTAGCTCTCATGTACTCCCAACAGACCCTATCAAACGCCTTCTCTGCGTCAGTACCAAGGAGAACCATAGAGTGCCCCCGGCGCCTTATTTGACATATAGCGTGCAATACCCTGCTCACATTGTGCCTACCTTCCCGACCCTTCACAAATCCCACCTGTTCTTCATTTATTAGTTTCGGCAATATTGGTTGAATGCGAAGAGACAGAATTTTAGCCCACCACTTCACATCACAATTCAAGAGCGAGATAGGCCTATAGCTCCCACAGCATTCTAGATCCTTCCCCTCTTTAGGAAGAATAGTTATAAAAGCTTCCAATGCTTGCTTAGGTAATGAAGCTCCCTTCATCAGAGAATTACATACTTCCACAAACTTCGGTATTAATTGCTGACTAAATTTTTTATAGTACGAAATACGTAGGCCATCCGGCCCCGGGCTTTTCCCAGACGGTATTGAATGCAACACTTTCTCAACCTCCTCTTTAGTGATAGGCGCCAGGAGCTCTCCTCAATCCAACTCAGAGAGGCCAGGTACCGAGATAGAATCTAAAAAACTCCTTATTTTGCTAGTCTTCTCCTGTGGTGTCAACCCCAAGTTCCCCACCGGGTTTCCCAGATTATACAGTGAAGAGTAAAAGGATTGAAAGGTCTTTGCTATAAGCGGAGTGGTAGTCACCTTTGCCCCTTTGTCATCTTTTATGGTCTCAATAAATGTTTTGGACTGTTTTTGTCGGATCAGACGGGTCATCAATTTGGAGCCTTTGTCTCCATGAAGATACATGTGACGTTGAGCAGCCAAAAAAGCCTTAGCCGCGTTTACATTCATATGGTCCTTAAGTTCCTGACGTAACTGACTTAATTCCCTATAATCCTCAGACGAGTTAGAATTTTTATGTGATAATTCCATTTGAGTTATCTTATGGAGTAAGTCTAGAATTTGAGCATTCCTTTGTTTTTTAACACGTGAGGACAGGGCAATAAGTTCTCCCCTCATAAAGGCTTTTTGCGTTTCCCAGAGAATTGGTCTGGAGATTTGCGGAGTATCATTAAAGCCATAGAATTCCTCCATTTTTAGGGCAAGTGCTTGACTATGCTCTTTGTTTGCGATAATGGTATCGTTCAATCTCCAGGTCCATTCTTTACGAGGTAAATTAAGCAATTCTAAGGAAAGTGATATCGGAGCATGGTCCGAGACCGTAATACTTCCTATATCCGCTTGAAGTAACGAGGGAACAAGGACCATAGGAATGAATATATAGTCAATTCTATGATAAGTCTCGTGTGGTGTAGAATAAAAAGTAAAGTCTTTTAACCCCTTAAGGACGCAGCCTTGTTTTGGCCTTAAGGCTCAGAGCCCATTTTTCAAATCTGACATATTTCACTTTATGTGGTAATAACGTCGGAATGCTTAAACCTATCCAAGCGATTCTGAGATTGTTTTCTCGTGACACTTTGGGCTTCATGTTCGTGGTAAAATTTGGTCGATATATTCAGTCTTTATTTGTGAAAAATTGCAAAATTTTGAGAAAATTTACAAAAAATAGCATTTTTCAGAATTTAAATGCATCTGCTTGAAAAACAGACGGTTATACCACCCAAAATAGTTACTAGTTCACATTTCCCATATGTCTACTTTAGATTGGCATTGTTTTTTGAACATTATTTTATTTTTCTTGGACGTTACAAGGCTTAGAACATAAACAGCAATTTCTCATATTCTTAAGAAAATTTCAAAAGCCTTTTTTTGAAGGTGCCAGTTCAGTTCTGAAGTGGATTTGAGGGGCCTATGTATTAGAAACCCCCATAAAACACCCCATTTTAAAAACTAGACCCCTCAAAGTATTCAAAACAGCATATAGAAAGTTTTTTAACCCTTCAGGCATTTCACAGGAATTAAAGCAAAGTGGAAATGAAATTTGCAAATTTCATTTTTTCTGCTGAATTTCAATTTTATTCAATTTTTTTTTAGTAACAGAGAAGGTTTTACCAGAGAAACACTACTAAATATGTATTGTCCAGATTCTGCAGTTTTTAGAAATGTCCCACATGTGGCCCTACTGCGCTCGTGGACTAAAACACAAGCCCTAGAAGCAAAGAAGCACCTAGTGCATTTTGAGGCCTCTTTTTTATTAGAATATATTTTAGGCAGCATGCCAGGTTTGAAGAGGCGTTGAGGTATCAAAACAATGGAAACCCACCAGAAGTGACCCCATTTTGGAAATTACACCCCTCAAGGAATTCATTTATGGTTTTTGTTATCATTTTGACCGCACAGTTTTTTCACAGCACCTATTTGAATTGGGCTGTGAAATGAAAAAAATGATATTTTTTCCAATAAAATGTCATTTTTGATCAAATTTTCTTATTTTCACAGGGAACAACATACCCCATTTTGTTGCCCAATTTGTCCTTAGTGCGGCAATACCCCATTTGTGGTGATAAACTGCCGTTTGGGCCCATGGGAGGGCTCAGAAGGAAAGGAGCGCTATGTGTTTGTTGGAGTCCAGATTTTGCTGGATTGGTTTTCGGGTGCCATGTCGCATTTGCAGAGCCCCAGAGGTATCAAAGCAATGGAAACCCACCCGAAGTGACCCCATTTTGGAAACTACACCCCTCAAGGAATTCATTTATGGTTTTTGTTATCATTTTGACCGCACAGGTTTTTCACAGCACCTATTTGAATTGGGCTGTGAAATGAAACAAATGATATTTTTTCCAATAAGATGTCATTTTTGATCAAAATTTCTTATTTTCACAGGGAACAACATACCCCATTTTGTTGCCCAATTTGTCCTTAGTGCGGCAATACCCCATTTGTGGTGATAAACTGCCGTTTGGGCCCATGGGAGGGCTCAGACGGAAAGGAGCGCTATGTGTTTGTTGGAGTCCAGATTTTGCTGGATTGGTTTTCGGGTGCCATGTTGCATTTGCAGAGCCCCAGAGGTATCAAAGCAATGGAAACCCACCAGAAGTGACCTCATTTTGGAAACTACACCCCTCAAGGAATTCATTTATGGTTTTTGTTATCATTTTGACCGCACAGTTTTTTCACAGCACCTATTTGAATTGGGCTGTGAAATGAAAAAAATGATATTTTTTCCAATAAGATGTCATTTTTGATCAAAATTTCTTATTTTCACAAGGAACAACATACCCCATTTTGTTGCCCAATTTGTCCTTAGTGCGGCAATACCCCATTTGTGGTGATAAACTGCCCTTTGGGCCCATGGGAGGGCTCAGAAGGAAAGGACCACCATTTGGCCTACTGGAGCTTTTCTGGTGCTAAGTCATGTATGCAGAAGCCCCTGAGGTACCAGTACAGTTGAAACCCCCGAGAAGTGACCCCATTTTAAAAACTACACCCCTTAAGACATTCATCTAGAGGTGTAGTGAGCATTTTGACCCCACAGGTACTGTGTAAAAGATAATGCGCAGCAGATGGTGCAGTGTGAGATTTGCAATTTTATATATGTATATGCCATTTCAGTGTCCAATATAGTGTGCCCAGCATGCGCCACCGGAGATATACACCCCTTAAATTGTAATGTGGGTTCTCCTGGGTACGACAATACCCTACATGTGGCTGTTATCAGCTGCCTGGGCATACGGCAGGGCTCAGGAGGGAAAGATGAGGGGGGTAAGCTGTGCGGAGTGCATCAGGGTAAATTAAAAATCAAGGGATGTATGATACATTTTAAAACAATCTTTTATACAGAGCCCTGGTTTTTCGTGACACGTGTTACATTGGTATATTGTGTTCTTCCTTATCCCCCTCTTATAGCAGACTCTGCACCTCTTTTGACTCTTTCCCTTTCCACCGGTTTGGGGACCTTCTCCTGGAAAGTGTTGCCCTGGTACGATGCGTGTGGCCTCGCTTCCAGAAGTACTGGGTGCCCCCCCTTCCTGGTCCCTAAAGATTAGATCTTGAAATTCCAGGAAAGTTCCCCTCTGGCCTGCACATCGACGTAGCACGTACGCATTGTACAATGCCATCTGTATGATGTGCCCGGCCAGCTTCTTATACCACACCGCATGGCGCTGTAGGGCTTCAGGACTTGATTTGACAAGTCCATCCCTCCCATGTACCTATTGTAGTCCAGGATGCAGTCTGGTTTGGGGGTGGCCTTTCCTTCATATATCCTAAACCTGTAGGTATACCCGGATGCACTCTCACAGCTTATACATCTTCACGCCATACCTTGCCCTCTTACCTGGCAGGTACTTGTGGAATTGAACCCTCCCTTTAAAATGTACCAGGGACTCATCAATAGAAAAACACTTCTCGGGGTTGTATGCTTGGGAAAACCGGGCACTGGAACGGTCTAATAGGGGTCTCCGTTTATACAAACGGTCAAAACTGGGGTCATCTCGGAGTGGGCACGGCTCATTATCAGTATAATGTAAGAAGCGAAGTATTGCCTCATTTATTTATTTTTTTAGGTTCCAGTTCATTTCTGAAGTTGCTTTGAGGGGCCCATATATTAGAAACCCCTATCAAACACCCCATTTTAGAAACTAGACCCCTCAAAGTATTCACAACAGCATATAGAAAGTTTATGAACCCTTTAGGTGTTTCACAGAAATTTAGAGCAAAGTAGAGGTGAAATTTACTCTTTTTATACCATTTTTTTTATAACACAAAAGGATTTATCAGTGAAACGCAACTCAATACTTATTGCCCAGATTCTGCAGTTTAGAGAAATATCCCACATGTGGCCCTCGGGCGGTAATGGACTGAAGCACCGGCCTCCGAAGCAAAGGAGCACCTAGCGGATTTTGAGCCCTCTTTTTTATTAGGCACCATGTCCGGTTTGAAGAGGTCTTGTGGTGCCAAAACATTGGAAACCCCCCAAAAGTGACCCCAATTTGGAAACTAGACCCCTTGAGGAATCCATTGTAGTTTTCTTGGGGTGCATGCGGCTTTTTGATCAGTTTTTATTCCATTTTTAGGTGGCGTGGTGACTAATAAACAGCAATTCTACTATTGTTTTTGTATACTTTTTTTTTTACAGCGTTCACCGTGCGCTATAAATGACATATTCACTTTATTCTGCGGGGCGATACGATCACGGCGATACCAGATGTTTATAGTTTTTTTTTATGTCTTATGGCGTTTGCACAATAAAATAAGTTTTGTAAACAATCATTCACTTTTTGTGTTACCTTATTCTAAGAGCCAGAACGTTTTTATTTTTCAATCAATAAAGGCGTGCGAGGACTTTTTTTTTGCGTAACGAACTGTATTTTCCATCAGTACCATTTTTAGGTACATGCGACTTTTTGATCTCTTTTTATTCCATTTTTTGGGAGGTGAAGTGACCAAACAATTGTGATTGTGGTACGGTTTATTAATATTTTTTTTTACGGCGTTCACCGTGCGGGATAAATAACAAAATAATTTTGTAGCTCAGGCCGTTACGGACGCGGCGATACCAATTATGTATAGTTTATTTGTTTGTTTATATATTTTTATTAATAATAAAGGACTGATAAGGGAAAAAGTGGGACTTTTACTTTTATTACTTTTAAAACTTTTATTTTCTTATTTTTACACATCTTTTTTTAACTTTTTTTTTACTTTATTACTTTGTCCCACTAGGGGACATGAGGGCAGGAGGCCCTGATCGCTATTCTAATACACTGCACTACATGCGTAGTGCAGTGTATTAGAACTGTCAGCTACTCACTGACAGCAAGCATAGTGGGTCCTGACGTTGTCAGGACCCACTAGGCTTCCGTCTATGGCATAGCCGGACGCCATTGTTTGGTGTCCGGTTGCCATAGTCACCATCGCCGGCCGCTATCGCGTAGCAGGCCGGCGATGGCAGCTTAACCCCTAAAAAGCCGCGATCTCTATAGAACGCGGCTTTTAAGGGGTTAATCAGCGGGGACACAGCGATCGGTCCCCGCTGTAGGAGCTGTGACAGCTGCTGAACAAGACAGCAGTGTCACAGCTCCTGTATGTGTCGGGAGGACGGCCGAAACGGCCGTTACTCCCGAGACGTACTATTACGGCATGGAGCGCGAACGATACAGCTGCCATGACGTAATAGTACGTCAAGGAGCGGGAAGGGGTTAAGGACGGATTCTTAACACGCCAGGCATCTACTAACCCTAGTTGTGACAGGATAAGTTTAAGGCGACGCATAGCAGGTATGGAAAACCTCGTGCTAGAAGAAGTGGAATCCAGAGCAGAGTCCAAAGATACATTAAGATCTCCCCCAAAAACAAGGTATCCCTCACTAAACGTTTTAAGAGAACAAAGAGTTTTGCGCAACCACGTCAATTGTCCAACATTAGGTGCATATACAGCTGCTATCGTAAACTTTGTGTTGGAGATGTGTCCCTTCAAGAAAACAAACCTTCCCATAGGATCTAGCAAAGAAGCTTCTACTTTAAAAGGAGTGTCTTTGTGTATAGCAATAGAAACCCCCCTCGATTTGGAAGAGTAGGTGCTATGAAACCATTGTGTATATGATTGCGTAGATAAGTTTGGTATATGTGTAGGCCGGAAATGAGTTTCTTGCAGCATTAAGACATCCGGAGTATTAAACTTTAAGGAATTAAAAATACGAGATCTCTTTTGAGGAGAGTTCAACCCCTTCACATTGAAGGAGCAAATACGTAGTCTACCCATGATATTTTACATTTAGAACCATCCTGACTGCAGGTACATTTGTTAAGTGCCACCACCAGGGAGATAAGACCAAATCAACAATAAAACGAATAACAACAAAACAATAAGGAATGGTATCAAAAGGAAACCTCCATATCATCCCGGAAATAGGAGGTGCTATCATGATGCACCTAAGCATCCAACAAATCCCCTGCCAGAGGGGAGGGGGGGAGAAGAAAGTTGCCATTTTGTACAAAACATCGCACCAATTCTTCATAACTCTTAAGACATAAACCGAATACTGATTCACATATTAATACTAAATTGAATCACCGCATGATTACACTGGAGGGTTGAGAGAAATACAAATACATATAGGGAGTATAAGTCATGGCCAACTTTACCCATGATATAACAATCGCTTCCAACCCCCCAATAGAACCATAATACACCTTCCTCCCCCTTATCGCGGTGAATTTGCCACAGTGTATTGGATTTACCTGGGTAAAATATAATGCCCAACATATATAAACAATCCCAACATTTCTGTGAAGAAATTTAAAACTAAATCACTTTAAGGCATCATTCAAGTGTCCTCTGCCATACGCGTCTTCTTGCCTCTCGGAGACTTGGGCTTGGGAGTAGGTTGCCACGGTTCTTGCACTGAAGGCATTCCCAAATCCAGCGACACCGGCATCCAGGACGGAATCTCCATAGGCTCTATCCCCAGCTTTTTCCATGCAGTATCCAGATCTCCAGGTGTGCGGATGGTGATCTGCCGGCCATCTTTCATCGTAGCAAGGCCGAATGGATAAAGCCAACGAACAGGTAGTTTCTTAGCACGTAGCACCTCTGTAACCGGCTTCAGAATGCGGCGTTTGGCCAATGTG
Organism: Rhinoderma darwinii; assembly: GCF_050947455.1. Taxonomy (NCBI): domain Eukaryota; kingdom Metazoa; phylum Chordata; class Amphibia; order Anura; family Rhinodermatidae; genus Rhinoderma; species Rhinoderma darwinii. The sequence continues at coordinate 403,199,137 of NC_134687.1, forward strand.
CTCGCAGCCAGGTCTTGGAAGAGTAAGATCTTAGTCCCTTCATACACTACTTCCGGAGCATCTCTTGCAGCTCTTAAAATGGCCGCCGTGTGAACATAGCTCAAAATCCCACAGATGACGTCACGTGGAGGTTCACCAGCCCCAGGCCTGGGACGAAGGGCTCGATGTACCCTTTCTACTGTGATATCCAAAGCCAGCTCGGGACCTACTAATGAGCGAAAAATAGAGTCCACCGCAGCAGGTAAGGCATCATGGTCAATTGACTCGGGGATACCCCGAAGGCGAACATTCCTCCGTCTACTACGGTTTTCCTGATCTTCCATGTGAAGATAGAGATTATTCAAGTGCATGTGATGAGCAGAAAGCTCCTGGTGAACCGAAACACCAAATTTAGCAGCGCCATTACTCTATGGCCAATGTGATGCATATCGGTTTTGATGTCTGATAAGTCCTTCATCACAGGCATAAGTGCCTGGAGCAGTGTTTTCTTTAGATAAGCCCTAGATATCGGTACAGAGTCTGCATTCCCCGCCGAGTCTGAAGGCGCACATGAGCTATCTGAATCCTCTCCCTGTTCACAGCGTGAAGATGTCGGCGCCATCTTGGATCTGCTCTCTGCAGGCGGCATCTTTTTGCCGAAGTATTTGTCCATGTCGGACGACTGTTTATGGGATCTGGGGGTACCTGCATGTTCCTTAGACTTGTCCCGACCTGTCTTCACCATTTTAGCCGAAAAAAGTGGGCAATATCCTGAGGAATCGGTGGATGTAGTGTGGAGCGCCGGGATTACACGTCCATCACCTTGCTCGGCAAGCTCCGCCCCCCATCCCCACCCTTTCTAATACTTTAAATAGGTATTCCCAGGAAAGGCTATCAAAAGCCTTTTCTATGTCTAATGCTAAAAGGACCATCTTGGATTTAGTAACGTTGGCTGAATGTATAGTATTGAGGATTTTCCTAACATTATCAGGTGCTTCCCGTCCTGGAATAAATCCTACTTGATCTCTATGAATTAATTGGGACATAAACCTGTTCAACCGTTTGGCTAGAATAGAAGTGAATATTTTAGTGTCTAGGTTAAGTAACGATATCGGTCTGTAATTACCTGCCATCAAGGGGTCCTTGTTAGGTTTGGGAATAACTGTAATCATGGCGGAGAGGAATTCAGTAGGCATGGGCCGACCCTTCATCAGGTCTGTACAAAAGGTAACTATATGCGGGACTAACTGCTGAGAGATTTTTTTGTAGTATAAGGCCGTGAATCCATCGGGTCCCGGGGCCTTCCCCAATTTCAACTCTTTAATAGTGTCCTCTACCTCATCGCTCGAAATCTCGGCATTCATAAATTCAATATCCTTTTCGGAAAGTTGAGGGATGTTGACAGAAGCTAAGAAATCCCTCACCGCAGCCTCAGAAGGGGGGGAAGGGTTGGCATATAAAGTTTGGTAGAACTTGGTAAAGACCTCATGAATACGGTCCGGGTTAGAGGTGGTCTGTCCCGGGCGTGATTGGATACAAAACACCTGATTGATTCGCTGCCGAGCCTTAAGCTGTTGGGCCATAAGTTTATCTGGTTTATTGGCCCATTTATAATATTTTGATTGAGTCCATCTAAGGGCTTTTTCTGTCTTGTTGGTCAGTAACATATCAATCTGGAACTTAGTGTCTTTAATAGCGCGAATGAGATACAAGGAAGGACTTCGTTGATTGGCCGCCACCAGTCGGGCCAGTTTAGCTTCAAGAGCATTTTGAGCCTGAGACCTTTCTTTTTTACAACGAGATGCCATTGCTATTATCCTGCCCCTTATAAATGCTTTATGGGCAAGCCACACAGTATGTGAGTTAACATCAGGAGTGGAGTTGTCCATAAAGTACTGAGAGAGTTCAGTCTGAATCTGGTGCTGAACAGTAGGGTTAGATAAGAGTGACTCATTGAGCCTCCAGGAGAAGGGCATGACGCCTCGTTTGGAAAAGTCAAATTCAGCTAGAACTATATCATGATCTGACCAGGCCGACAGGATATGTCTAGAGTAGGCCAATGAGGGGAGGGAGTTAGTTGAGGCCAGGATCATGTCGATCCGGGTGTATAAACGATGCGCCGGAGAGAAGTATGTATAACCCCGTTGCGCCCCGTTATATTCTCTCCAAGTGTCTGCAATAGAAAGCGAGCCCAGAATCTTATTGATCAAAGCCGCCTGAGTATGCGTGCGTCTAGAGGGAGCGGGCGAGGAAAGGTCTAGTGTAGTGTTCATCACAAAATTAAAATCCCCACTCCATATTAAGTGTTGGTATTGTAGAGAGAGTAAGGTATCATGTAACCCGTCAAAAAACTGAAGCGGGTCTTCATTTGGGGCGTAAGAATTCACTATACATAGGACTTTATCATATAATACACCTAGGATGATCACAAATCTGCCCTGGGGTCTACTATAGACTCAGTGACCTGGATAGGAAGATTATTCTTAATTAAGGTGATCACTCCGCGTGACTTAGAGGGAAATGTAGCAGAGTAAAATGTAGTGTACCGGGGATGGAAGAATTTAGGATGAGATGTAGGTGTGAAACATTCCTGCAAACAAATAACATCGGGGTTATGCTTAACATAAGAGAGAAAAGCTTTTCTACTTTTTTGCGGTGAATTGAATCCCCTCACATTATGACTTAGTACTCTACACATAATACGAGGGAGGAAGTGGCATACGCTCTGCAGATACACAAAGCAGAAAATTACTAGGCATACAGTGTAACGAAGTAGGTGACTGGTACTTTTAGCATATAGGCTCGTATATGGCATAGAGAGTCAAATAAAAAGGTTAAACAAAAAACAATGGACAACTATTCTGTGGAGTATTCCGCAGACAGGTAGCACCTCTTGGGGTGCACATCTCTGCTACAGCAATTCTCACAAAAAAGGAGGCCAGCATGGTGGCCAGCAGCACTAAGCCTGATGATAGGATCTAGCCAGAAAGTTCCTTGGTACAAGAAATAGCAATGATGGCCTAGATGAGGCGAGGCATATAGAAATAATGTGGCTCCCCATAGGGCATGATACTCATCTGGATATCAGGCGAGGATCCTTATATATTGTGTCCTCCTATTCCCCGGGGATCGGGCAGCCTAGCAGTGGAGTTGGAGGTTCTCGGCCCGGGTGTCCAGGTCCTAGTCGGCCGTTGAGGTCTGGGCGGAAGGGCTGAGACAGGGACCAATGGAAGTCCAGCACACTGCAAGGCATCTCGACCCTCTGCCGGTGATTTGACCACATAGGTTCTGTTGTTGACCTGAAAATTAAGCGAAAAGGGGAATCCCCATCGGTAACGGACCTGGGTCGTCTGTAAAGCTTGAGTAATGTCCCGCATTTCTCTTTGACGTTGGAGTGTAACCTGCACGGTGAACGCTGTAAAAAAAAAATTGTAAACACCAGAATCTCTATTTTTTGGTCACCTAATCTCCCACAAAAAATGAAATAAAAAGTGATCAAACCGTCGCATGTACACCAAAATGGTATTATTAAAAACGACAGCTTATCCCGCAAAAAAAAAGCCCTCATACCACTTAATCAACGGAAAAATAAAAAAGTTATGGCTCTCGGAATTTGGCGACACAAAATAAATTTTATTTTTTACACTTAGGTTTTTACTTGTAAAAGTAGTAAAATATAGAAAAACCTACACATATTTGGTATCGCTGTAATCATATTGACCCAAAGAATAAAATTAACATGTTGGTTTAATTGGACAGTGAGTTCCGTAAAAACGGCGCGCAAAAAACCATGGAGGAATCGCTGTTTTTTTCATTTTCTACCCCACAAATATTTTTTTTTCCTGTTTCCTAGTACATTATATGGCAAAATAAATGGTGCTACAAAAAACTACAACTCGTCCCGCAAAAATCAAGCCCTCATAGTACTATATCGACGGAAAAATAAAGAAGTTATGGCTTTTGGAAGGTGGGGAGGGAAAAACTAAGATGAAAATCTGAAAAAGGGCTGCGGCGGGAAGGGGTTAACATTACTTTTTTTTATCAATTATACTTTTTTTTCACCCTTAGTGAATTTTCCATTTTGATTTTTTAACTATAATGTACTGGCATACAGTACCAGTCAAAAGTTTGGACACACCTTAATAGGTGCACAAACTTAATAGGGGCACAAAGATGGCGGACCTGGGGACCGTAGCAACCATCGCCCCTCCGCGATTGCGTTGTGGGGGACGCGATGAGCTGTTAGAGGGGGTCGCCCGCCCCCCTCTTTCTAACTATTTAAATGCTGCGGTCGCTATTGACCGCAGCATTTAACGAGTTAAACGAGCGGGATCGCGCTCGAGCCTTTTCACGGCGGTGCTTTGGCATAAGATAGCACCCCCGGGAAGAGCTTAAACTCCGTATACTCAGCCACGGAGGTAGCTGAGGCCTCGGAGCACAGACCAAGGATCATTTTGTCCGATCCCTGGTCACGTGATCTCCGTTCACCAAATAATGGCGAATTCTGTAAAAACAGCGGCGGTTAGTTATCTCACAGAATATATTCTGTGAGAGAAGAGAGAAATGGTCAAAATATGGGCCAGCACCCCCCATTAGACCCCCGATCACCCCCCCCCCACGTACCTGATCAATCATCAAGATGGCGTGACTGACTGTCACGTCACAATGACAGAACACCTTACACTACGTAGGTATTGTGATGTATTCTAGCAGCTATCAAAGCTTCAAATCTAAATGTTCCCTAGTGGGACAAGTAAAAAAAAAGATAATAAAAATGTTTGAAAAAAGTGTAAAAATAAAAGTTATACGTTACGTACACAAAAAATGCTTTTTTTCCTATAATAAGTCTTTTATTACAGGAAAAAAATGAACACGTTAAAAAAAGTACACATATTTGGTATCACCACGTTCGTGACGAACCCAACTATAAAACTATAATATTATTTTTCCCGCACGATGAACAATGCAAAAAAAATATGTAAAAAAACAATGTTAGAATCACTATTTTTTTATCAACCGCCCTCTCAAAATATACAATAAAAAGTGATCAAAAAGTCGCACGTACCCCAAAATAGAACCAATACAAACTACAACCCGTCCCGCAAAAATCAAGCCCTTACACAGCTTTTTTTGACTAAAAAATAAAAAAGTTATGACTCTCAGAATATGGTGACACAAAAAAATTATTGATTTTATAAATAAGTGATTTTATTGCGCAAACGCTGCAAAACATAAAAAAAGATATACATATAGTATCGCCGTAATCGTACCGACCCGCAGAATAAATTAAAATGGTCATTTATAGCCCATGGTGAGCGTCGTAAAAAAAAATATTAAAAAATATTGGTTTTTGGTCACCTTGCTTGCCAAAAAAGTGATAAAAAAAAAATCGCATGTATCACAAAATGGTATCAATGAAAACTACAGATTGTCCTATAAAGAATAAGCCCTCACACAGCTACGGTGGTGAAAAAATAAATAAGTTCTGGCTCTCTGCACATTTTGCATCGCCATATTCTGAGTGTTCCAAAACTTTATTATTTATTTACCCCATTATTATACCCTCTTATTATGCCCTGATGTTCTCCGCACAGATTACATATACCCCCACTGTAATAATGGAGGTAGGGAAACGGACAAGTGAGCCCTAATCTACCCGCCACTCTGTCCCTGCCTACTTGCAACGACCCGCCCTAGGCGACGGGGTACAACTGGGCGGCGGTCCCTACGCTCAGTAAGTGCACGAGACAAACAGACAAGGGTACACAAAGCTAATTGAAATGGGGCTGTTGCCCACGGCAACACCGTGAGCAACAAGAGTGGTGAACGAGCCGAGTCAAACCAGGAGTGTACGAGGTACCAAACGGAGAGCAGGAGAGTAGTCAGTAAGCCAGGGTCAGTATGGAGCAGGATCAAATAGTCAGAAGCTGTAGCTGGGCCAGGAAACCACACGAGAAGAGTCACAAGCAAAGGAGGAACAGGAAAGGCAGGATATAAATAGACAGAGGGCGGGAGCTAGCTCCGTCTGCCCAGGCTGCGATAGGCTCTCCCACTCCTAAGCTTGCCATCCTGAGTGGTGGAAGATGGAGTCAGTCTCAGAGACATAGACTCAGGTGCAGACTGATTACCTATGGGCGTATACACAGAAGTTGTGCCTGGCAGATCCTTAACAGTACCCCCCCTTTTATGAGGGGCCACCGGACCCTTTCTAAGTGGACCTGGTTTATTGGGGAAACGAAGGTGGAACTTCCTGACCAATGCCCCAGCGTGAACATCCCGGGCGGGTACCCAAGTCATCTCCTTAGGCCCGTATCCTCTCCAATGGACCAGGTACTGGAGGGAGCCTTGGACCATCTTGCTGTCCACAATCTTGGCCACCTCGAATTCCACCCCCTCAGGGGTGAGAACGGGAACAGGAGGTTTTCTCGAGGGAGCCAAGGACGGGGAGCAGCGTTTAAGGAGGGAGGCATGAAACACGTCGTGTATTCGAAAAGATGGGGGCAACTCCAGTCGGAAGGAGACAGGATTGTGGACTTCAATGACCTTATACGGCCCAATAAATCGGGGAGCAAACTTCTTGGACGGGACCTTAAGGCGCAAGTTCCTAGACGATAACCACACCAGATCCCCGACCATAAACAAAGGGTTAGCAGAACGTCTTCTATCAGCCTGAGTTTTTTGTACACTCTGGGACGCCTCTAGGTTCTTCTGAACCTGGGCCCAGACTGTGCACAGTTCCCGATGAACGACCTCTACCTCGGGATTGTTGGAACTACCAGGTGAAACGGAGGAGAACCGTGGATTAAACCCAAAATTAAAGAAAAAGGGGGAGACCCCTGACGAGTTACTGACCCGGTTATTAAGGGAAAATTCGGCGAGGGGAATGAATGAGACCCAATCATATTGACAGTCAGAGATAAAACACCTTAAATATTGTTCTAGAGACTGATTAGTCCTCTCAGTTTGGCCATTAGTTTCAGGATGGAAGGCAGAGGAGAAGGACAGATCAATCTCCAACTTTTTACAGAAGGCTCTCCAAAACAAAGAAACAAATTGTACCCCTCTGTCAGAAACAATATTGACAGGGACCACATGGAGACGCAGGATGTGTTTGACAAACAAGGTAGCTAACGTCTTAGCATTGGGTAGTTTTTTGAGGGGCACAAAGTGGCACATCTTACTGAAGCGGTCTACTACAACCCACACCACCGACTTGCCTTGAGATGGAGGCAAATCGGTGATAAAATCCATGGAGATATGGGTCCAAGGTCTCTGGGGAATGGGCAAAGAACGTAGTAAGCCCGCTGGTCGGGACCTGGGAGTCTTGGACCTAGCACAAACCTCACAAGCGGCGACGTAGGCCTTAACGTCTTTAGGCAACCCAGGCCACCAATAGTTTCTGGCAATGAGGTGCTTGGTACCCAGGATGCCTGGATGACCAGATAGTGCGGAGTCATGATTTTCCCTAAGTACCCTTAGCCGGAATTGCAGGGGAACAAACAGCTTGTTCTCAGGAAGGTTCCCGGGAGCTGAACCTTGATCAGCAGCAATTTCAGAGACTAAATCAGAATCAATAGAAGAAATGATTATACCTGGAGGCAAAATACAAGCAGGATCTTCCTCCGAAGGAGGGCTGGCCATGAAGCTACGCGACAGTGCATCAGCCTTAATATTTTTAGACCCAGCCCTATAGGTAACCAAAAAATTGAATCTGGTAAAAAATAACGCCCATCGAGCTTGTCTCGGGTTTAGCCTCCGGGCAGATTCTAGGAAAACCAGATTTTTGTGGTCGGTAAGGACCGTTACCTGGTGCCTAGCCCCCTCCAGGAAGTGGTGCCACTCTTCAAATGCCCATTTAATGGCTAAGAGTTCACGGTTGCCAATATCATAGTTACTCTCAGTGGGCGAAAACTTCCTGGAGAAGTAGGCACAGGGACGGAGATGGGTGAGGGACCTGGTAACCTGGGACAAGACAGCCCCCACTCCCACCTCGGACGCGTCAACCTCCACGATAAATGGCTCCATTTGGTTGGGCTGAACCAACACCGGGGCCGAGATAAAGCACTTCTTAAGGACCTCAAAAGCCTGGACAGCCTCAGGAGGCCAGCGGAGGAGATCAGCACCCTTGCGAGTGAGGTCCGTAAGAGGCTTAGCGATGACCGAGAAGTTAGCAATAAATCTCCTGTAATAATTAGCGAACCCCAAGAAGCACTGTAACGCCTTCAGGGAGGCAGGTTGGACCCATTCCGCCACAGCCTGGACCTTGGCGGGGTCCATGCGGAATTCATGAGGAGTGAGGATTTGACCCAAAAATGGTATCTCCTGCACCCCAAACACACATTTTTCGGTCTTCGCAAACAGTTTGTTTTCCCGAAGGACCTGGAGCACCTTCCTGACATGCTCAATGTGGGAGGACCAGTCCTTGGAAAACACAAGTATGTCATCAAGGTACACTACAAGAAATACCCCCAGGTAATCTCTTAAAATCTCATTTATGAAATTCTGGAAGACCGCGGGAGCATTACACAACCCAAAGGGCATGACGAGGTATTCGAAATGACCTTCGGGCGTGTTAAACGCAGTCTTCACTCATCCCCCTCTTTGATGTGGATAAGGTTATACGCCCCCCGTAGATCAAACTTAGAGAACCATTGGGCCCCCTGAACCTGATTAAAGAGATCAGGAATCAAAGGAAGGGGATACTGGTTCCTTACAGTGACCTTATTCAAGTTACGGTAGTCAATGACTACCATCCTTCTTCCCTACGAAGAAGAAGCCAGCACCTACCGGAGAAGTAGAGGGGCGAATGTAACCCTTGACCAGGCATTCCTAGATATACTCTCTCATGGCTTCACGTTCGGGACAAGAGAGATTAAATATCCTACCCTTAGGGAGCTTAGCTCCTGGTACCAAATCGATAGCGCAATCGTATTCTCTATGAGGAGGTATCACTTCGGAGGCCTCCTTAGAGAAAACATCAGCGAAGTCCTGAACAAACTCAGGTAGCGTGTTCACCTCCTCAGGGGGAGAAATAGAATTAACAGAAAAACATGACGTCAAGCATTCATTACCCCATTTGGTAAGATCCCCAGTATTCCAGTCAAACGTGGGATTATGCAACTGCAACCAGGGAAGGCCTTAAACCAAATCGGACGATAATCCCTGCATCAACAGTACAGAGCACTGCTCCAAATGCATGGAGCCAACAAGGAGTTCAAAAACAGGGGTATGCTGTGTAAAATAACCATTAGCAAGAGGAGTGGAGTCGATACCCACTACCGGGACAGGTTTAGGCAAATCAATCAAAGGCATAGCTAGAGACATAGCAAATTCCAGAGACATGATATTAGCAGACGACCCTGAATCCACGAAGGCACTGCCGGTAGCAGACCTACCACCAAAAGAGACCTGAAAGGGAAGCAAGATTTTATTACGTTTCATATTTACGGGAAATACCTGTGCGCCCAAGTGACCTCCCCGATGATCACTTTGGCGCAGAAGTTTTCCGGCTGCTTATTCTTACGCCTAGGACAGGTGTTCACTTGATGCTTGTCATCCCCACAATAGAAGCAGAGACCATTCTTCCTGCGGAACTCTCTACGTTGTTGGGGGGACACGGAGGCCCCGAGTTGCATAGGTACCTCCGAGTCTTCCGTGGAAGAACGAAGCAACGGAACCTCGGGAGGCATCATGGGGGAGTCAGAGGAGAAAACACATAAATGTTCACGTTGTCGTTCCCTGAGACGTCGGTCAAGTCGTACCGCTAAAGCCATAACCTGGTCAAGGGAGTCAGAAGAGGGATAGCTAACTAGCAGGTCTTTCAGGGCATTCGACAGACCCAACCTAAACTGGCACCTTAAGGCAGGGTCATTCCACCGAGAAGCTACGCACCACTTCCTAAAGTCAGAGCAATACTCCTCAACAGGTCTCTTACCCTGACGTAAGGTCACCAGCTGACTCTCGGCAAAGGCAGTCCTGTCAGTCTCGTCATAAATGAGTCCGAGAGCAGAAAAGAAAAGATCAACGGAGGAAAGTTCACGGGCGTCAGGAGCCAAGGAGAAGGCCCATTCTTGGGGCCCTTCCTGGAGCCGGGACATAATTATACCCACCCGCTGGCTCTCAGAACCTGAGGAGTGGGGCTTTAAACTAAAATAGAGCCTACAACTCTCCCGAAAGGAGAGAAAAGTCTTCCGGTCCCCTGAGAACCGGTCAGGCAACTTGAGGTGGGGTTCAAGAGGTGAGGTGAGGGGTACTACCATGGTAGCATCAGGCTGGTTGACCCTCTGAGCCAGGGCCTGGACCTGTAGGGAGAGACCCTGCATTTCCTGAACCAGGGTCTCAAGGGGGTCCATAGTAGTGTGAGGGACCAGGGTAGAGTAGGTATATGGGCTTGTGATTATGTAATGATGGGGGTAAGGAAAAGACAAGTGAGCCCTAATCTACCCGCCACTCAGTCCCTGCCTACTTGCAACGACCCGCTCTAGGCAGGCGACAGGGTACAACTGGGCGACGGTCCCTACGTTTAATAAGTGCACGACAGACAAACAGACAAGGGTACACAGAAGCAAGGGAAAAGGGGCAGTTGCCCACGGCAACACCGTGAGCAACAAGAGTGGTGAATGAGCCGAGTCAAACCAGGAGAGTACGAGGTACCAAATGCAGAGCAGGAGAGTAGTGAACAAGCCGAGTCAAACCAGGAGAGTACGAGGTACCAAACGCAGAGCAGGAGAGTAGTCAGTAAGCCAGGGTCAATAAGAAGCAGGGTCAAATGGTTCAAGAAGCTGCAGCAGGGCCAGGAAACAAAACGAGAAGAATCACAAGCAAGGAGGAACAGGAAAGGCAGGTATAAATAGACAGAGGGCGGGAGCTAGCTCTGTCTGTTATGGCATGAAGGAGGTGAAGGGAACAAGTGAGCCCTAATCTACCCACCGCCCTGTCCCTGCCTACTTGCAACGACCCGCCCTAGGCGACGGGGTACAACTTGGCGGCGGTCCCTACGCTGACTAAGTGCAAGGGGATACAAACAGGGAACAAGCAAGGGAAGGGGCAGTAGCCCACGGAACACCGTGAGGAAACGGAGTGGTGAACGAGCCAGTCAGGATCAGGATGTAGTGGAGTATACAAACGCAGAGCATGGAGCAGGAAGCAAGCCAGGGGCAGAGCGAAGCAGGATAAGCGGGAACTGAAGCAAGGCAGAAGCACGGCAGAAGCAGGCTGGAGCAAGGCAGCAGTGGGGCCAGGAATCCAAGAAGAATCACAAGCAATGAGGAAGAGAAAACGGCAGGTATAAATGGACAGGGGGCGGAGCTAACTCCGACTGACCAGGCCGCGATAGGCTCTCCCACTCCTGAGCCTGCCACCCTGATTGGTGGGAGCCGGTGTCAGTCTAAGAGGTCTGGCCTCAGGTGTCGACTGATTAATCCTGGGAGTATCCACAGACGTAGTGCCTGGCAGATCCTTTACACCGTCTGGCCAGGCTGTGATAGGCTCTCCCACTCCTAAGCCTGCCATCCTGAGTGGTGGAAGATGGAGTCAGTCTCACAGACATAGAAGCAGGTGCAGACTGATTACCTATGGGCGTGGATACAGAAGCTGTGCCTGGCAGATCCTTAAGGGTATGTTCACACGGCCAAATTTCAGACGTATACGAGGCGTATTATGCCTCGTTTTACGTCTGAAAATACGGCTCCAATACGTCGGCAAACATCTGCCCATTCATTTGAATGGGTTTGCCGACGTACTGTGCAGACGACCTGTTATTTACGCATCGTCGTTTGACAGCTGTCAAACGACGACGCGTAAAAATACAGCCTCGTCAAAAGAAGTGCAGGACACTTCTTTGGACGTTTTTGGAGCTGTTTTCTCATAGACTCCAATGAAAACAGCTCCAAAAACGGACGTAAAAAACGCCGCGAAAACGGCGTGAAAACGCAGCGAAAAATGCGAGTTGGTAAAAAAAACGTCTGAAAAGCAGGGTCTGTTTTCCCTTGAAAACAGCTCTGGATTTTCAGACGTTTTTGTTGACTACGTGTGAACATACCCTAACACAGTTAGTATATACATGATTACACATTGTTCTAATTTGTAAATTTTTTCACAAGTCAGGAAATATGATAAATTAGATTCTAATTTATAACATTTCCATGTGCTGGTCACTAGAGGGAGCATTTCCCAAAATTGCAGCATTGGCATGTGGTAAAGCAACCTCATTGCTTTATGCTGCAAAATTGGAGAAGACACACTCGCTCTAGTGTGCTCAAACAATCCCCCTCCTTTATCCTGCCTAGTGCCAGGAGAAAGGAGGGGGTTGAATGTTCAAACCTACTACACTGTGTGCCGCCATTTTTTGAGCGGATACACAGTGTAGTAGGCTTACATACAGTGGTAATCACCGCTCCCTCCGCTCCTAGTCCTTGCTTCTGAACATATGTCCGGAAGCCGCGACCGGAAGTAGTCATCTTACTGTCCGGCCGCGGCTTCCGGTCCACATGAAAATGGCACCGGAGGGGGGCGTGGCTGGATGAGCTGGAGAGCAGATGTACTTGAGAGAGCTCTCCCTAGGTCTGTGCTAAATAGGGACAGACCGGGCACTTAAATGGGGAAAACCCGCTCCAAAAAGGCCCCACAGGGTACCCAGTTGCAAGGGGGTGCAGATACCCCGATTTCAAACTTTTTCCTACCTCTGGCACCCGGAGATTCGGGTTCGGAGGGGGCTAAGACGCCGCCCTTGATGGAGCTGCCGGCAGGCAGCGTGGAGTGTAATCCCGTCCGGCTGGCTCTCAGCCTGGAGGAGCTGATGTCACCCGAGGGAGAGCGAGCAGCATCGCAGGCCCCCGGTTCCCTGGCTGGAGAGGACGACTGGGACAGGAGTGGAGATCGGAAGCCCGAGTCGGCGGGCACCTCGAGGAGGAGCAAAGATGGCGGCGGCCGTGACTGGGGTGAGTCACCGCATGAGATTGCGAATGCCGAGCCGTCCCTCAAAAGCGGGCCGACTCAGCTGGTACTGAGGCAGAGGAGGACGCTGCCGCAGGAGACGGAGGAGACAGAGGAGAAGAGCCCGAGAGAGGGCAAGATCAGCAGGAGCTGCAACTTACCTGCTTCTGCCGACACGGGGCGGAGCCAAGATGGCGACCGGGACCGGAGCATTGCAGGGGCGCAGGAAGATGCCGCTGGAGGGGTGAGAGGCAGTCTGTCAGCCAGCTCTCCTGTGCAGGTCGCCGGGAGGGACAGGGGTACGGTGGCCCAGATGACTGATCCGGAGATGCTGTCAGGCTAGAAGTCTGACCAGGCTCAGGAAGAGCCTGAGGAAGCAGAGGGAGAGGAGTGCTCCTCGGAAGAAGGGTGGATACCCCCAGAAACCTGCAGGCGTCAGAAACTTAGGGGGATTGTGGGAGAGAGGTCCTCCCTACTTTCCTCTGGTGGTGGGAGCCTGATGGGAGATCTCCTGCCACCGGACCGGGCGGCCCAGATGCTCCGGGGTCATCCGGAATTGCAAGCATTGCTGGCGCTTCTCCCCTCTAAGAGGGACATGGAAGAGATGGCTGCTGATTTGAAAGTGGCGTGGCGCCGGGATCTACACGTGGTCCAATCTGAAGTATGTACCCTGCGAGCTAAGGTGGGTGCATTGGAAACATGGAAGGACTCTGTGTCGGCAACTATACAACAGCTTACGGAGGCGCAGAGAGTGTCAGGCTCACAGCAATGGCAACTGCAAGGGCAACTGGACGACCTGGAAAACAGGAACAGGAGGAATAATATACGTCTGAGAGGTTTACCGGAAGCAACTAGAACTGCTGACTTAATGCCGACATTGACAGGTATCTTTAACACCTTGCTCAACCGCCCTGTGGATACCTATATTGAAATAGATAGAGCTCACAGGGCATTGTGTCCGAAGAGTGCTGATGCTGCTAGGCCACGGGATATCATCTGCCGTATGCACTACTATGGCCTAAAAGAAAAGATTCTACAGAAGGCGAGATTGAAGGCGGAGATTGATTTTGATGGGGCCAAACTGCTCCTGTTTCCGGATCTAGCGAGACGCACCTTGAGGCAGCGTGGGATGATGCACCCTTTACTTTCTGTGTTGCAACAACGGGGGATATCGTATCGTTTGGGATTCCCCTTTGCCCTGCATGTGCGAGTGGAGGACAGAACTGTCTCGTTGTATACACATGTGGAACTCCCGGGATTTCTGAGGGCCCTTGGATTGCCTGTCATCTTATTGCCGGACTGGGAGACTTTTCAAATGGATACGGTACGGGAGCCGGGAACACCGTGGACTGGGAGACCCGCACTTGGGAGGCGGGAGAGAGCTGGATCACCATTGCCGCAGAGACCGCAACGGCGTCAGAGAGCGTCCCCGTCAAGATTTCGGGAGCGTTGATGTAATGAATGTGCTTTTTCTTTAAGCCCGTTGCATTGCAGGTGTTCACCCATGCAGGGATGCCCGAGCCCGTCACGTTGGTGCGTTTGTGAGTCTGTGAAACGCAAGGTTATTATTTCCTGATGGGTGGATGTAGGGCCCTGGTCTAGATATACTAAGCGAAGTTAGGCTCTAGGGCGGTTAGACACATCCCGGAGTGGGCTTATATAGTTACATAGTTACATAGTTAGTACGGCTGAAAAAAGACACATGTCCATCAAGTTCAACCAAGGGAAGGGAAAAGGGAAGGAAAAATTTCTACACATAGGAGCTAATATTTTTTTGTTCTAGGAAATTATCTAACCCTTTTTTAAAGCCATCTACTGTCCCTGCTGTGACCAGCTCCTGCGGTAGGCTATTCCATAAATTCACCGTTCTTACTGTAAAGAAGCCTTGTCGCCTCTGCAGCTTGAACCTTTTTTTCTCCAGACGGAGGGAGTGCCCCCTTGTTTTTTGAGCGGGTTTTACAAGGAACAGGATATCACCATATTTTTTGTATGTGCCATTAATATATTTATATAAGTTAATCATGTCCCCCCTTAGTCGTCTTTTTTCAAGGCTAAATAGGTTTAATTCTTTCAATCTTTCCTCATAACTTAAATTCTCCATGCTCCTTATTAGCTTCGTTGCTCTTCTTTGTATTTTTTCCAACTCCAGGGCCTCCTTTCTATGAACTGGAGCCCAGAACTGAACTGCATATTCTAGATGAGGCCTCACTAATGCTTTGTAAAGTGGCATTATTACATCCCTGTCCCGCGAGTCCATGCCTCTTTTAATACACGACAATATCCTGCTGGCCTTTGAAGCAGCTGATTGACACTGCATGCTGTTATTGAGTTTATGATTTACAAGTACACCCAGATCCTTCTCAACAAGTGAATCCGCCAGTGTAGCGCCCCCTAGGACATATGATGCATGCAGGTTGTTGGTACCCAATTATAGTCCCCGTAGGTTGTTTACTCTAGCATAAGAGAAGTCTGTCCCTTTTTGCAAATGTTTCAGCAGGCGTGGATATTAAAGGCTGGGGAATTTAGTTAGGTATTTATACTTTCTGCTATCAGGTAACAGTGTATTGTTTTACGGTAGTCCTCTTTGACCCCCACATAGGAATATTGCTGCGACTGGACTGGTTCTAACCAGTGATACAAGTGCTGAGTGGCACAAATTAGTATAGTGTGTGTCAGGATGTTTTACTTGACATTTGTTTTTTCTCCTTATTATCCATTTTCTATTTTTTAGGCAATGCTGTGTTAATGCAATGTATACATGGACGGAGTGCGAGGTGCTTGGTGTCTTTGACGGGACGGTGGGCATGATCGGTAGCAGTGTCTGGCGAATACAGGTATTTTGTGATAAGATGCATCTTGAGTCTCTTTGACTTAAGGGATAATGGCTGATTTCACCATCTCATCCTTGAACGTGAAGGTATTTAATGTTCTGGAAAAGAGGTCTCAGATCTTGTATGCTTCACACAGAGGACCCAGGTGCTTTGTGTTCAGGAAACTCACTTCTGGGCAGATCAGGTTCCAACCATTTGCAATAAATATTATCCGGTGGGATACCACTGCAGTAATCCGCAGGGCAAGACTAGGGGGGTGTCTGTTTTTCTGCATAAGTCATTCCAGGGTAGAGTGATAGATAAGCCATGACTAAGGACCTGGAGAAGGTCAGAAACGCGTAGGCTACCGCCTATACTTCTTTTTCCCTCTGCTTTTGGACAATACCCACTTGTCACCTCAACTACTTCACGTAGTCTACCTACCACGATTTTAATGAAGACAAAATAAAACTTGGGAACAGATTCCCGTTTTAACTAGACATCGTATCTACAGCGCTGGACCCAACCCTCCTGTTTTTAGAGTGATAGATACCTATGTGGATTCAGAGGCACGGTTTCTTTTTCTGAAATGTGAGGTGGGGGTCCGCACGGTCACGATAGCCAATATTTATGCCCCCAACACCAACCAGGTTCCTTTTTTCCTGAAGATGTTGGCAGAGTTGAACGCTTTCTCGTCAGGTGCGCCTATACTGTGTGGGGACTTTAATCTGGCCCTTAACCCGTTGCTTGACACGTCCTCTGGGCGGACTTCCCTGGCCTACAATAAATTGAACAAATTGAGGAAGAGGCTTAAGAGATATGCGGCTTTGTGATGTGTGGAGGCTGACCCACCCAGACGATAGGGACTTCACTTTCTATTCGTTCGCCCATAACTTCTACAGCAGGATAGATTACGTTATGGTTCATCATAGTCTATTGTCTTTTGTGAAAGAGTCCTCTATCGGCAGTGTGCTTCTATCTGACCATGCTCCGATGTCTTGTGTACTGCGCTTTTCACTGCAGCGTCGCAGTGACTTTACTTGGCGCTTAAACGAATCTTTGCTGAAGGACCCATTGTGTAGGACAGAATTGAAACAAACGGTGGAGAATTTTAGGGGGGATCACGCTAAAGATGACACGGCCCCAGCGGTGAAGTAGGAGGCTCTGAAATGCGTGCTTCGGGGAGTACTCATCAAGCACGGAGCTCGCCTGAAGAGGGAGAGGGGGCGAAGCTACAGGCACTCTTAGTAAGCGTACAGTCCCTAGAATCCCAGCATAAGCAGACGTTACAGGAGCGCACTCTTAGGGAGCTTACTAGGACTCGCCATGAGATCCAAATTCTGCTAGATAAGCAGAGTGCTCGGCTCCGTCAGATGAGTGGGGTAATAAGGCGGGGAAGGCATTGGCAAGGGCATTGCGGGAACGGGGGGCGTCTTCCTTTATTCCCTCGACATGAACTGTAGCAGGGGACTTGGCGTTTAAGACGGAGGATATAGCATCGGCCTTCTGCGAATATTATTCCTCGCTTTATAACCGGCCCTCTCCTACCCTGGGTACTGTCCCGACCGAAACACCGCTCTCGTTAGCTGAATACATTAGGGACACAGCGTCGCCTCAGTTGTTTGCGGAAGAGGCTGTGGGCCTGGATTCACCATTCTCCAGAGAGGAGTTACTGCAGGTTATTAAAGCATTACCGGCAGGGAAGAGCCCGGGGCCCCATGGGTACACGGCAGGATTTTACAAATCCCTGGCAGAGGACTTGGTGACGCCGCTGCAGGAGTCGTTTAATTCTATTTCGGAACAGGTGAAGTTCCCCGATTCGTTTTTACAGGCTCATGTCACGGTCATACCGAAGGGGAGTAGGGATCCGCAACATTGTGCGAACTACAGGCCAATATCTCTCATTAACACAGACGATAAGATGTACGCTAAGTTGATAGCGAATAGACTAGCCGGGTTCCTGGGATCCCTTATTCACCCGGATCAAGTGGGATTTATCCCAAGACGCGAAGCTAGAGACAATACGCTAAAGACATTCTCTTTGATTCATCATGTGACCAAGAATAGAATTCCCTGTATGCGGTTGTCGCTGGATGCGGAGAAGGCCTTTGACCGGGTGGATTGGGGATTTTTGGAGGCGGCTCTGAACCAGATGTGAGTAGGTCGTCTAATGGTGACGCGTATAATGTCCCTTTATAATCATCCCCAGGCAAGGGTTAGGGTTAATGGATCTCTTTCTGCGCCATTTAGGATTAGTAATGGGACTAGACAGGGCGGCCCACTGACGCCCCTGCTGTTTGGCGGTAGTGATGGAGCATCTTTTGGTAGCAGTTCGACACAATGCTGACATTCGGGGGGTGCAAGTTGGGGAGATGCATTTTAAGGTGTCGGCGTTTGCTGACGATTTATTGTTTTATATTACAAGCCCACACCTCACATTGCCGCCCCTGATGAAAGCCATTTGAACGTATAGCTATTATAGTAACTACAAGATGAACATGTCTAAGAGCGAGGCTATGGATATATCTTTGTCAGGGGAGGACGCCCAGCAGGTACGTAGCAACTATCCTTTTTCATGGCAGACGGGCTCGTTGAAATATCTAGGGGTGCGGATACCTGTGGCTCTTGCGGACTCCTACTCTCTCAATTTTCTGCCTATCCTTCAAACTCTCAGAGCCGACTTAGACAAATGGGAGCCCAAGGACTTTTCGTGGTTGGGTAGGATAAGCGTGATAAAGATGAATATCCTGCCGCGCTTAATGTATATTTTTCAGACGGTCCCGTGTATCTTGCCCAGGGTTTTTTTTCTTCAGTTAAACAAAGCACTGGCCAGGTTTGTTTGGCGGGGCAGACCACCGCGAATAGCAAAAGCTACCCTGTTCAAGAGTAAGTGGAACGGGGGGTTAGGATTGCCTGACTGTTTTGTTAGGGATCTGCCAGGTACTTCATCTAGGTATACTCCTGGGATTAATCAATCCACACCTGAGGCCAGACCTGTTCGACTGACACCATCTCCCACCAACCAGGGTGGCAGGCTCAGGAGTGGGAGAGCCTATCGCGGCCTGGTCTGTCGGAGTTAGCTCCGCCCCCTGTCCTTTATTACCTGCCCTGTTCTCTCCCTCAGCGCTTGTAATTCTTTTGGATTCCTGGCCCCACTGCTGCTTGCTCCAGCCTGCTTCTGCCGTGCTTCTGCCTTGCTGCAGTTCTGCTTGACCTGCTTTGCTTTGCCCCTGGCTTGCTTCTGTCTCCGTGCCCGCTTGGGTGTACTCACTTCGTCCTGGTCCTGACTGTTCGTTCGCCGCTCCGTTTCCTCGTGGCGTTCCGTGGCTACTGCCCCTTCCCTTGCGTGTTCCCTGTTTGTTTTCCTGTGCACTTAGACAGCGTAGGGACCGCCGCCCAGTTGTACCTCGTCGCCTAGGGCGGGTCGTTGCAAGTAGGCAGGGACAGGGCGGTGGGTAGATTAGGGCTCACTTTCCCTTCACCTCCTTCCTGCTATTACATAATTACAAGCCCTTACCTAGTCTACCATTTCTCCTACGCTGACGCTATCATGGACCCCCTTGAGACCCTGACCCAGCAGATGCAGGGCCTCTCCCTACAGGTCCAGGCCCTGGCCCAAAGGGTCAATCAGGGTGACGCTGCTTTAGTAGTACCCCTCACCTCACCTCTAGAACCCGACCTCAAGTTACCTGACCGGTTCTCAGGGGACCGTAAGACGTTTCTCTCCTTCCGGGAGAGTTGCAGACTGTATTTCCGCCTAAAGCCCCACTCCTCAGGTTCCGAGAACCAGCGGGTGGGTATCATCATATCCCGACTCCAGGAAGGGCCCCAAGAGTGGGCCTTCTCCTTGGCTCCTGACGCCCCTGAACTTTCCTCTGTTGATCGTTTTTTCTCTGCCCTCGGACTCATTTACGACGAGACTGACAGGACTGCTTTAGCCGAGAGTCAGCTGGTGACCTTACGTCAGGGTAGGAGACCGGGTGAGGAATACTGTTCTGATTTTAAGAAGTGGTGCGTAGCTTCTCAGTGGAACGATCCGGCCCTAAGGTGCCAGTTTAGGTTAGGATTATCTGACGCCCTGCTGGTTAGCTACCCCTCGTCTGACTCCCTTGACCAGGTTATGGCCCTAGCAGTACGACTTGACCGACGTCTCAGGGAACGTCAGCTAGAACGCTTCAGTGTGCTCCCCTCTGACTTTTCTGCGATCCCCCCCGAGGTCCCGTCTCCTCGCCCCTCCATGGAGGACTCGGAGATACCTATGCAACTCGGGGCCTCCATGTCCCCTCGACAACGTAGGGAGTTTCGCAGAATGAATGGTCTCTGCTTCTACTGTGGGGACGACAAGCATCTACTGAACACCTGTCCCAGGCGCAAGAATAAGAAGCCGGAAAACTTCCGCGCCTAAGTGATCATCGGGGAGGTCACTTGGGCGCACAGGTATTTCCCGTTAATGTGAAACGCAATAAAATTTTGCTTCCCTTTCAGGTCTCGTTTGCTGGCCGGTCTGCCACGGGCAGTGCTTTCGTGGATTCTGGCTCATCTGCTAATATCATGTCTGTGGAATTTGCTATGTCTCTAAAGATGCCTTGTATTGATTTACCTTATCCTATCCCTGTAGTAGGAATCGACTCAACTCCCCTTGCTAATGGTTATTTTACTCAGCATACTCCTGTTTTTGAACTCCTGGTTGGCTCCATGCATTTGGAGCAGTGCTCTGTACTGGTGATGCAGGGATTATCGTCTGATCTGGTTTTAGGCCTTCCCTGGTTGCAGTTGCATAATCGCACGTTTGATTGGAATACTGGGGATCTCACCAAATGGGGTAATGAATGTCTTATGTCATGTCTTTCTGTTAACTCTATTTCTCCCCGGGAGGAGGTAAACACGCTTCCTGAGTTTGTTCAGGACTTCGCCGATGTGTTTTCTAAGGAGGCCTCCGAGGTGTTGCCCCCCCATAGAGATTACGATTGCGCTATCGATTTGGTGCCTGGTGCCAAGCTTCCTAAGGGTAGGATATTTAATCTTTCATGTCCTGAACGTGAAGCTATGAGGGTGTATATCCAAGAATGCCTGGCCAAGGGTTTCATTCGCCCCTCGACTTCTCCTGTAGGTGCTGGCTTCTTCTTCGTGGGGAAGAAGGATGGTGGTCTTAGGCCGTGCATTGATTATCGTAACCTGAATAAGGTCACCGTAAGGAACCAGTACCCACTTCCTTTGATTCCGGATCTTTTTAATCAGGTTCAGGGAGCCCAATGGTTTTCTAAGTTCGATCTACGGGGGGCATATAACCTTATCCGCATCAAAGAGGGGGATGAGTGGAAAACTGCGTTCAACACACCCGAGGGTCATTTCGAATACCTGGTCATGCCCTTTGGGTTGTGTTATGCCCCTGCTGTCTTCCAGAATTTTATTAATGAAATCCTGAGAGAGTACCTGGGTAATTTTCTTGTTGTGTACATTGATGACATACTGGTGTTTTCCAAGGACTGGTCCTCCCACGTGGAGCATGTCAGGAAGGTGCTCCAGGTCCTTCGGGAGAATAATCTGTTTGCTAAGACTGAAAAATGTGTCTTTGGGGTACAGGAGATACCATTTTTAGGGCAAATCCTCACTCCTCATGAATTCCGCATGGACCCTGCCAAGGTTCAGGCTGTGGCGGAATGGGTCCAACCTGCCTCCCTTAAGGCGTTACAGTGTTTTTTAGGGTTCGCCAACTATTACAGGAGATTTATTGCCAACTTCTCGGTCGTCGCTAAGCCTCTTACGGACCTTACCCGCAAGGGTGCTGATGTCCTCCATTGGCCCCCTGAGGCCGTCCAGGCCTTTGAGACTCTCAAGAAGTGCTTTATCTCGGCCCCCGTGCTGATTCAGCCCAACCAAGAGGAGCCATTTATTGTGGAGGTTGACGCTTCCGAGGTGGGAGTGGGGGCCGTCTTGTCCCAGGGTACCAGCTCCCTCACCCATCTCCGCCCCTGTGCTTACTTCTCTAGGAAGTTTTCGCCCACGGAGAGTAACTACGATATTGGCAACCGCGAACTTCTAGCCATTAAATGGGCTTTTGAGGAGGGTCCACTTCCTGGAGGGGGCCAGACACCAGGTAACGGTCCTTACGGATCACAAGAATCTGGTTTTCCTAGAATCGGCCCGGAGGCTTAATCCTAGACAAGCTCGGTGGGCACTATTCTTTACCAGATTTAATTTCTTGGTTACCTATAGGGCTGGGTCCAAGAATATTAAGGCTGCTGCTCTGTCACGTAGTTTCATGGCCAATCCTCCTTCCGAGAAGGATCCTGCTTGTATTTTACCCCCTGGTATAATCGTCTCTGCCACGGATTCTGATTTAGCTTCTGATATCGCGGCTGATCAGGGTGCAGCTCCCGGGAACGTCCCTGGGGACAAACTGTTTGTTCCCCTGCAATACCGGCTGAGGGTACTCAGGGAAAACCATGACTCCGCTCTATCTGGTCATCCTGGCATCTTGGGCACCAAACACCTCATTACCAGAAACTATTGGTGGCCTGGGTTGCCTAAAGACGTTAGGGCTTACGTCGCCGCTTGTGAGGTTTGCGCTAGGTCCAAAACCCCTAGGTCCCGACCTGCGGGCCTACTACGTTCCTTGCCCATTCCCCAGAGACCTTGGACCCATATCTCCATGGATTTTATCACCGATTTGCCTCCATCTCAGGGCAAGTTGGTGGTGTGGGTGGTAGTCGACCGCTTCAGCAAGATGTGCCACTTTGTGCCCCTTAAGAAGCTACCTAACGCCAAGACGTTAGCTTCTTTGTTTGTGAAACACATCCTGCGTCTCCATGGGGCCCCAGTCAATATCGTTTCTGACAGAGGGGTACAATTTGTTTCCTTATTTTGGAGAGCTTTTTGTAAAAAGTTGGAGATTGATCTGTCCTTCTCCTCCGCCTTCCATCCCGAAACTAATGGCCAAACGGAAAGGACCAACCAATCCCTGGAACAATATTTAAGGTGTTTCATCTCTGACTGTCAATTCGATTGGGTCTCATTCCTTCCCCTTGCTGAATTTTCCCTGAATAACCGGGTCAGTAACTCGTCAGGGGTCTCCCCGTTTTTCTGTAATTTCGGGTTTAACCCAAGGTTCTCCTCCGTCTCCCCTGGTTGTTCCAATAATCCTGAGGTAGAGGATGTTCATCGGGAACTGTGCACTGTCTGGGTCCAGGTTCAGAAGAACCTAGAGGCGTCCCAGAGCGCACAAAAGATTCAGGCGGATAGTAGACGTTCTGCTAACCCCCGGTTTGTCGTCGGGGATTTGGTCTGGTTGTCGTCCAGGAACTTGCGCCTTAAGGTCCCGTCCAGGAAGTTTGCTCCCCGATTTATTGGGCCTTATAAGGTCATTGAAGTCCTCAACCCTGTATCCTTCCGTCTGGAGCTGCCCCCATCCTTTCGCATACACGACGTCTTTCATGCCTCCCTCCTTAAACGCTGCTCCCCGTCCTGGTCCCCCTCGAGGAAACCTCCTGTTCCCGTTCTCATCCCTGAGGGGGTGGAATTCGAGGTGGCCAAGATTGTGGACAGTAGGATGATCCAGGGCTCCCTCCAGTACCTGGTCCATTGGAGAGGATACGGGCCGGAGGAGAGGACTTGGGTACCTGCCCGTGATGTTCACGCTGGGGTATTGATCAGGAGGTTCCACCTTCTCTTCCCCACTAAACCGGGTCCCCTTAGTAAGGGTCCGGTGGCCCCTCATAAAAGGGGGAGTACTGTTAGGGATCTGCCAGGTACTTCATCTAGGTATACTCCTGGGATTAATCAATCCACACCTGAGGCCAGACCTGTTCGACTGACACCATCTCCCACCAACCAGGGTGGCAGGCTCAGGAGTGGGAGAGCCTATCGCGGCCTGGTCTGTCGGAGTTAGCTCCGCCCCCTGTCCTTTATTACCTGCCCTGTTCTCTCCCTCAGCGCTTGTAATTCTTTTGGATTCCTGGCCCCACTGCTGCTTGCTCCAGCCTGCTTCTGCCGTGCTTCTGCCTTGCTGCAGTTCTGCTTGACCTGCTTTGCTTTGCCCCTGGCTTGCTTCTGTCTCCGTGCCCGCTTGGGTGTACTCACTTCGTCCTGGTCCTGACTGTTCGTTCGCCGCTCCGTTTCCTCGTGGCGTTCCGTGGCTACTGCCCCTTCCCTTGCGTGTTCCCTGTTTGTTTTCCTGTGCACTTAGACAGCGTAGGGACCGCCGCCCAGTTGTACCTCGTCGCCTAGGGCGGGTCGTTGCAAGTAGGCAGGGACAGGGCGGTGGGTAGATTAGGGCTCACTTTCCCTTCACCTCCTTCCTGCCATTACATGTTTGGCCTACTACTTTGCGGCAGTGAGTGCTACGATCTTGGATTGGGTCCATCATGCGGACTCTAAATTGTGGGTGAGGCTGGAGAATCTTCTGGCGCCAGTGCCTCTCACGGTCCTTCCATGGCTCCGGGGGAAGGTACTTTAAGGGGAGGGAGAACGCTATGCTCCTTTTGGTGGCGGGACAGGTGGTACTTGCATATTAACGCTATCGAAATATGGCTATGTGGATCCCTCCCGATGGCCCATTAGTGGCGATATCTCATAATGCGGACTTTCCGCCGGGTAAGCAGTCTACCTTCTTGTCCTTTTTGTCCAGGCCTTCGCCACTGACGTTTCGTCATGTTCTGACGGGTCAGGGTTTGAAGTCCTTTGAGGCACTTGTCCCGGAGCCAGAGAGATCATCGGTTGGGCACTGGGATTTTTTGCGGCTACAACACTTCTATACTGTTAATAGGGAGAGGCTGTCTTTGAACAGAGACCTAACACCGATAGAACAGCTGTGTGTTGCTGATTCCCCTCTGGAGCGGGCTATTTCCCTTCTCTATAAGTGTTTGCAAGAGTTACATGATGATGTTCCACCTTCCTATGTGAGAGGATGGGAGAGAGAGCTTACGTCGCCTCCATCGACAGCGGATTGGTCAAAAGCTTTTAATTTGTGTCACAGTTTCTCCATCTCCTGCAAGGCCCAGGAAACAAACTATAAGATCTCGCAGCCCGCACAGTTATTCCACGGTTCTGTTTGCTTGCTTTCTCCTCTATCCGATGTGGAGTACATACGTGATGCTTCGTCACAAGCTATGCTACCTGGCCGCCTGCCGTGGTGCCCACTGTCCTGGACGCATTTTCAGTATCGTTGGTAATGTATAGCTCTGTGTCCTCGATGCCCGGGTATCCTGTCCATTGTATTAACTTCGCCTCTGCTGGTACAGAGGTCTGTGTTACATTATAGAAATGTGTCATATGCATAATACGTCTTATTTATTTTTTGATGCTCTATGCGTGTTTTTTTTTGCTGATTCAATATGTAAGATGGATGCGTATGTTTTCTGTATTGCTGTATACTTTTGGCTTGTTATGATTTCTTTGTGTTGAAAAATACCCAAAAATAAAGAATGTTAAAAAAAAGAAAATGGCGCCGGATGTCGCTCGGCCGAAGACCTTCCTTTTGGACTGTGTGGGAGCGGCGCATGCACCGTTCCCACACAGACGGCGTGCACTATAGTGAATGGAACGGCTCCCGTTCGCATTCTCTATGGGGATGTATGTGCCGTATTCCATCTCTGTATGTGTCGTTAATCGACACATACAGAGATGAAAAAAAAAATGTCAGCCCCCATAGTGAAGTAAAAGTAAAAAAAAAAGAAAAAAGTAAAACACAAAAACACAAATAAATAAAATTTCTTTTAATAACACACTAAAAGCAAATTTATATAAAAAATAATTTTTTCGCGACACCTGTCCTTTAAGGTGTTTCCAGCTCATCGCCACCCCAGCAACTAAATTGCCGGGTGCTGGTGGCTGCAATGGCAACCGGAGGCTTAATACTGGCCTCCCAGTCTTCCTAAAGACTTCCGTAGCTGACGGCAAGATGGCGTCGGCTGAGGAGCTGAGCCGGCATCATCAGTGGTGGATGTCAGCAGTATGTTAAAGATGACATCCTCCTGTAGTTAGCTACGGTCCCTGCCATTAACCCCTTAGATGCAGCGATCGCTGCATTTTAGCGATTGGTAGCAAATCGGCAGCCCTGCATGCCTAGTCGTCTTGCTGTCAGTGAATGACTGATAAATCTAATACATTGCACTACATAGTTAGTACAATGTATTAGAAAAAAAATCTGACAGTTGGACCTTCAAGTCCCCTAGTGGGACTAAAAAAAAGTGTAAAAAAAGTGAAAACAAAGTTGTTAAAATTATAATAAAAGTTTCAATAAAATAAAATAAAACACAATCACCCTTTTTCCGTTATCAAGTCCTTTATTATTGAAAAAAAATAAAATAAACCATAAATATTTGATGTAGCCGCGACCGTAACGGCCTGAACTATAAAAATATTATGTTATTTATTCTACGCGGTGAACTGCGTAAAAAAACGTAAAAAAACAATGCCAGAATTTCTGTTTTTTTTGGTCATTTTGCCCTACAAAAATTGGAATAAAAAGTGATCAAAAAGTCGCATGTATCCAAAAATGGTACCTATAAAAACTATAGCTTGTCTTGCAAAAAACATACAGCTCCATCGATGAAAAAATGTAAACGTTATGGTTCACACAACTTGGCGACAGAAAAAATACATGCTTTTTCAAAAGTAATATTGTGCAAAAAGTTGTAAAACATAAAAAAGTGCTATAATTTATGTATCGCCGGAATCGTACTGACCCACAGAGTAAAGTTAACATGTAATTTATAACGCATGGCGAACGCTGTATTAAAAAGAACTATAAAACTATAGCAGAATTCCTGTTTTTTGGTCACCTTGCTTCCCAAAAAATAGGATAGAAAGTGATCAAAAAGTCGCAAGTACCCCAAAATGGTACCCATAATAACTACAGCTCGTCCCGCAAAAAAAAACAGCCCTCATACCACTACGTCTATGAAAAAATAAAATTAGTTAAGGCTCCAATAAGTCAAAAAATAAAAAATATGCAGTTGTGCAGGCCCAAGGGGAACATTTATTTTGTTTCAAAAGGCGATTTATCAAGGCCCTAAAATTAGGAAACCTTGGAAAGGGAGTTCCCAAACATATCTGCAAGAAGCGAGGGTGCCCGTATTATACCAGGACAACACATTCCCAGCAAAATTGCCCAAACTGCAAAGGTCCCGAGTGTATACCAAAAGGGGGATAAGAAAGGCCGCCATTTATCAGTGCGACACTGGCCTGTGCATAAAGGATTGCTTCACAGCGTAACACACATCTATAAACTATAAATTATTTTTTTATACCCCATTATTATACCACCTGACTATGCCCCTGATCTACTCTGCCCAGCTTGCATATGCCCCCTCATTTTAATTGAATACACCAGCAATACTCAAACAAAACTACTACGGTAGCAAGCAAAATCCAGGCTCCAAAAGCCAAATGGCGCTCCCTCCCTTCTGAGCCCTACAGTGTGCCCAAACAGCTATTTACTTCCACATATATGGCATTGCCATACCCGGGAGAACCCTTCTAACAAATTTTGGGGGGTGCATCTCCAGTGGCAGAAGATGGGTACAACATATTTGCCACTGAAATGGCATATCTAGGGAAAAATTTAAATGTTTACTTTGCACCATCTGCAGCACATTTATGGAAAAGACCTGTGGGTGAAAATGCTCACTACACCCCTTAATAAATGCCTTGAGGGATGTAGTTTCCAAAATGGGGTCACTTCTCAGGTGTTCTTTTATTATTTTACATCAGAGCCTCTGCAATTGTGAACCGAGTACTTTGTAAATCGCTAAATAAGGCCTCAATTTCGCATGGTACTCTTTCAATCCTGAGCCTGGTCGAATCTCCAGGCAAAAGATTAGGGCCGCATGTAGGGTTTTTCTAAAACCGGGAAATACAGCATAATAATTAGATAGCTGTATTTTCATTGTGGCACAAGCTGGGCACCACATATTGGCATATCTATGGAAAAATTCCCATTTTCACTCTGCAACATCTAGTGCACACTAATTTCTAGAAAACACCTGCAGGGTTAACATGCTCACTACACCCCTAGGTGAATACCTTGAGGGGTGTAGTTTCCAAAATTGGGTCACTTCTGGGGGTTTTCCACTGTATTGGTCCCACAAGGGCTTTGCATAATCTGCGCTTTAACCCCTTACCGCACCAGGACGCACCGATACGTCCTGTATTGCAGTGCTTTAAGGCACGAGGGTGTACCGGTGCGTCCTGGCTAAAAACTGTCACCCTGTCAAAGGACAAGGTGACAGAACTGCAGGTTTTTGGTCACCTTGCTTGCCAAAAAAATGAAATACAAAGTGATTAAAAAATCGCATGTACCCCAAAATGGTACCAATGAAAACTCCAGATTGTCCCGCAACAAGTAAGCCTCACACAGCTGCGGTGGACAAAAAATTAAGTAGTTCTGGCTCTCAGAATATGGCGATGCAAAATGTGCAGAGTGTCCAAAAGCGGATAAGATCTGGCGCCATTTATCAGTGTGACACCGGCCACACATCTATGAATTATTATTTATTTACCGCATGATTATACCCTCTTATTATGCCCTGATGTACCCCGCACAGATTACATATGCCCCCACATCATAAACTGAAATACCAGCAAAACCCCAAACAAAACTACCACTAAGCAAAATCTGCGCTCCAAAAGCCAAATGGTGCTCCCTCCCTTCTGAGCCCTGCAGCGTGCCCAAGCAGCAGTTTACGTCCACATATATGGCATCGCCATACCCGGGAGAACCCGCTTAACAGTTTGAGGTATTTGTCTTCAGTGGCACGAACTGGGCACAAAATACTGTGCACTAATATGGCACATACCTGTGGAAATTTGCAATTTTCACTTTGCACCATCCACTGAGCATTCATTTCTAATAGAAAAAAAAAACCTGTGTGGTCAAAATGCTCACTACACCCCTTAATAAAATGCTTTCAGGGGTGCAGTTTCCAAAATGGGGGTCACTACTTGGGGGTTTGTTTTACTATTTGACCCCAGAGCCCTGCCATTGTGGGCTAATGCTGCGAAAATCACCAAAATAGGCCTCACATGCGCCTTTCACTCCTAAGCCCTGTCATATGTCCCGGCAAATGATAAATGCCTTAAGGGGTGTAGTTTACAAAATAAGGTCACTTCTCAGGGTTTTACACTCTACTCTGGTACCTAAGGGAACTCTGAAAATGCGACATGGCGCCCATACACTAGTCCAGCAAAATCTGCGCTGTAAAAGCCAAATGGCGCTCCTTCCATTTTGAGCTCTGCCATGTGCCCAAACAGCCGTTTAGGGCCACACATGGGGTATTGCCGTACTCGGGAGAAATTGGGTAACAAATTATGTGTTGTTTTTTCTCCTATTACCCCTCGTGGAAAAAAAAATTGGGTGCAAAACTACATATTTTTAATTTTTAATTTTCACTGCCTCATTCTAATACAATGTATGAAACACCTATGGGATCAAAATGCTCAGTACACCCCTAGATGATTACCCTGAGGGGTATAGTTTCCAAAATGGAGTCACTTCTCAGGGGTTTCTACTGTACGGGTACCTCAGGGGCTCTGCAAATGCGACATGGCGCCCAATCAACCAAAATCTACATGCCAAGTAGCACTCCTGCCTTTCTGAGCCCTGCGGTGTATCCAAGCAGCAGTTTATGATCACATATGGATATTGCCGGACTCGGGAGAAATTGCTTTACAATTGTTGGGGCGCTTTTTCTCCTCTATTCCTTGTGAAAATGAAAAAATGCAACATTTTAGTGGAAAGAATGTAGATTTTCATTTTCATTGCATAATTCCAATAATTGAGCAAAAAAACGGTGTGGTAAAAATGCTCACTATACCGCTAGATAAATTCCACGAAGGGCATAGTTTCCCAAATGGGGTCACTTTTGCCGGGTTTGCACTATTTTGGCCCCTCAGTGGCTTTGCAATTGTGACATGGGGCCGCAAACCATGCCAGCAAAACTTGAGCTCCAAAAGTCAAATGGCGCTCCGTCCTTTCTAAACAGCAGTTTATAACCACATATGGGGTATTGCTGTGCTCAGAAGAGTTTGCTTTACAAATATTGGGGTGTTTTTTCTCCTTTATCTATTGTAAAAATGAAAACATCTGAGCTAAAACTAAATTTTATTAGAAAAAATTTAGATTTTCAATTTCACGGCATAATTCCCATAAATTCAGCAAAAACCGTGTAGGCTCAAAATGCTAACTATACCCCTAGAAAAATTCCTTGAGGGGTGTAGTTTCCAAAATGGGGTTACTTTTGGGGAGTTTCCACTGTTATGGTACTTCCAGGGCTTTGCAAACACGACATGGCACCGAAAACCATCCCAGCAAAATCTGCGCTCCAAAATCCAAATGGCCCTCGTTCCCTTCTGAGCCCTGCCGTGGGTCCAAACAGCAGTTTATTACCACATATGGGGTATTACCGTAATCGGGAGACATTGCTTTACAAATGTTGGGGTGCTTTTTCTCCTTTATTCCTTGTAAAAACTAAAACATTGTATGTTTTTTCAGAAAAAAGTAGATTTTCATTTTCACAGACCAGTTCCAATAAATTTAGCAAAAAACCTGTGGGCTAAAAATGCTAACTATACCTCTTGAAAAATTCCTTGAGGGGTGTAGTTTCCAAAATGGGGTCACTTTTGGGGGGTTTCCACTGTTTTGGCACCACACGACCTCTTCAAATCTGACATGGTGCCTAAAATATATTCTAATAAAATAGAGGCCCCAAAATCCACCAGGTGCTCCTTTGCTTCTGAGGCCAGTGTTTCAGTCCATTACCACACTAGGACCACATGTGGGATATTTCTAAAAACTGCAGAATCTGGGCAATAAGTATTGAGTTGCGTTTCTCTCGTAAAACCTTCTGTGTTACAGAAAAAACTGTATTACAAATGAATTTCGTAAAAAAAAAATTACATTTGTAAATTTCACCTCTACTTTGCTTTATTTCCTGTGAAATGCCTAAAGGGTTAAAATAATTTCTGAATGCTGTTTTGAATACTTTGAGGTGTGCAGTTTTTAAAATGGGGTGATTTATGGGGACTTTCTAATATATAAGGCCCTCAAAGCCACTTCAGAACTGAACTGGTCCCTGAAAAAATAGCCTTTTGAAATTTTCTTGAAAATATGAGAAATTGCTGCTAAAGTTCTAAGCCTTGTAACGTCCTAGAAAAATAAAAGGACGTTCAAAAAACGATGCATACATAAAGTAGACATATAGGAAATGTTAACTAGTAAATATTTTGTGTGGTATTACGATTTGTTTTACAAGCAGATGCATTACAATTTAGAAAAATGCAGATTTTTGCAAATTTTCTCTACATTTTGGTGTTTTTTACAAATAAATATTGAATTTAACGACCAAATTTTTTCAGTATCATAAAGTACAACATGTCACGAGAAAACAGTCTCAGAATCGCTTGGATAGGCAAAAGCATTCTGGAGTTATTACCACATAAATTAACACATGTCAGATTTGCAAAAATCGGCTGTGTCCACAAGGCCAAAACAGGCTTAGACACTAAGGGGTTAAACACCAAATTGCGCTCCTTCTCTTCTGAGCCTTGCCGTGTGCCCAAACAGCAGTTTATGACCATATATGGGGTATTTCCGTACTCAAGAGAAGCTGCTTTACAAATGTTGGGGTTCTTTGTTTCCTTTATTTATTGAGAAAATGAAAGATTTTTATTTATTTTTTCATACAAAGTTTTATTGATTTGATCAAAATAAGGATATAACAGACAATCCGGCGAAAATCACCTGACACAGATTTATATATAACAGCTTTACAATAGATCTTCATATAATTAACACGGTGTAGGAAGGGGTAAAAAAAAGTAGGAGAGGGGGAAGGAAGAAAGGGTACACGGCATTGCATTTCACTATATTCCTGAAAAGACTCATTCGGAGTCTAAAGGTACATACCAAACATATGGCGGTGAAAGATAGACCTTCGTGTCATGGGGCAATCAAGAAAGGAGGTGATTCCTGGAAAAGATATCGTGGTTATGGACAACCTTGCCATAAGGCC